>NC_088378.1:52457016-52764758 GCF_037993035.2 Macaca fascicularis
ATATCCTCCGAAAACAAAGAGAAAGAAGCTTTCTGAGAAACTTCTTTGTGTTCTGTGAAATCATCTCACAGAGTTACAGCTTTCCCCTCAAGAAGCCTTTCGCTAAGACAGTTCTTGTGGAATTGGCAAAGTGATATTTGGAAGCCCATAGAGGGCTATGGTGAAAAAGGAAATATCCTCAGATGAAATCTGGAAAGAAGCTTTCTGAGAAACTGCTTAGTGTTCTGTTAATTCATCTCCCAGAGTTACATCTGTATTTCGTGGATCCCTTTGCTAGCCTTATTTCTGTGGAATCTGAGAACAGATATTTCGGATCCCTTCGAAGACTATAGGGCCAAGGAAATATCCTCCGATAGCAAAGAGAAAGAAGCTTTCTGAGAAACTTCTTTGTGTTCTGTGAAATCATCTCACAGAGTTACAGCTTTCCCCTCAATAAGCCTTTCGCTAAGACAGTTCTTGTGGAATTGGCAAAGTGATATTTGGAAGCCCATAGAGGGCTCTGGTGAAAAAGGAAATATCCTCAGATGAAATCTGGAAAGAAGCTTTCTGAGAAACTGCTTAGTGTTCTGTTAATTCATCTCCCAGAGTTACATCTGTATTTCGTGGATCTCTTTGCTAGCCTTATTTCTGTGGAATCTGAGAACAGATATTTCGGATCCCTTTGAAAACTATAGGGCCAAAGGAAATATCCTCCGATAACAAAGAGAAAGAAGCTTTCTGAGAAACTTCGTTGTGTTCTGTGAAATCATCTCACAGAGTTACAGCTTTCCCCTCAAGAAGCCTTTCGCTAAGACAGTTCTTGTGGAATTGGCAAAGTGATATTTGGAAGCCCATAGAGGGCTATGGTGAAAAAGGAAATATCCTCAGATGAAATCTGGAAAGAAGCTTTCTGAGAAACTGCTTAGTGTTCTGTTAATTCATCTCCCAGAGTTACATCTGTATTTCGTGGATCTCTTTGCTAGCCTTATTTCTGTGGAATCTGAGAACAGATATTTCGGATCCCTTTGAAGACTATAGGGCCAAAGGAAATATCCTCCGAAAACAAAGAGAAAGAAGCTTTCTGAGAAACTTCTTTGTGTTCTGTGAAATCATCTCACAGAGTTACAGCTTTCCCCTCAAGAAGCCTTTCGCTAAGACAGTTCTTGTGGAATTGGCAAAGTGATATTTGGAAGCCCTTAGAGGGCTATGGTGAAAAAGGAAATATCCTCAGATGAAATCTGGAAAGAAGCTTTCTGAGAAACTGCTTAGTGTTCTGTTAATTCATCTCCCAGAGTTACATCTGTATTTCGTGGATCTCTTTGCTAGCCTTATTTCTGTGGAATCTGAGAACAGATATTTCGGATCCCTTCGAAGACTATAGGGCCAAAGGAAATATCCTCCGAAAACAAAGAGAAAGAAGCTTTCTGAGAAACTTCTTTGTGTTTTGTGAAATCATCTCACAGAGTTACAGCTTTCCCCTCAAGAAGCCTTTCGCTAAGTCAGTTCTTGTGGAATTGGCAAAGTGATATTTTGAAGCCCATAGACGGCTATGGTGAAAAAGGAAATATCCTCAGATGAAATCTGGAAAGAAGCTTTCTGAGAAACTGCTTACGGTTCTGTTAATTCATCTCCCAGAGTTACATCTGTATTTCCTGGATCTCTTTGCTAGCCTTATTTCTGTGGAATCTGAGAACAGATATTTCGGATCCCTTTGAAGACTATAGGGCCAAAGGAAATATCCTCCGAAAACAAAGAGAAAGAAGCTTTCTGAGAAACTTCTTTGTGTTCTGTGAAATCATCACACAGAGTTACAGCTTTCCCCTCAAGAAGCCTTTCGCTAAGACAGTTCTTGTGGAATTGGCAAAGTGATATTTGGAAGCCCATAGAGGGCTATGGTGAAAAAGGAAATATCCTCAGATGAAATCTGGAAAGAAGCTTTCTGAGAAACTGCTTAGTGTTCTGTTAATTCATCTCCCAGAGTTACATCTGTATTTCGTGGATCTCTTTGCTAGCCTTATTTCTGTGGAATCTGAGAACAGATATTTCGGATCCCTTTGAAGACTATAGGGCCAAAGGAAATATCCTCCGAAAACAAAGAGAAAGAAGCTTTCTGAGAAACTTCTTTGTGTTCTGTGAAATCATCTCACAGAGTTACAGCTTTCCCCTCAAGAAGCCTTTCGCTAAGACAGTTCTTGTGGAATTGGCAAAGTGATATTTGGAAGCCCTTAGAGGGCTATGGTGAAAAAGGAAATATCCTCAGATGAAATCTGGAAAGAAGCTTTCTGAGAAACTGCTTAGTGTTCTGTTAATTCATCTCCCAGAGTTACATCTGTATTTCGTGGATCTCTTTGCTAGCCTTATTTCTCTGGAATCTGAGAACAGATATTTCGGATCCCTTCGAAGACTATAGGGCCAAAGGAAATATCCTCCGAAAACAAAGAGAAAGAAGCTTTCTGAGAAACTTCTTTGTGTTTTGTGAAATCATCTCACAGAGTTACAGCTTTCCCCTCAAGAAGCCTTTCGCTAAGACAGTTCTTGTGGAATTGGCAAAGTGATATTTTGAAGCCCATAGACGGCTATGGTGAAAAAGGAAATATCCTCAGATGAAATCTGGAAAGAAGCTTTCTGAGAAACTGCTTACGGTTCTGTTAATTCATCTCCCAGAGTTACATCTGTATTTCCTGGATCTCTTTGCTAGCCTTATTTCTGTGGAATCTGAGAACAGATATTTCGGATCCCTTTGAAGACTATAGGGCCAAAGGAAATATCCTCCGAAAACTAAGAGAAAGAAGCTTTCTGAGAAACTTCTTTGTGTTCTGTGAAATCATCACACAGAGTTACAGCTTTCCCCTCAAGAAGCCTTTCGCTAAGACAGTTCTTGTGGAATTGGCAAAGTGATATTTGGAAGCCCATAGAGGGCTATGGTGAAAAAGGAAATATCCTCAGATGAAATCTGGAAAGAAGCTTTCTGAGAAACTGCTTAGTGTTCTGTTAATTCATCTCCCAGAGTTACATCTGTATTTCGTGGATCTCTTTGCTAGCCTTATTTCTGTGGAATCTGAGAACAGATATTTCGGATCCCTTTGAAGACTATAGGGCCAAAGGAAATATCCTCCGAAAACAAAGAGAAAGAAGCTTTCTGAGAAACTTCTTTGTGTTCTGTGAAATCATCTCACAGAGTTACAGCTTTCCCCTCAAGAAGCCTTTCGCTAAGAAAGTTCTTGTGGAATTGGCAAAGTGATATTTGGAAGCCCATAGAGGGCTATGGTGAAAAAGGAAATATCCTCAGATGAAATCTGGAAAGAAGCTTTCTGAGAAACTGCTTAGTGTTCTGTTAATTCATCTCCCAGAGTTACATCTGTATTTCGTGGATCTCTTTGCTAGCCTTATTTCTGTGGAATCTGAGAACAGATATTTCCGATCCCTTCGAAGACTATAGGGCCAAAGGAAATATCCTCCGAAAACAAAGAGAAAGAAGCTTTCTGAGAAACTTCTTTGTGTTTTGTGAAATCATCTCACAGAGTTACAGCTTTCCCCTCAAGAAGCCTTTCGCTAAGACAGTTCTTGTGGAAGTGGCAAAGTGATATTTTGAAGCCCATAGACGGCTATGTTGAAAAAGGAAATATCCTCAGATGAAATCTGGAAAGAAGCTTTCTGAGAAACTGCTTAGTGTTCTGTTAATTCATCTCCCAGAGTTACATCTGTATTTCGTGGATCTCTTTGCTAGCCTTATTTCTGTGGAATCTGAGAACAGATATTTCGGATCCCTTTGAAGACTATAGGGCCAAAGGAAATATCCTCCGAAAACAAAGAGAAAGAAGCTTTCTGAGAAACTTCTTTGTGTTCTGTGAAATCATCTCACAGAGTTACAGCTTTCCCCTCAAGAAGCCTTTCGCTAAGACAGTTCTTGTGGAATTGGCAAAGTGATATTTGGAAGCCCATAGAGGGCTATGGTGAAAAAGGAAATATCCTCAGATGAAATCTGGAAAGAAGCTTTCTGAGAAACTGCTTAGTGTTCTGTTAATTCATCTCCCAGAGTTACATCAGTATTTCGTGGATCTCTTTGCTAGCCTTATTTCTGTGGAATCTGAGAACAGTATTTCTGATCCCTTTGAAGAGTATAGGGCCAAAGGAAATATCCTCCGAAAACAAAGAGAAAGAAGCTTTCTGAGAAACTTCTTTGTGTTCTGTGAAATCATCTCACAGAGTTACAGCTTTCCCCTCAAGAAGCCTTTCGCTAAGACAGTTCTTGTGGAATTGGCAAAGTGATATTTGGAAGCCCATAGAGGGCTATGGTGAAAAAGGAAATATCCTCAGATGGAATCTGGAAAGAAGCTTTCTGAGAAACTGCTTAGTGTTCTGTTAATTCATCTCCCAGAGTTACATCTGTATTTCGTGGATCTCTTTGCTAGCCTTATTTCTGTGGAATCTGAGAACAGATATTTCGGATCCCTTCGAAGACTATAGGGCCAAGGAAATATCCTCCGATAGCAAAGAGAAAGAAGCTTTCTGAGAAACTTCTTTGTGTTCTGTGAAAGCATCTCACAGAGTTACAGCTTTCCCCTCAAGAAGCCTTTCGCTAAGACAGTTCTTGTGGAATTGGCAAAGTGATATTTGGAAGCCCATTGAGGGCTATGGTGAAAAAGGAAATATCCTCAGATGAAATCTGGAAAGAAGCTTTCTGAGAAACTGCTTAGTGTTCTGTTAATTCATCTCCCAGAGTTACATCTGTATTTCGTGGATCTCTTTGCTAGCCTTATTTCTGTGGAATCTGAGAACAGATATTTCGGATCCCTTTGAAGACTATAGGGCCAAAGGAAATATCCTCCGAAAACAAAGAGAACGAAGCTTTCTGAGAAACTTCTTTGTGTTCTGTGAAATCATCTCACAGAGTTACAGCTTTCCCCTCAAGAAGCCTTTCGCTAAGACAGTTCTTGTGGAATTGGCAAAGTGATATTTGGAAGCCCATAGAGGGCTATGGTGAAAAAGGAAATATCCTCAGATGAAATCTGGAAAGAAGCTTTCTGAGAAACTGCTTAGTGTTCTGTTAATTCATCTCCCAGAGTTACATCTGTATTTCGTGGATCTCTTTGCTAGCCTTATTTCTGTGGAATCTGAGAACAGTATTTCGGATCCCTTTGAAGACTATAGGGCCAAAGGAAATATCCTCCGAAAACAAAGAGAAAGAAGCTTTCTGAGAAACTTCTTTGTGTTCTGTGAAATCATCTCACAGAGTTGCAGCTTTCCCCTCAAGAAGCCTTTCGCTAAGACAGTTCTTGTGGAATTGGCAAAGTGATATTTGGAAGCCCATAGAGGGCTATGGTGAAAAAGGAAATATCCTCAGATGAAATCTGGAAAGAAGCTTTCTGAGAAACTGCTTAGTGTTCTGTTAATTCATCTCCCAGAGTTACATCTGTATTTCGTGGATCTCTTTGCTAGCCTTATTTCTGTGGAATCTGAGAACAGATATTTCGGATCCCTTCGAAGACTATAGGGCCAAGGAAATATCCTCCGATAGCAAAGAGAAAGAAGCTTTCTGAGAAACTTCTTTGTGTTCTGTGAAATCATCTCACAGAGTTACAGCTTTCCCCTCCAGAAGCCTTTCGCTAAGACAGTTCTTGTGGAATTGGCAAAGTGATATTTGGAAGCCCATAGAGGGCTCTGGTGAAAAAGGAAATATCCTCAGATGAAATCTGGAAAGAAGCTTTCTGAGAAACTGCTTAGTGTTCTGTTAATTCATCTCCCAGAGTTACATCTGTATTTCGTGGATCTCTTTGCTAGCCTTATTTCTGTGGAATCTGAGAACAGATATTTCGGATCCCTTTGAAGACTATAGGGCCAAAGGAAATATCCTCCGAAAACAAAGAGAACGAAGCTTTCTGAGAAACTTCTTTGTGTTCTGTGAAATCATCTCACAGAGTTACAGCTTTCCCCTCAAGAAGCCTTTCGCTAAGACAGTTCTTGTGGAATTGGCAAAGTGATATTTTGAAGCCCATAGACGGCTATGGTGAAAAAGGAAATATCCTCAGATGAAATCTGGAAAGAAGCTTTCTGAGAAACTGCTTAGTGTTCTGTTAATTCATCTCCCAGAGTTACATCTGTATTTCGTGGATCTCTTTGCTAGCCTTATTTCTGTGGAGTCTGAGAACAGATATATCGGATCCCTTTGAAGACTATAGGGCCAAAGGAAATATCCTCCGAAAACAAAGAGAAAGAAGCTTTCTGAGAAACTTCTTTGTGTTTTGTGAAATCATCTCACAGAGTTACAGCTTTCCCCTCAAGAAGCCTTTCGCTAAGACAGTTCTTGTGGAATTGGCAAAGTGATATTTGGAAGCCCATAGAGGGCTATGGTGAAAAAGGAAATATCCTCAGATGAAATCTGGAAAGAAGCTTTCTGAGAAACTGCTTAGTGTTCTGTTAATTCATCTCCCAGAGTTACATCTGTATTTCGTGGATCTCTTTGCTAGCCTTATTTCTGTGGAATCTGAGAACAGATATTTCGGATCCCTTTGAAGACTATAGGGCCAAAGGAAATATCCTCCGAAAACAAAGAGAAAGAAGCTTTCTGAGAAACTTCTTTGTGTTCTGTGAAATCATCTCACAGAGTTACAGCTTTCCCCTCAAGAAGCCTTTCGCTAAGACAGTTCTTGTGGAATTGGCAAAGTGATATTTGGAAGCCCATAGAGGGCTACGGTGAAAAAGGAAATATCCTCAGATGAAATCTGGAAAGAAGCTTTCTGAGAAACTGCTTAGTGTTCTGTTAATTCATCTCCCAGAGTTACATCTGTATTTCGTTGATCTCTTTGCTAGCCTTATTTCTGTGGAATCAGAGAACAGATATTTCGGATCCCTTTGAAGACTATAGGGGCAAAGGAAATATCCTCCGAAAACAAAGAGAAAGAAGCTTTCTGAGAAACTTCTTTGTGTTATGTGAAATCATCTCACAGAGTTACAGCTTTCCCCTCAAGAAGCCTTTCGCAAAGACAGTTCATGTGGAATTGGCAAAGTGATATTTGGAAGCCCATAGAGGGCTATGGTGAAAAAGGAAATATCCTCAGATGAAATCTGGAAAGAAGCTTTCTGAGAAACTGCTTAGTGTTCTGTTAATTCATCTCCCAGAGTTACATCTGTATTTCGTGGATCTCTTTGCTAGCCTTATTTCTGTGGAATCTGAGAACAGATATTTCGGATCCCTTTGAAGACTATAGGGCCAAAGGAAATATCCTCCGATAACAAAGAGAAAGAAGCTTTCTGAGAAACTTCTTTGTGTTCTGTGAAATCATCTCACAGAGTTACAGCTTTCCCCTCAAGAAGCCTTTCGCTAAGACAGTTCTTGTGGAATTGGCAAAGTGATATTTGGAAGCCCATAGAGGGCTATGGTGAAAAAGGAAATATCCTCAGATGAAATCTGGAAAGAAGCTTTCTGAGAAACTGCTTAGTGTTCTGTTAATTCATCTCCCAGAGTTACATCTGTATTTCGCGGATCTCTTTGCTAGCCTTATTTCTGTGGAATCTGAGAACAGATATTTCGGATCCCTTTGAAGACTATAGGGCCAAAGGAAATATCCTCCGAAAACAAAGAGAAAGAAGCTTTCTGAGAAACTTCTTTGTGTTTTGTGAAATCATCTCACAGAGTTACAGCTTTCCCCTCAAGAAGCCTTTCGCTAAGACAGTTCTTGTGGAATTGGCAAAGTGATATTTTGAAGCCCATAGACGGCTATGGTGAAAAAGGAAATATCCTCAGATGAAATCTGGAAAGAAGCTTTCTGAGAAACTGCTTAGTGTTCTGTTAATTCATCTCCCAGAGTTACATCTGTATTTCGTGGATCTCTTTGCTAGCCTTATTTCTGTGGAATCTGAGAACAGATATTTCGGATCCCTTTGAAGACTATAGGGCCAAAGGAAATATCCTCCGAAAACAAAGAGAAAGAAGCTTTCTGAGAAACTTCTTTGTGTTCTGTGAAATCATCTCACAGAGTTACAGCTTTCCCCTCAAGAAGCCTTTCGCTAAGACAGTTCTTGTGGAATTGGCAAAGTGATATTTGGAAGCCCATAGAGGGCTATGGTGAAAAAGGAAATATCCTCAGATGAAATCTGGAAAGAAGCTTTCTGAGAAACTGCTTAGTGTTCTGTTAATTCATCTCCCAGAGTTACATCTGTATTTCGTGGATCTCTTTGCTAGCCTTATTTCTGTGGAATCTGAGAACAGATATTTCGGATCCCTTTGAAGACTATAGGGCCAAAGGAAATATCCTCTGAAAACAAAGAGAAAGAAGCTTTCTGAGAAACTTCTTTGTGTTCTGTGAAATCATCTCACAGAGTTACAGCTTTCCCCTCAAGAAGCCTTTCGCTAAGACAGTTCTTGTGGAATTGGCAAAGTGATATTTGGAAGCCCATAGAGGGCTACGGTGAAAAAGGAAATATCCTCAGATGAAATCTGGAAAGAAGCTTTCTGAGAAACTGCTTAGTGTTCTGTTAATTCATCTCCCAGAGTTACATCTGTATTTCGTTGATCTCTTTGCTAGCCTTATTTCTGTGGAATCTGAGAACAGATATTTCGGATCCCTTTGAAGACTATAGGGGCAAAGGAAATATCCTCCGAAAACAAAGAGAGAGAAGCTTTCTGAGAAACTTCTTTGTGTTCTGTGAAATCATCTCACAGAGTTACAGCTTTCCCCTCAAGAAGCCTTTCGCTAAGACAGTTCTTGTGGAATTGGCAAAGTGATATTTGGAAGCCCATAGAGGGCTATGGTGAAAAAGGAAATATCCTCAGATGAAATCTGGAAAGAAGCTTTCTGAGAAACTGCTTAGTGTTCTGTTAATTCATCTCCCAGAGTTACATCTGTATTTCGTGGATCTCTTTGCTAGCCTTATTTCTGTGGAATCTGAGAACAGATATTTCGGATCCCTTTGAAGACTATAGGGCCAAAGGAAATATCCTCCGAAAACAAAGAGAAAGAAGCTTTCTGAGAAACTTCTTTGTGTTCTGTGAAATCATCTCACAGAGTTACAGCTTTCCCCTCAAGAAGCCTTTCCCTAAGACAGTTCTTGTGGAATTGGCAAAGTGATATTTTGAAGCCCATAGAGGGCTATGGTGAAAAAGGAAATATCCTCAGATGAAATCTGGAAAGAAGCTTTCTGAGAAACTGCTTAGTGTTCTGTTAATTCATCTCCCAGAGTTACATCTGTATTTCGTGGATCCCTTTGCTAGCCTTATTTCTGTGGAATCTGAGAACAGATATTTCGGATCCCTTCGAAGACTATAGGGCCAAGGAAATATCCTCCGATAGCAAAGAGAAAGAAGCTTTCTGAGAAACTTCTTTGTGTTCTGTGAAATCATCTCACAGAGTTACAGCTTTCCCCTCAAGAAGCCTTTCGCTAAGACAGTTCTTGTGGAATTGGCAAAGTGATATTTGGAAGCCCATAGAGGGCTCTGGTGAAAAAGGAAATATCCTCAGATGAAATCTGGAAAGAAGCTTTCTGAGAAACTGCTTAGTGTTCTGTTAATTCATCTCCCAGAGTTACATCTGTATTTCGTGGATCTCTTTGCTAGCCTTATTTCTGTGGAATCTGAGAACAGATATTTCGGATCCCTTTGAAAACTATAGGGCCAAAGGAAATATCCTCCGATAACAAAGAGAAAGAAGCTTTCTGAGAAACTTCGTTGTGTTCTGTGAAATCATCTCACAGAGTTACAGCTTTCCCCTCAAGAAGCCTTTCGCTAAGACAGTTCTTGTGGAATTGGCAAAGTGATATTTGGAAGCCCATAGAGGGCTATGGTGAAAAAGGAAATATCCTCAGATGAAATCTGGAAAGAAGCTTTCTGAGAAACTGCTTAGTGTTCTGTTAATTCATCTCCCAGAGTTACATCTGTATTTCGTGGATCTCTTTGCTAGCCTTATTTCTGTGGAATCTGAGAACAGATATTTCGGATCCCTTTGAAGACTATAGGGCCAAAGGAAATATCCTCCGAAAACAAAGAGAAAGAAGCTTTCTGAGAAACTTCTTTGTGTTCTGTGAAATCATCTCACAGAGTTACAGCTTTCCCCTCAAGAAGCCTTTCGCTAAGACAGTTCTTGTGGAATTGGCAAAGTGATATTTGGAAGCCCTTAGAGGGCTATGGTGAAAAAGGAAATATCCTCAGATGAAATCTGGAAAGAAGCTTTCTGAGAAACTGCTTAGTGTTCTGTTAATTCATCTCCCAGAGTTACATCTGTATTTCGTGGATCTCTTTGCTAGCCTTATTTCTGTGGAATCTGAGAACAGATATTTCGGATCCCTTCGAAGACTATAGGGCCAAAGGAAATATCCTCCGAAAACAAAGAGAAAGAAGCTTTCTGAGAAACTTCTTTGTGTTTTGTGAAATCATCTCACAGAGTTACAGCTTTCCCCTCAAGAAGCCTTTCGCTAAGACAGTTCTTGTGGAATTGGCAAAGTGATATTTTGAAGCCCATAGACGGCTATGGTGAAAAAGGAAATATCCTCAGATGAAATCTGGAAAGAAGCTTTCTGAGAAACTGCTTACGGTTCTGTTAATTCATCTCCCAGAGTTACATCTGTATTTCCTGGATCTCTTCGCTAGCCTTATTTCTGTGGAATCTGAGAACAGATATTTCGGATCCCTTTGAAGACTATAGGGCCAAAGGAAATATCCTCCGAAAACAAAGAGAAAGAAGCTTTCTGAGAAACTTCTTTGTGTTCTGTGAAATCATCACACAGAGTTACAGCTTTCCCCTCAAGAAGCCTTTCGCTAAGACAGTTCTTGTGGAATTGGCAAAGTGATATTTGGAAGCCCATAGAGGGCTATGGTGAAAAAGGAAATATCCTCAGATGAAATCTGGAAAGAAGCTTTCTGAGAAACTGCTTAGTGTTCTGTTAATTCATCTCCCAGAGTTACATCTGTATTTCGTGGATCTCTTTGCTAGCCTTATTTCTGTGGAATCTGAGAACAGATATTTCGGATCCCTTTGAAGACTATAGGGCCAAAGGAAATATCCTCCGAAAACAAAGAGAAAGAAGCTTTCTGAGAAACTTCTTTGTGTTCTGTGAAATCATCTCACAGAGTTACAGCTTTCCCCTCAAGAAGCCTTTCGCTAAGACAGTTCTTGTGGAATTGGCAAAGTGATATTTGGAAGCCCTTAGAGGGCTATGGTGAAAAAGGAAATATCCTCAGATGAAATCTGGAAAGAAGCTTTCTGAGAAACTGCTTAGTGTTCTGTTAATTCATCTCCCAGAGTTACATCTGTATTTCGTGGATCTCTTTGCTAGCCTTATTTCTCTGGAATCTGAGAACAGATATTTCGGATCCCTTCGAAGACTATAGGGCGAAAGGAAATATCCTCCGAAAACAAAGAGAAAGAAGCTTTCTGAGAAACTTCTTTGTGTTTTGTGAAATCATCTCACAGAGTTACAGCTTTCCCCTCAAGAAGCCTTTCGCTAAGACAGTTCTTGTGGAATTGGCAAAGTGATATTTTGAAGCCCATAGACGGCTATGGTGAAAAAGGAAATATCCTCAGATGAAATCTGGAAAGAAGCTTTCTGAGAAACTGCTTACGGTTCTGTTAATTCATCTCCCAGAGTTACATCTGTATTTCCTGGATCTCTTTGCTAGCCTTATTTCTGTGGAATCTGAGAACAGATATTTCGGATCCCTTTGAAGACTATAGGGCCAAAGGAAATATCCTCCGAAAACAAAGAGAAAGAAGCTTTCTGAGAAACTTCTTTGTGTTCTGTGAAATCATCACACAGAGTTACAGCTTTCCCCTCAAGAAGCCTTTCGCTAAGACAGTTCTTGTGGAATTGGCAAAGTGATATTTGGAAGCCCATAGAGGGCTATGGTGAAAAAGGAAATATCCTCAGATGAAATCTGGAAAGAAGCTTTCTGAGAAACTGCTTAGTGTTCTGTTAATTCATCTCCCAGAGTTACATCTGTATTTCGTGGATCTCTTTGCTAGCCTTATTTCTGTGGAATCTGAGAACAGATATTTCGGATCCCTTTGAAGACTATAGGGCCAAAGGAAATATCCTCCGAAAACAAAGAGAAAGAAGCTTTCTGAGAAACTTCTTTGTGTTCTGTGAAATCATCTCACAGAGTTACAGCTTTCCCCTCAAGAAGCCTTTCGCTAAGAAAGTTCTTGTGGAATTGGCAAAGTGATATTTGGAAGCCCATAGAGGGCTATGGTGAAAAAGGAAATATCCTCAGATGAAATCTGGAAAGAAGCTTTCTGAGAAACTGCTTAGTGTTCTGTTAATTCATCTCCCAGAGTTACATCTGTATTTCGTGGATCTCTTTGCTAGCCTTATTTCTGTGGAATCTGAGAACAGATATTTCCGATCCCTTCGAAGACTATAGGGCCAAAGGAAATATCCTCCGAAAACAAAGAGAAAGAAGCTTTCTGAGAAACTTCTTTGTGTTTTGTGAAATCATCTCACAGAGTTACAGCTTTCCCCTCAAGAAGCCTTTCGCTAAGACAGTTCTTGTGGAAGTGGCAAAGTGATATTTTGAAGCCCATAGACGGCTATGTTGAAAAAGGAAATATCCTCAGATGAAATCTGGAAAGAAGCTTTCTGAGAAACTGCTTAGTGTTCTGTTAATTCATCTCCCAGAGTTACATCTGTATTTCGTGGATCTCTTTGCTAGCCTTATTTCTGTGGAATCTGAGAACAGATATTTCGGATCCCTTTGAAGACTATAGGGCCAAAGGAAATATCCTCCGAAAACAAAGAGAAAGAAGCTTTCTGAGAAACTTCTTTGTGTTCTGTGAAATCATCTCACAGAGTTACAGCTTTCCCCTCAAGAAGCCTTTCGCTAAGACAGTTCTTGTGGAATTGGCAAAGTGATATTTGGAAGCCCATAGAGGGCTATGGTGAAAAAGGAAATATCCTCAGATGAAATCTGGAAAGAAGCTTTCTGAGAAACTGCTTAGTGTTCTGTTAATTCATCTCCCAGAGTTACATCAGTATTTCGTGGATCTCTTTGCTAGCCTTATTTCAGTGGAATCTGAGAACAGTATTTCGGATCCCTTTGAAGAGTATAGGGCCAAAGGAAATATCCTCCGAAAACAAAGAGAAAGAAGCTTTCTGAGAAACTTCTTTGTGTTCTGTGAAATCATCTCACAGAGTTACAGCTTTCCCCTCAAGAAGCCTTTCGCTAAGACAGTTCTTGTGGAATTGGCAAAGTGATATTTGGAAGCCCATAGAGGGCTATGGTGAAAAAGGAAATATCCTCAGATGGAATCTGGAAAGAAGCTTTCTGAGAAACTGCTTAGTGTTCTGTTAATTCATCTCCCAGAGTTACATCTGTATTTCGTGGATCTCTTTGCTAGCCTTATTTCTGTGGAATCTGAGAACAGATATTTCGGATCCCTTCGAAGACTATAGGGCCAAGGAAATATCCTCCGATAGCAAAGAGAAAGAAGCTTTCTGAGAAACTTCTTTGTGTTCTGTGAAAGCATCTGACAGAGTTACAGCTTTCCCCTCAAGAAGCCTTTCGCTAAGACAGTTCTTGTGGAATTGGCAAAGTGATATTTGGAAGCCCATTGAGGGTATGGTGAAAAAGGAAATATCCTCAGATGAAATCTGGAAAGAAGCTTTCTGAGAAACTGCTTAGTGTTCTGTTAATTCATCTCCCAGAGTTACATCTGTATTTCGTGGATCTCTTTGCTAGCCTTATTTCTGTGGAATCTGAGAACAGATATTTCGGATCCCTTTGAAGACTATAGGGCCAAAGGAAATATCCTCCGAAAACAAAGAGAACGAAGCTTTCTGAGAAACTTCTTTGTGTTCTGTGAAATCATCTCACAGAGTTACAGCTTTCCCCTCAAGAAGCCTTTCGCTAAGACAGTTCTTGTGGAATTGGCAAAGTGATATTTGGAAGCTCATAGAGGGCTATGGTGAAAAAGGAAATATCCTCAGATGAAATCTGGAAAGAAGCTTTCTGAGAAACTGCTTAGTGTTCTGTTAATTCATCTCCCAGAGTTACATCTGTATTTCGTGGATCTCTTTGCTAGCCTTATTTCTGTGGAATCTGAGAACAGTATTTCGGATCCCTTTGAAGACTATAGGGCCAAAGGAAATATCCTCCGAAAACAAAGAGAAAGAAGCTTTCTGAGAAACTTCTTTGTGTTCTGTGAAATCATCTCACAGAGTTGCAGCTTTCCCCTCAAGAAGCCTTTCGCTAAGACAGTTCTTGTGGAATTGGCAAAGTGATATTTGGAAGCCCATAGAGGGCTATGGTGAAAAAGGAAATATCCTCAGATGAAATCTGGAAAGAAGCTTTCTGAGAAACTGCTTAGTGTTCTGTTAATTCATCTCCCAGAGTTACATCTGTATTTCGTGGATCTCTTTGCTAGCCTTATTTCTGTGGAATCTGAGAACAGATATTTCGGATCCCTTCGAAGACTATAGGGCCAAGGAAATATCCTCCGATAGCAAAGAGAAAGAAGCTTTCTGAGAAACTTCTTTGTGTTCTGTGAAATCATCTCACAGAGTTACAGCTTTCCCCTCCAGAAGCCTTTCGCTAAGACAGTTCTTGTGGAATTGGCAAAGTGATATTTGGAAGCCCATAGAGGGCTCTGGTGAAAAAGGAAATATCCTCAGATGAAATCTGGAAAGAAGCTTTCTGAGAAACTGCTTAGTGTTCTGTTAATTCATCTCCCAGAGTTACATCTGTATTTCGTGGATCTCTTTGCTAGCCTTATTTCTGTGGAATCTGAGAACAGATATTTCGGATCCCTTTGAAGACTATAGGGCCAAAGGAAATATCCTCCGAAAACAAAGAGAACGAAGCTTTCTGAGAAACTTCTTTGTGTTCTGTGAAATCATCTCACAGAGTTACAGCTTTCCCCTCAAGAAGCCTTTCGCTAAGACAGTTCTTGTGGAATTGGCAAAGTGATATTTTGAAGCCCATAGACGGCTATGGTGAAAAAGGAAATATCCTCAGATGAAATCTGGAAAGAAGCTTTCTGAGAAACTGCTTAGTGTTCTGTTAATTCATCTCCCAGAGTTACATCTGTATTTCGTGGATCTCTTTGCTAGCCTTATTTCTGTGGAATCTGAGAACAGATATATCGGATCCCTTTGAAGACTATAGGGCCAAAGGAAATATCCTCCGAAAACAAAGAGAAAGAAGCTTTCTGAGAAACTTCTTTGTGTTTTGTGAAATCATCTCACAGAGTTACAGCTTTCCCCTCAAGAAGCCTTTCGCTAAGACAGTTCTTGTGGAATTGGCAAAGTGATATTTGGAAGCCCATAGAGGGCTATGGTGAAAAAGGAAATATCCTCAGATGAAATCTGGAAAGAAGCTTTCTGAGAAACTGCATAGTGTTCTGTTAATTCATCTCCCAGAGTTACATCTGTATTTCGTGGATCTCTTTGCTAGCCTTATTTCTGTGGAATCTGAGAACAGATATTTCGGATCCCTTTGAAGACTATAGGGCCAAAGGAAATATCCTCCGAAAACAAAGAGAAAGAAGCTTTCTGAGAAACTTCTTTGTGTTCTGTGAAATCATCTCACAGAGTTACAGCTTTCCCCTCAATAAGCCTTTCGCTAAGACAGTTCTTGTGGAATTGGCAAAGTGATATTTGGAAGCCCATAGAGGGCTACGGTGAAAAAGGAAATATCCTCAGATGAAATCTGGAAAGAAGCTTTCTGAGAAACTGCTTAGTGTTCTGTTAATTCATCTCCCAGAGTTACATCTGTATTTCGTTGATCTCTTTGCTAGCCTTATTTCTGTGGAATCAGAGAACAGATATTTCGGATCCCTTTGAAGACTATAGGGGCAAAGGAAATATCCTCCGAAAACAAAGAGAAAGAAGCTTTCTGAGAAACTTCTTTGTGTTATGTGAAATCATCTCACAGAGTTACAGCTTTCCCCTCAAGAAGCCTTTCGCAAAGACAGTTCTTGTGGAATTGGCAAAGTGATATTTGGAAGCCCATAGAGGGCTATGGTGAAAAAGGAAATATCCTCAGATGAAATCTGGAAAGAAGCTTTCTGAGAAACTGCTTAGTGTTCTGTTAATTCATCTCCCAGAGTTACATCTGTATTTCGTGGATCTCTTTGCTAGCCTTATTTCTGTGGAATCTGAGAACAGATATTTCGGATCCCTTTGAAGACTATAGGGCCAAAGGAAATATCCTCCGATAACAAAGAGAAAGAAGCTTTCTGAGAAACTTCTTTGTGTTCTGTGAAATCATCTCTCAGAGTTACAGCTTTCCCCTCAAGAAGCCTTTCGCTAAGACAGTTCTTGTGGAATTGGCAAAGTGATATTTGGAAGCCCATAGAGGGCTATGGTGAAAAAGGAAATATCCTCAGATGAAATCTGGAAAGAAGCTTTCTGAGAAACTGCTTAGTGTTCTGTTAATTCATCTCCCAGAGTTACATCTGTATTTCGCGGATCTCTTTGCTAGCCTTATTTCTGTGGAATCTGAGAACAGATATTTCGGATCCCTTTGAAGACTATAGGGCCAAAGGAAATATCCTCCGAAAACAAAGAGAAAGAAGCTTTCTGAGAAACTTCTTTGTGTTCTGTGAAATCATCTCACAGAGTTACAGCTTTCCCCTCAAGAAGCCTTTCGCTAAGACAGTTCTTGTGGAATTGGCAAAGTGATATTTGGAAGCCCATAGAGGGCTATGGTGAAAAAGGAAATATCCTCAGATGAAATCTGGAAAGAAGCTTTCTGAGAAACTGCTTAGTGTTCTGTTAATTCATCTCCCAGAGTTACATCTGTATTTCGTGGATCTCTTTGCTAGCCTTATTTCTGTGGAATCTGAGAACAGATATTTCGGATCCCTTTGAAGACTATAGGGCCAAAGGAAATATCCTCTGAAAACAAAGAGAAAGAAGCTTTCTGAGAAACTTCTTTGTGTTCTGTGAAATCATCTCACAGAGTTACAGCTTTCCCCTCAAGAAGCCTTTCGCTAAGACAGTTCTTGTGGAATTGGCAAAGTGATATTTGGAAGCCCATAGAGGGCTACGGTGAAAAAGGAAATATCCTCAGATGAAATCTGGAAAGAAGCTTTCTGAGAAACTGCTTAGTGTTCTGTTAATTCATCTCCCAGAGTTACATCTGTATTTCGTTGATCTCTTTGCTAGCCTTATTTCTGTGGAATCTGAGAACAGATATTTCGGATCCCTTTGAAGACTATAGGGGCAAAGGAAATATCCTCCGAAAACAAAGAGAGAGAAGCTTTCTGAGAAACTTCTTTGTGTTCTGTGAAATCATCTCACAGAGTTACAGCTTTCCCCTCAAGAAGCCTTTCGCTAAGACAGTTCTTGTGGAATTGGCAAAGTGATATTTGGAAGCCCATAGAGGGCTATGGTGAAAAAGGAAATATCCTCAGATGAAATCTGGAAAGAAGCTTTCTGAGAAACTGCTTAGTGTTCTGTTAATTCATCTCCCAGAGTTACATCTGTATTTCGTGGATCTCTTTGCTAGCCTTATTTCTGTGGAATCTGAGAACAGATATTTCGGATCCCTTTGAAGACTATAGGGCCAAAGGAAATATCCTCCGAAAACAAAGAGAAAGAAGCTTTCTGAGAAACTTCTTTGTGTTCTGTGAAATCATCTCACAGAGTTACAGCTTTCCCCTCAAGAAGCCTTTCGCTAAGACAGTTCTTGTGGAATTGGCAAAGTGATATTTGGAAGCCCATAGAGGGCTATGGTGAAAAAGGAAATATCCTCAGATGAAATCTGGAAAGAAGCTTTCTGAGAAACTGCTTAGTGTTCTGTTAATTCATCTCCCAGAGTTACATCTGTATTTCGTGGATCTCTTTGCTAGCCTTATTTCTGTGGAATCTGAGAACAGATATTTCGGATCCCTTTGAAGACTATAGGGCCAAAGGAAATATCCTCCGAAAACAAAGAGAAAGAAGCTTTCTGAGAAACTTCTTTGTGTTTTGTGAAATAATCTCACAGAGTTACAGCTTTCCCCTCAAGAAGCCTTTCGCTAAGACAGTTCTTGTGGAATTGGCAAAGTGATATTTGGAAGCCCATAGAGGGCTATGGTGAAAAAGGAAATATCATCAGATGAAATCTGGAAAGAAGCTTTCTGAGAAACTGCTTAGTGTTCTGTTAATTCATCTCCCAGAGTTACATCTGTATTTCGTGGATCTCTTTGCTAGCCTTATTTCTGTGGAATCTGAGAACAGATATTTCGGATCCCTTTGAAGACTATAGGGCCAAAGGAAATATCCTCCGAAAACAAAGAGAAAGAAGCTTTCTGAGAAACTTCTTTGTGTTCTGTGAAATCATCTCACAGAGTTACAGCTTTCCCCTCAAGAAGCCTTTCGCTAAGACAGTTCTTGTGGAATTGGCAAAGTGATATTTGGAAGCCCATAGAGGGCTATGGTGAAAAAGGAAATATCCTCAGATGAAATCTGGAAAGAAGCTTTCTGAGAAACTGCTTAGTGTTCTGTTAATTCATCTCCCAGAGTTACATCTGTATTTCGTGGATCTCTTTGCTAGCCTTATTTCTGTGGAATCTGAGAACAGTATTTCGGATCCCTTTGAAGACTATAGGGCCAAAGGAAATATCCTCCGAAAACAAAGAGAAAGAAGCTTTCTGAGAAACTTCTTTGTGTTCTGTGAAATCATCTCACAGAGTTTCATCTTTCCGCTCAAGAAGCCTTTCGCTAAGACAATTCTTCTGGAATTGGCAAACTGATATTTGGAAGCCCATAGAGGGCTATGGTGAAAAAGGAAATATCCTCAGATGAAATCTGGAAAGAAGCTTTCTGAGAAACTGCTTAGTGTTCTGTTAATTCATCTCCCAGAGTTACATCTGTATTTCGTGGATCTCTTTGCTAGCCTTATTTCTGTGGAATCTGAGAACAGATATTTCGGATACCTTTGAAGACTATAGGGCCAAAGGAAATATCCTCCGAAAACAAAGAGAAAGAAGCTTTCTGAGAAACTTCTTTGTGTTCTGTGAAATCATCTCACAGAGTTACAGCTTTCCCCTCAAGAAGCCTTTTGCTAAGACAGTTCTTGTGGAATTGGCAAAGTGATATTTGGAAGCCCATAGAGGGCTACGGTGAAAAAGGAAATATCCTCAGATGAAATCTGGAAAGAAGCTTTCTGAGAAACTGCTTAGTGTTCTGTTAATTCATCTCCCAGAGTTACATCTGTATTTCGTTGATCTCTTTGCTAGCCTTATTTCTGTGGAATCTGAGAACAGATATTTCGGATCCCTTTGAAGACTATAGGGGCAAAGGAAATATCCTAGGAAAACAAACAGAAAGAAGCTTTCTGAGAAACTTCTTTGTGTTTTGTGAAATAATCTCACAGAGTTACAGCTTTCCCCTCAAGAAGCCTTTCGCTAAGACAGTTCTTGTGGAATTGGAAAAGTGATATTTGGAAGCCCATAGAGGGCTATGGTGAAAAAGGAATTATCCTCAGATGAAATCTGGAAAGAAGCTTTCTGAGAAACTGCTTAGTGTTCTGTTAATTCATCTCCCAGAGTTACATCTGTATTTCGTGGATCTCTTTGCTAGCCTTATTTCTGTGCAATCTGAGAACAGATATTTCGGATCCCTTTGAAGACTATAGGGCCAAAGGAAATATCCTCCGAAAACAAAGAGAAAGAAGCTTTCTGAGAAACTTCTTTGTGTTCTGTGAAATCATCTCACAGAGTTACAGCTTTCCCCTCAAGAAGCCTTTCGCTAAGACAGTTCTTGTGGAATTGGCAAAGTGATATTTTGAAGCGCATAGAGGTCTATGGTGAAAAAGGAAATATCCTCAGATGAAATCTGGAAAGAAGCTTTCTGAGAAACTGCTTAGTGTTCTGTTAATTCATCTCCCAGAGTTACATCTGTATTTCGTGGATCTCTTTGCTAGCCTTATTTCTGTGGAATCTGAGAACAGATATTTCGGATCCCTTTGAAGACTATAGGGCCAAAGGAAATATCCTCCGAAAACAAAGAGAAAGAAGCTTTCTGAGAAACTTCTTTGTGTTCTGTGAAATCATCTCACAGAGTTACAGCTTTCCCCTCAAGAAGCCTTTCGCTAAGACAGTTCTTGTGGAATTGGCAAAGTGATATTTGGAAGCCCATAGAGGGCTATGGTGAAAAAGGAAATATCCTCAGATGAAATCTGGAAAGAAGCTTTCTGAGAAACTGCTTAGTGTTCTGTTAATTCATCTCCCAGAGTTACATCTGTATTTCGTGGATCTCTTTGCTAGCCTTATTTCTGTGGAATCTGAGAACAGATATTTCGGATCCCTTTGAAGACTATAGGGCCAAAGGAAATATCCTCCGAAAACAAAGAGAAAGAAGCTTTCTGAGAAACTTCTTTGTGTTTTGTGAAATCCTCTCACAGAGTTACAGCTTTCCCCTCAAGAAGCCTTTCGCTAAGACAGTTCTTGTGGAATTGGCAAAGTGATATTTTGAAGCCCATAGACGGCTATGGTGAAAAAGGATATATCCTCAGATGAAATCTGGAAAGAAGCTTTCTGAGAAACTGCTTAGTGTTCTGTTAATTCATCTCCCAGAGTTACATCTGTATTTCGTGGATCTCTTTGCTAGCCTTATTTCTGTGGAATCTGAGAACAGATATTTCGGATCCCTTTGAAGACTATAGGGCCAAAGGAAATATCCTCCGAAAACAAAGAGAAAGAAGCTTTCTGAGAAACTTCTTTGTGTTCTGTGAAATCATCTCACAGAGTTACAGCTTTCCCCTCAAGAAGCCTTTTGCTAAGACAGTTCTTGTGGAATTGGCAAAGTGATATTTGGAAGCCCATAGAGGGCTACGGTGAAAAAGGAAATATCCTCAGATGAAATCTGGAAAGAAGCTTTCTGAGAAACTGCTTAGTGTTCTGTTAATTCATCTCCCAGAGTTACATCTGTATTTCGTGGATCTCTTTGCTAGCCTTATTTCTGTGGAATCTGAGAACAGATATTTCGGATCCCTTTGAAGACTATAGGGCCAAAGGAAATATCCTAGGAAAACAAACAGAAAGAAGCTTTCTGAGAAACTTCTTTGTGTTTTGTGAAATAATCTCACAGAGTTACAGCTTTCCCCTCAAGAAGCCTTTCGCTAAGACAGTTCTTGTGGAATTGGAAAAGTGATATTTGGAAGCCCATAGAGGGCTATGGTGAAAAAGGAAATATCCTCAGATGAAATCTGGAAAGAAGCTTTCTGAGAAACTGCTTAGTGTTCTGTTAATTCATCTCCCAGAGTTACAACTGTATTTCGTGGATCTCTTTGCTAGCCTTATTTCTGTGCAATCTGAGAACAGATATTTCGGATCCCTTTGAAGACTATAGGGCCAAAGGAAATATCCTCCGAAAACAAAGAGAAAGAAGCTTTCTGAGAAACTTCTTTGTGTTCTGTGAAATCATCTCACAGAGTTACAGCTTTCCCCTCAAGAAGCCTTTCGCTAAGACAGTTCTTGTGGAATTGGCAAAGTGATATTTGGAAGCGCATAGAGGTCTATGGTGAAAAAGGAAATATCCTCAGATGAAATCTGGAAAGAAGCTTTCTGAGAAACTGCTTAGTGTTCTGTTAATTCATCTCCCAGAGTTACATCTGTATTTCGTGGATCTCTTTGCTAGCCTTATTTCTGTGGAATCTGAGAACAGATATTTCGGATCCCTTTGAAGACTATAGGGCCAAAGGAAATATCCTCCGAAAACAAAGAGAAAGAAGCTTTCTGAGAAACTTCTTTGTGTTCTGTGAAATCATCTCACAGAGTTACAGCTTTCCCCTCAAGAAGCCTTTCGCTAAGACAGTTCTTGTGGAATTGGCAAAGTGATATTTGGAAGCCCATAGAGGGCTACGGTGAAAAAGGAAATATCCTCAGATGAAATCTGGAAAGAAGCTTTCTGAGAAACTGCTTAGTGTTCTGTTAATTCATCTCCCAGAGTTACATCTGTATTTCGTGGATCTCTTTGCTAGCCTTATTTCTGTGGAATCTGAGAACAGATATTTCGGATCCCTTTGAAGACTATAGGGCCAAAGGAAATATCCTCCGAAAACAAAGAGAAAGAAGCTTTCTGAGAAACTTCTTTGTGTTATGTGAAATCATCTCACAGAGTTACAGCTTTCCCCTCAAGAAGCCTTTCGCTAAGACAGTTCTTGTGGAATTGGCAAAGTGATATTTGGAAGCCCATAGAGGGCTATGGTGAAAAAGGAAATATCCTCAGATGAAATCTGGAAAGAAGCTTTCTGAGAAACTGCTTAGTGTTCTGTTAATTCATCTCCCAGAGTTACATCTGTATTTCGTGGATCTCTTTGCTAGCCTTATTTCTGTGGAATCTGAGAACAGATATTTCGGATCCCTTTGAAGACTATAGGGCCAAAGGAAATATCCTCCGAAAACAAAGAGAAAGAAGCTTTCTGAGAAACTTCTTTGTGTTTTGTGAAATCCTCTCACAGAGTTACAGCTTTCCCCTCAAGAAGCCTTTCGCTAAGACAGTTCTTGTGGAATTGGCAAAGTGATATTTTGAAGCCCATAGACGGCTATGGTGAAAAAGGATATATCCTCAGATGAAATCTGGAAAGAAGCTTTCTGAGAAACTGCTTAGTGTTCTGTTAATTCATCTCCCAGAGTTACATCTGTATTTCGTGGATCTCTTTGCTAGCCTTATTTCTGTGGAATCTGAGAACAGATATTTCGGATCCCTTTGAAGACTATAGGGCCAAAGGAAATATCCTCCGAAAACAAAGAGAAAGAAGCTTTCTGAGAAACTTCTTTGTGTTCTGTGAAATCATCTCACAGAGTTACAGCTTTCCCCTCAAGAAGCCTTTCCCTAAGACAGTTCTTGTGGAATTGGCAAAGTGATATTTGGAAGCCCATAGAGGGCTATGGTGAAAAAGGAAATATCCTCAGATGAAATCTGGAAAGAAGCTTTCTGAGAAACTGCTTAGTGTTCTGTTAATTCATCTCACAGAGTTACATCTGTATTTCGTGGATCTCTTTGCTAGCCTTATTTCTGTGGAATCTGAGAACAGATATTTCGGATCCCTTCGAAGACTATAGGGCCAAGGAAATATCCTCCGATAACAAAGAGAAAGAAGCTTTCTGAGAAACTTCGTTGTGTTCTGTGAAATCATCTCACAGAGTTACAGCTTTCCCCTCAAGAAGCCTTTCGCTAAGACAGTTCTTGTGGAATTGGCAAAGTGATATTTGGAAGCCCATAGAGGGCTATGGTGAAAAAGGAAATATCCTCAGATGAAATCTGGAAAGAAGCTTTCTGAGAAACTGCTTAGTGTTCTGTTAATTCATCTCCCAGAGTTACATCTGTATTTCGTGGATCTCTTTGCTAGCCTTATTTCTGTGGAATCTGAGAACAGATATTTCGGATCCCTTTGAAGACTATAGGGCCAAAGGAAATATCCTCCGAAAACAAAGAGAAAGAAGCTTTCTGAGAAACTTCTTTGTGTTATGTGAAATCATCTCACAGAGTTACAGCTTTCCCCTCAAGAAGCCTTTCGCTAAGACAGTTCTTGTGGAATTGGCAAAGTGATATTTGGAAGCCCTTAGAGGGCTATGGTGAAAAAGGAAATATCCTCAGATGAAATCTGGAAAGAAGCTTTCTGAGAAACTGCTTAGTGTTCTGTTAATTCATCTCCCAGAGTTACATCTGTATTTCGTGGATCTCTTTGCTAGCCTTATTTCTGTGGAATCTGAGAACAGATATTTCGGATCCCTTCGAAGACTATAGGGCCAAAGGAAATATCCTCCGATAACAAAGAGAAAGAAGCTTTCTGAGAAACTTCTTTGTGTTTTGTGAAATCATCTCACAGAGTTACAGCTTTCCCCTCAAGAAGCCTTTCGCTAAGACAGTTCTTGTGGAATTGGCAAAGTGATATTTTGAAGCCCATAGACGGCTATGGTGAAAAAGGAAATATCCTCAGATGAAATCTGGAAAGAAGCTTTCTGAGAAACTGCTTACGGTTCTGTTAATTCATCTCCCAGAGTTACATCTGTATTTCGTGGATCTCTTTGCTAGCCTTATTTCTGTGGAATCTGAGAACAGATATTTCGGATCCCTTTGAAGACTATAGGGCCAAAGGAAATATCCTCCGAAAACAAAGAGAAAGAAGCTTTCTGAGAAACTTCTTTGTGTTCTGTGAAATCATCTCACAGAGTTACAGCTTTCCCCTCAAGAAGCCTTTCGCTAAGACAGTTCTTGTGGAATTGGCAAAGTGATATTTGGAAGCCCATAGAGGGCTATGGTGAAAAAGGAAATATCCTCAGATGAAATCTGGAAAGAAGCTTTCTGAGAAACTGCTTAGTGTTCTGTTAATTCATCTCCCAGAGTTACATCTGTATTTCGTGGATCTCTTTGCTAGCCTTATTTCTGTGGAATCTGAGAACAGATATTTCGGATCCCTTTGAAGACTATAGGGCCAAAGGAAATATCCTCCGAAAACAAAGAGAACGAAGCTTTCTGAGAAACTTCTTTGTGTTCTGTGAAATCATCTCACAGAGTTACAGCTTTCCCCTCAAGAAGCCTTTCGCTAAGACAGTTCTTGTGGAATTGGCAAAGTGATATTTGGAAGCCCATAGAGGGCTATGGTGAAAAAGGAAATATCCTCAGATGAAATCTGGAAAGAAGCTTTCTGAGAAACTGCTTAGTGTTCTGTTAATTCATCTCCCAGAGTTACATCTGTATTTCGTGGATCTCTTTGCTAGCCTTATTTCTGTGGAATCTGAGAACAGTATTTCGGATCCCTTTGAAGACTATAGGGCCAAAGGAAATATCCTCCGAAAACAAAGAGAAAGAAGCTTTCTGAGAAACTTCTTTGTGTTCTGTGAAATCATCTCACAGAGTTTCATCTTTCCGCTCAAGAAGCCTTTCGCTAAGACAATTCTTCTGGAATTGGTAAACTGATATTTGGAAGCCCATAGAGGGCTATGGTGAAAAAGGAAATATCCTCCGATGAAATCTGGAAAGAAGTTTTCTGAGAAACTGCTTAGTGTTCTGTTAATTCATCTCCCAGAGTTACATCTGTATTTCGTGGATCTCTTTGCTAGCCTTATTTCTGTGGAATCTGAGAACAGACATTTCGGATCCCTTTGAAAACTATAGGGCCAAAGGAAATATCCTCCGGAAACAAAGAGAAAGAAGCTTTCTGAGAAACTTCTTTGTGTTCTGTGAAATCATCTCACAGAGTTTCATCTTTCCGCTCAAGAAGCCTTTCGCTAAGACAGTTCTTGCGGAATTGGCAAAGTGATATTTGGAAGCCCTTAGAGGGCTATGGTGAAAAAGGAAATATCCTCAGATGAAATCTGGAAAGAAGCTTTCTGAGAAACTGCTTAGTGTTCTGTTAATTCATCTCCCAGAGTTACATCTCTATTTCGTGGATCTCTTTGCTAGCCTTATTTCTGTGGAATCTGAGAACAGATATTTCGGATCCCTTTGAAGACTATAGGGCCAAAGGAAATATCCTCCGAAAACAAAGAGAAAGAAGCTTTCTGAGAAACTTCTTTGTGTTTTGTGAAATAATCTCACAGAGTTACAGCTTTCCCCTCAAGAAGCCTTTCGCTAAGACAGTTCTTGTGGAATTGGCAAAGTGATATTTGGAAGCCCCTAGAGGGCTCTGGTGAAAATGGAAATATCCTCAGTTGAAATCTGGAAAGAAGCTTTCTGAGAAACTGAGTAGTGTTCTGTTAATTCATCTCCCAGAGTTACATCTGTATTTCGTGGATCTCTTTGCTAGCCTTATTTCTGTGGAATCTGAGAACAGATATTTCGGATCCCTTTGAAGACTATAGGGCCAAAGGAAATATCCTCCGATAACAAAGAGAAAGAAGCTTTCTGAGAAACTTCGTTGTGTTCTGTGAAATCATCTCACAGAGTTACAGCTTTCCCCTCAAGAAGCCTTTCGCTAAGACAGTTCTTGTGGAATTGGCAAAGTGATATTTGGAAGCCCATAGAGGGCTATGGTTAAAAAAGGAAATATCCTCAGATGAAATCTGGAAAGAAGCTTTCTGAGAAACTGCTTAGTGTTCTGTTAATTCATCTCCCAGAGTTACATCTGTATTTCGTGGATCTCTTTGCTAGCCTTATTTCTGTGGAATCTGAGAACAGATATTTCGGATCCCTTTGAAGACTATAGGGCCAAAGGAAATATCCTCCGAAAACAAAGAGAAAGAAGCTTTCTGAGAAACTTCTTTGTGTTCTGTGAAATCATCTCACAGAGTTACAGCTTTCCCCTCAAGAAGCCTTTCGCTAAGACAGTTCTTGTGGAATTGGCAAAGTGATATTTGGAAGCCCATAGAGGGCTATGGTGAAAAAGGAAATATCCTCAGATGAAATCTGGAAAGAAGCTTTCTGAGAAACTGCTTAGTGTTCTGTTAATTCATCTCCCAGAGTTACATCTGTATTTCGTGGATCTCTTTGCTAGCCTTATTTCTGTGGAATCTGAGAACAGATATTTCGGATCCCTTTGAAGACTATAGGGCCAAAGGAAATATCCTCCGAAAACAAAGAGAAAGAAGCTTTCTGAGAAACTTCTTTGTGTTTTGTGAAATCATCTCACAGAGTTACAGCTTTCCCCTCAAGAAGCCTTTCGCTAAGACAGTTCTTGTGGAATTGGCAAAGTGATATTTTGAAGCCCATAGAGGGCTATGGTGAAAAAGGAAATATCCTCAGATGAAATCTGGAAAGAAGCTTTCTGAGAAACTGCTTAGTGTTCTGTTAATTCATCTCCCAGAGTTACATCTGTATTTCGTGGATCTCTTTGCTAGCCTTATTTCTGTGGAATCTGAGAACAGATATATCGGATCCCTTTGAAGACTATAGGGCCAAAGGAAATATCCTCCGAAAACAAAGAGAAAGAAGCTTTCTGAGAAACTTCTTTGTGTTTTGTGAAATCATCTCACAGAGTTACAGCTTTCCCCTCAAGAAGCCTTTCGCTAAGACAGTTCTTGTGGAATTGGCAAAGTGATATTTGGAAGCCCATAGAGGGCTATGGTGAAAAAGGAAATATCCTCAGATGAAATCTGGAAAGAAGCTTTCTGAGAAACTGCTTAGTGTTCTGTTAATTCATCTCCCAGAGTTACATCTGTATTTCGTGGATCTCTTTGCTAGCCTTATTTCTGTGGAATCTGAGAACAGATATTTCGGATCCCTTTGAAGACTATAGGGCCAAAGGAAATATCCTCCGATAACAAAGAGAAAGAAGCTTTCTGAGAAACTTCTTTGTGTTCTGTGAAATCATCTCACAGAGTTACAGCTTTCCCCTCAAGAAGCCTTTCGCTAAGACAGTTCTTGTGGAATTGGCAAAGTGATATTTGGAAGCCCATAGAGGGCTATGGTGAAAAAGGAAATATCCTCAGATGAAATCTGGAAAGAAGCTTTCTGAGAAACTGCTTAGTGTTCTGTTAATTCATCTCCCAGAGTTACATCTGTATTTCGTGGATCTCCTTGCTAGCCTTATTTCTGTGGAATCTGAGAACAGTATTTCGGATCCCTTTGAAGACTATAGGGCCAAAGGAAATATCCTCCGAAAACAAAGAGAAAGAAGCTTTCTGAGAAACTTCTTTGTGTTCTGTGAAATCATCTCACAGAGTTACAGCTTTCCCCTCAAGAAGCCTTTCGCTAAGACAGTTCTTGTGGAATTGGCAAAGTGATATTTGGAAGCCCATAGAGGGGTATGGTGAAAAAGGAAATATCCTCAGATGAAATCTGGAAAGAAGCTTTCTGAGAAACTGCTTAGTGTTCTGTTAATTCATCTCCCAGAGTTACATCTGTATTTCGTGGATCTCTTTGCTAGCCTTATTTCTGTGGAATCTGAGAACAGATATTTCGGATCCCTTTGAAGACTGTAGGGCCAAAGGAAATATCCTCTGAAAACAAAGAGAAAGAAGCTTTCTGAGAAACTTCTTTGTGTTCTGTGAAATCATCTCACAGAGTTACAGCTTTCCCCTCAAGAAGCCTTTCGCTAAGACAGTTCTTGTGGAATTGGCAAAGTGATATTTGGAAGCCCATAGAGGGCTATGGTGAAAAAGGAAATATCCTCAGATGAAATCTGGAAAGAAGCTTTCTGAGAAACTGCTTAGTGTTCTGTTAATTCATCTCCCAGAGTTACATCTGTATTTCGTGGATCTCTTTGCTAGCCTTATTTCTGTGGAATCTGAGAACAGATATTTCGGATCCCTTCGAAGACTATAGGGCCAAGGAAATATCCTCCGATAGCAAAGAGAAAGAAGCTTTCTGAGAAACTTCTTTGTGTTCTGTGAAATCATCTCACAGAGTTACAGCTTTCCCCTCAAGAAGCCTTTCGCTAAGACAGTTCTTGTGGAATTGGCAAAGTGATATTTGGAAGCCCATAGAGGGCTCTGGTGAAAAAGGAAATATCCTCAGATGAAATCTGGAAAGAAGCTTTCTGAGAAACTGCTTAGTGTTCTGTTAATTCATCTCCCAGAGTTACATCTGTATTTCGTGGATCTCTTTGCTAGAATTATTTCTGTGGTATCTGAGAACAGATATTTCGGATCCCTTTGAAGACTATAGGGCCAAAGGAAATATCCTCCGAAAACAAAGAGAACGAAGCTTTCTGAGAAACTTCTTTGTGTTCTGTGAAATCATCTCACAGAGTTACAGCTTTCCCCTCAAGAAGCCTTTCGCTAAGACAGTTCTTGTGGAATTGGCAAAGTGATATTTGGAAGCCCATAGAGGGCTATGGTGAAAAAGGAAATATCCTCAGATGAAATCTGGAAAGAAGCTTTCTGAGAAACTGCTTAGTGTTCTGTTAATTCATCTCCCAGAGTTACATCTGTATTTCGTGGATCTGTTTGCTAGCCTTATTTCTGTGGAATCTGAGAACAGTATTTCGGATCCCTTTGAAGACTATAGGGCCAAAGGAAATATCCTCCGAAAACAAAGAGAAAGAAGCTTTCTGAGAAACTTCTTTGTGTTCTGTGAAATCATCTCACAGAGTTTCATCTTTCCGCTCAAGAAGCCTTTCGCTAGGACAATTCTTCTGCAATTGGTAAACTGATATTTGGAAGCCCATAGAGGGCTATGGTGAAAAAGGAAATATCCTCCGATGAAATCTGGAAAGAAGTTTTCTGAGAAACTGCTTAGTGTTCTGTTAATTCATCTCCCAGAGTTACATCTGTATTTCGTGGATCTCTTTGCTAGCCTTATTTCTGTGGAATCTGAGAACAGACATTTCGGATCCCTTTGAAAACTATAGGGCCAAAGGAAATATCCTCCGGAAACAAAGAGAAAGAAGCTTTCTGAGAAACTTCTTTGTGTTCTGTGAAATCATCTCACAGAGTTTCATCTTTCCGCTCAAGAAGCCTTTCGCTAAGACAATTCTTGCGGAATTGGCAAAGTGATATTTGGAAGCCCTTAGAGGGCTATGGTGAAAAAGGAAATATCCTCAGATGAAATCTGGAAAGAAGCTTTCTGAGAAACTGCTTAGTGTTCTGTTAATTCATCTCCCAGAGTTACATCTGTATTTCGTGGATCTCTTTGCTAGCCTTATTTCTGTGGAATCTGAGAACAGATATTTCGGATCCCTTTGAAGACTATAGGGCCAAAGGAAATATCCTCCGAAAACAAAGAGAAAGAAGCTTTCTGAGAAACTTCTTTGTGTTTTGTGAAATAATCTCACAGAGTTACAGCTTTCCCCTCAAGAAGCCTTTCGCTAAGACAGTTCTTGTGGAATTGGCAAAGTGATATTTGGAAGCCCCTAGAGGGCTCTGGTGAAAATGGAAATATCCTCAGTTGAAATCTGGAAAGAAGCTTTCTGAGAAACTGAGTAGTGTTCTGTTAATTCATCTCCCAGAGTTACATCTGTATTTCGTGGATCTCTTTGCTAGCCTTATTTCTGTGGAATCTGAGAACAGATATTTCGGATCCCTTTGAAGACTATAGGGCCAAAGGAAATATCCTTCGATAACAAAGAGAAAGAAGCTTTCTGAGAAACTTCGTTGTGTTCTGTGAAATCATCTCACAGAGTTACAGCTTTCCCCTCAAGAAGCCTTTCGCTAAGACAGTTCTTGTGGAATTGGCAAAGTGATATTTGGAAGCCCATAGAGGGCTATGGTTAAAAAAGGAAATATCCTCAGATGAAATCTGGAAAGAAGCTTTCTGAGAAACTGCTTAGTGTTCTGTTAATTCATCTCCCAGAGTTACATCTGTATTTCGTGGATCTCTTTGCTAGCCTTATTTCTGTGGAATCTGAGAACAGATATTTCGGATCCCTTTGAAGACTATAGGGCCAAAGGAAATATCCTCTGAAAACAAAGAGAAAGAAGCTTTCTGAGAAACTTCTTTGTGTTCTGTGAAATCATCTCACAGAGTTACAGCTTTCCCCTCAAGAAGCCTTTCGCTAAGACAGTTCTTGTGGAATTGGCAAAGTGATATTTGGAAGCCCATAGAGGGCTACGGTGAAAAAGGAAATATCCTCAGATGAAATCTGGAAAGAAGCTTTCTGAGAAACTGCTTAGTGTTCTGTTAATTCATCTCCCAGAGTTACATCTGTATTTCGTTGATCTCTTTGCTAGCCTTATTTCTGTGGAATCTGAGAACAGATATTTCGGATCCCTTTGAAGACTATAGGGGCAAAGGAAATATCCTCCGAAAACAAAGAGAAAGAAGCTTTCTGAGAAACTTCTTTGTGTTCTGTGAAATCATCTCACAGAGTTACAGCTTTCCCCTCAAGAAGCCTTTCGCTAAGACAGTTCTTGTGGAATTGGCAAAGTGATATTTGGAAGCCCATAGAGGGCTATGGTGAAAAAGGAAATATCCTCAGATGAAATCTGGAAAGAAGCTTTCTGAGAAACTGCTTAGTGTTCTGTTAATTCATCTCCCAGAGTTACATCTGTATTTCGTGGATCTCTTTGCTAGCCTTATTTCTGTGGAATCTGAGAACAGATATTTCGGATCCCTTTGAAGACTATAGGGCCAAAGGAAATATCCTCCGAAAACAAAGAGAAAGAAGCTTTCTGAGAAACTTCTTTGTGTTCTGTGAAATCATCTCACAGAGTTACAGCTTTCCCCTCAAGAAGCCTTTCGCTAAGACAGTTCTTGTGGAATTGGCAAAGTGATATTTGGAAGCCCATAGAGGGCTATGGTGATAAAGGAAATATCCTCAGATGAAATCTGGAAAGAAGCTTTCTGAGAAACTGCTTAGTGTTCTGTTAATTCATCTCCCAGAGTTACATCTGTATTTCGTGGATCTCTTTGCTAGCCTTATTTCTGTGGAATCTGAGAACAGATATTTCGGATCCCTTTGAAGACTATAGGGCCAAAGGAAATATCCTCCGAAAACAAAGAGAAAGAAGCTTTCTGAGAAACTTCTTTGTGTTCTGTGAAATCATCTCACAGAGTTACAGCTTTCCCCTCAAGAAGCCTTTCGCTAAGACAGTTCTTGTGGAATTGGCAAAGTGATATTTGGAAGCCCATAGAGGGCTATGGTGAAAAAGGAAATATCCTCAGATGAAATCTGGAAAGAAGCTTTCTGAGAAACTGCTTAGTGTTCTGTTAATTCCTCTCCCAGAGTTACATCTGTATTTCGTGGATCTCTTTGCTAGCCTTATTTCTGTGGAATCTGAGAACAGATATTTCGGATCCCTTCGAAGACTATAGGGCCAAGGAAATATCCTCCGATAGCAAAGAGAAAGAAGCTTTCTGAGAAACTTCTTTGTGTTCTGTGAAATCATCTCACAGAGTTACAGCTTTCCCCTCAAGAAGCCTTTCGCTAAGACAGTTCTTGTGGAATTGGCAAAGTGATATTTGGAAGCCCATAGAGGGCTATGGTGAAAAAGGAAATATCCTCAGATGAAATCTGGAAAGAAGCTTTCTGAGAAACTGCTTAGTGTTCTGTTAATTCATCTCCCAGAGTTACATCTGTATTTCGTGGATCTCTTTGCTAGCCTTATTTCTGTGGAATCTGAGAACAGATATTTCGGATCCCTTTGAAGACTATAGGGCCAAAGGAAATATCCTCCGATAACAAAGAGAAAGAAGCTTTCTGAGAAACTTCGTTGTGTTCTGTGAAATCATCTCACAGAGTTACAACTTTCTCCTCAAGAAGCCTTTCGCTAAGACAGTTCTTGTGGAATTGGCAAAGTGATATTTGGAAGCCCATAGAGGGCTATGGTGAAAAAGGAAATATCCTCAGATGAAATCTGGAAAGAAGCTTTCTGAGAAACTGCTTAGTGTTCTGTTAATTCATCTCCCAGAGTTACATCTTTATTTCGTGGATCTCTTTGCTAGCCTTATTTCTGTGGAATCTGAGAACAGATATTTCGGATCCCTTCGAAGACTATAGGGCCAAGGAAATATCCTCCGATAGCAAAGAGAAAGAAGCTTTCTGAGAAACTTCTTTGTGTTCTGTGAAATCATCTCACAGAGTTACAGCTTTCCCCTCAAGAAGCCTTTCGCTAAGACAGTTCTTGTGGAATTGGCAAAGTGATATTTGGAAGCCCATAGAGGGCTATGGTGAAAAAGGAAATATCCTCAGATGAAATCTGGAAAGAAGCTTTCTGAGAAACTGCTTAGTGTTCTGTTAATTCATCTCCCAGAGTTACATCTGTATTTCGTGGATCTCTTTGCTAGCCTTATTTCTGTGGAATCTGAGAACAGTATTTCGCATCCCTTTGAAGACTATAGGGCCAAAGGAAATATCCTCCGAAAACAAAGAGAAAGAAGCTTTCTGAGAAACTTCTTTGTGTTCTGTGAAATCATCTCACAGAGTTTCATCTTTCCGCTCAAGAAGCCTTTCGCTAAGACAATTCTTCTGGAATTGGCAAACTGATAATTGGAAGCCCATAGAGGGCTATGGTGAAAAAGGAAATATCCTCCGATGAAATCTGGAAAGAAGTTTTCTGAGAAACTGCTTAGTGTTCTGTTAATTCATCTCCCAGAGTTACATCTGTATTTCGTGGATCTCTTTGCTAGCCTTATTTCTGTGGAATCTGAGAACAGACATTTCGGATCCCTTTGAAACTATAGAGCCAAAGGAAATATCCTCCGAAAACAAAGAGAAAGAAGCTTTCTGAGAAACTTCTTTGTGGTCTGTGAAATCATCTCACAGAGTTTCATCTTTCCGCTCAAGAAGCCTTTCGCTAAGACAGTTCTTGCGGAATTGGCAAAGTGATATTTGGAAGCCCTTAGAGGGCTATGGTGAAAAAGGAAATATCCTCAGATGAAATCTGGAAAGAAGCTTTCTGAGAAACTGCTTAGTGTTCTGTTAATTCATCTCCCAGAGTTACATCTCTATTTCGTGGATCTCTTTGCTAGCCTTATTTCTGTGGAATCTGAGAACAGATATTTCGGATCCCTTTGAAGACTATAGGGCCAAAGGAAATATCCTCCGAAAACAAAGAGAAAGAAGCTTTCTGAGAAACTTCTTTGTGTTTTGTGAAATAATCTCACAGAGTTACAGCTTTCCCCTCAAGAAGCCTTTCGCTAAGACAGTTCTTGTGGAATTGGCAAAGTGATATTTGGAAGCCCATAGAGGGCTCTGGTGAAAAAGGAAATATCCTCAGATGAAATCTGGAAAGAAGCTTTCTGAGAAACTGCTTAGTGTTCTGTTAATTCATCTCCCAGAGTTACATCTGTATTTCGTGGATCTCTTTGCTAGCCTTATTTCTGTGGAATCTGAGAACAGATATTTCGGATCCCTTTGAAGACTATAGGGCCAAAGGAAATATCCTCCGATAACAAAGAGAAAGAAGCTTTCTGAGAAACTTCGTTGTGTTCTGTGAAATCATCTCACAGAGTTACAGCTTTCCCCTCAAGAAGCCTTTCGCTAAGACAGTTCTTGTGGAATTGGCAAAGTGATATTTGGAAGCCCATAGAGGGCTATGGTGAAAAAGGAAATATCCTCAGATGAAATCTGGAAAGAAGCTTTCTGAGAAACTGCTTAGTGTTCTGTTAATTCATCTCCCAGAGTTACATCTGTATTTCGTGGATCTCTTTGCTAGCCTTATTTCTGTGGAATCTGAGAACAGATATTTCGGATCCCTTTGAAGACTATAGGGCCAAAGGAAATATCCTCCGAAAACAAAGAGAAAGAAGCTTTCTGAGAAACTTCTTTGTGTTCTGTGAAATCATCTCACAGAGTTTCATCTTTCCGCTCAAGAAGCCTTTCGCTAAGACAATTCTTCTGGAATTGGCAAACTGATATTTGGAAGCCCATAGAGGGCTATGGTGAAAAAGGAAATATCCTCAGATGAAATCTGGAAAGAAGCTTTCTGAGAAACTGCTTAGTGTTCTGTTAATTCATCTCCCAGAGTTACATCTGTATTTCGTGGATCTCTTTGCTAGCCTTATTTCTGTGGAATCTGAGAACAGATATTTCGGATCCCTTTGAAGACTATAGGGCCAAAGGAAATATCCTCCGAAAACAAAGAGAAAGAAGCTTTCTGAGAAACTTCTTTGTGTTCTGTGAAATCATCTCACAGAGTTACAGCTTTACCCTCAAGAAGCCTTTCGCTAAGACAGTTCTTGTGGAATTGGCAAAGTGATATTTGGAAGCCCATAGAGGGCTATGGTGAAAAAGGAAATATCCTCAGATGAAATCTGGAAAGAAGCTTTCTGAGAAACTGCTTAGTGTTCTGTTAATTCATCTCCCAGAGTTACATCTGTATTTCGTGGATCTCTTTGCTAGCCTTATTTCTGTGGAATCTGAGAACAGATATTTCGGATCCCTTTGAAGACTATAGGGCCAAAGGAAATATCCTCCGAAAACAAAGAGAAAGAAGCTTTCTGAGAAACTTCTTTGTGTTCTGTGAAATCATCTCACAGAGTTACAGCTTTCCCCTCAAGAAGCCTTTCGCTAAGACAGTTCTTGTGGAATTGGCAAAGTGATATTTTGAAGCCCATAGACGGCTCTGGTGAAAAAGGAAATATCCTCAGATGAAATCTGGAAAGAAGCTTTCTGAGAAACTGCTTAGTGTTCTGTTAATTCATCTCCCAGAGTTACATCTGTATTTCGTGGATCTCTTTGCTAGCCTTATTTCTGTGGAATCTGAGAACAGATATTTCGGATCCCTTCGAAGACTATAGGGCCAAAGGAAATATCCTCCGAAAACAAAGAGAAAGAAGCTTTCTGAGAAACTTCTTTGTGTTCTGTGAAATCATCTCACAGAGTTACAGCTTTACCCTCAAGAAGCCTTTCGCTAAGACAGTTCTTGTGTAATTGGCAAAGTGATATTTGGAAGCCCATAGAGGGCTATGGTGAAAAAGGAAATATCCTCAGATGAAATCTGGAAAGAAGCTTTGTGGGAAACTGCTTAGTGTTCTGTTAATTCATCTCCCAGAGTTACATCTGTATTTCGTGGATCTCTTTGCTAGCCTTATTTCTGTGGAATCTGAGAACAGATATTTCGGATCCCTTTGAAGACTATAGGGCCAAAGGAAATATCCTCCGAAAACAAAGAGAAAGAAGCTTTCTGAGAAACTTCTTTGTGTTCTGTGAAATCATCTCACAGAGTTACAGCTTTCCCCTCAAGAAGACTTTCGCTAAGACAGTTCTTGTGGAATTGGCAAAGTGATATTTGGAAGCCCATAGAGGGCTCTGGTGAAAAAGGAAATATCCTCAGATGAAATCTGGAAAGAAGATTTCTGAGAAACTGCTTAGTGTTCTGTTAATTCATCTCCCAGAGTTACATCTGTATTTCGTGGATCTCTTTGCTAGCCTTATTTCTGTGGAATCTGAGAACAGATATTTCGGATCCCTTTGAAGACTATAGGGCCAAAGGAAATATCCTCCGATAACAAAGAGAAAGAAGCTTTCTGAGAAACTTCGTTGTGTTCTGTGAAATCATCTCACAGAGTTACAACTTTCTCCTCAAGAAGCCTTTCGCTAAGACAGTTCTTGTGGAATTGGCAAAGTGATATTTGGAAGCCCATAGAGGGCTATGGTGAAAAAGGAAATATCCTCAGATGAAATCTGGAAAGAAGCTTTCTGAGAAACTGCTTAGTGTTCTGTTAATTCATCTCCCAGAGTTACATCTGTATTTCGTGGATCTCTTTGCTAGCCTTATTCTGTGGAATCTGAGAACAGATATTTCGGATCCCTTCGAAGACTATAGGGCCAAGGAAATATCCTCCGATAGCAAAGAGAAAGAAGCTTTCTGAGAAACTTCTTTGTGTTCTGTGAAATCATCTCACAGAGTTACAGCTTTCCCCTCAAGAAGCCTTTCGCTAAGACAGTTCTTGTGGAATTGGCAAAGTGATATTTGGAAGGCCATAGAGGGCTATGGTGAAAAAGGAAATATCCTCAGATGAAATCTGGAAAGAAGCTTTCTGAGAAACTGCTTAGTGTTCTGTTAATTCATCTCCCAGAGTTACATCTGTATTTCGTGGATCTCTTTGCTAGCCTTATTTCTGTGGAATCTGAGAACAGTATTTCGCATCCCTTTGAAGACTATAGGGCCAAAGGAAGTATCCTCCGAAAACAAAGAGAAAGAAGCTTTCTGAGAAACTTCTTTGTGTTCTGTGAAATCGTCTCACAGAGTTTCATCTTTCCCCTCAAGAAGCCTTTCGCTAAGACAATTCTTCTGGAATTGGCAAACTGATATTTGGAAGCCCATAGAGGGCTATGGTGAAAAAGGAAATATCCTCCGATGAAATCTGGAAAGAAGTTTTCTGAGAAACTGCTTAGTGTTCTGTTAATTCATCTCCCAGAGTTACATCTGTATTTCGTGGATCTCTTTGCTAGCCTTATTTCTGTGGAATCTGAGAACAGATATTTCGGATCCCTTTGAAGACTATAGGGCCAAAGGAAATATCCTCCGATAACAAAGAGAAAGAAGCTTTCTGAGAAACTTCGTTGTGTTCTGTGAAATCATCTCACAGAGTTACAGCTTTCCCCTCAAGAAGCCTTTCGCTAAGACAGTTCTTGTGGAATTGGCAAAGTGATATTTCGAAGCCCATAGAGGGCTATGGTGAAAAAGGAAATATCCTCAGATGAAATCTGGAAAGAAGCTTTCTGAGAAACTGCTTAGTGTTCTGTAAATTCATCTCCCAGAGTTACATCTGTATTTCGTGGATCTCTTTGCTAGCCTTATTTCTGTGGAATCTGAGAACAGATATTTCGGATCCCTTTGAAGACTATAGGGCCAAAGGAAATATCCTCCGAAAACAAAGAGAAAGAAGCTTTCTGAGAAACTTCTTTGTGTTCTGTGAAATCATCTCACAGAGTTACAGCTTTCCCCTCAAGAAGCCTTTCGCTAAGACAGTTCTTGTGGAATTGGCAAAGTGATATTTGGAAGCCCATAGAGGGCTATGGTGAAAAAGGAAATATCCTCAGATGAAATCTGGAAAGAAGCTTTCTGAGAAACTGTTAGTGTTCTGTTAATTCATCTCCCAGAGTTACATCTGTATTTCGTGGATCTCTTTGCTAGCCTTATTTCTGTGGAATCTGAGAACAGATATTTCGGATCCCTTTGAAGACTATAGGGCCAAAGGAAATATCCTCCGAAAACAAAGAGAAAGAAGCTTTCTGAGAAACTTCTTTGTGTTCTGTGAAATCATCTCACAGAGTTACAGCTTTCCCCTCAAGAAGCCTTTCGCTAAGACAGTTCTTGTGGAATTGGCAAAGTGATATTTGGAAGCCCATAGAGGGCTATGGTGAAAAAGTAAATATCCTCAGATGAAATCTGGAAAGAAGCTTTCTGAGAAACTGCTTAGTATTCTGTTAATTCATCTCCCAGAGTTACATCTGTATTTCGTGGATCTCTTTGCTAGCCTTATTTCTGTGGAATCTGAGAACAGATATTTCGGATCCCTTTGAAGACTATAGGGCCAAAGGAAATATCCTCCGAAAACAAAGAGAAAGAAGCTTTCTGAGAAACTTCTTTGTGTTCTGTGAAATCATCTCACAGAGTTTAATCTTTCCGCTCAAGAAGCCTTTCGCTAAGACAATTCTTCTGGAATTGGCAAACTGATATTTGGAAGCCCATAGAGGGCTATGGTGAAAAAGGAAATATCCTCAGATGAAATCTGGAAAGAAGCTTTCTGAGAAACTGCTTAGTGTTCTGTTAATTCATCTCCCAGAGTTACATCTGTATTTCGTGGATCTCTTTGCTAGCCTTATTTCTGTGGAATCTGAGAACAGATATTTCGGATCCCTTTGAAGACTATAGGGCCAAAGGAAATATCCTCCGAAAACAAAGAGAAAGAAGCTTTCTGAGAAACTTCTTTGTGTTCTGTGAAATCATCTCACAGAGTTACAGCTTTCCCCTCAAGAAGCCTTTCGCTAAGACAGTTCTTGTGGAATTGGCAAAGTGATATTTGGAAGCCCATAGAGGGCTACGGTGAAAAAGGAAATATCCTCAGATGAAATCTGGAAAGAAGCTTTCTGAGAAACTGCTTAGTGTTCTGTTAATTCATCTCCCAGAGTTACATCTGTATTTCGTTGATCTCCTTGCTAGCCTTATTTCTGTGGAATCTGAGAACAGATATTTCGGATCCCTTTGAAGACTATAGGGGCAAAGGAAATATCCTAGGAAAACAAACAGAAAGAAGCTTTCTGAGAAACTTCTTTGTGTTATGTGAAATCATCTCACAGAGTTACAGCTTTCCCCTCAAGAAGCCTTTCGCTAAGACAGTTCTTGTGGAATTGGCAAAGTGATATTTGGAAGCCCATAGAGGGCTATGGTGAAAAAGGAAATATCCTCAGATGAAATCTGGAAAGAAGCTTTCTGAGAAACTGCTTAGTGTTCTGTTAATTCATCTCCCAGAGTTACATCTGTATTTCGTGGATCTCTTTGCTAGCCTTATTTCTGTGGAATCTGAGAACAGATATTTCGGATCCCTTTGAAGACTATAGGGCCAAAGGAAATATCCTCCGAAAACAAAGAGAAAGAAGCTTTCTGAGAAACTTCTTTGTGTTTTGTGAAATCATCTCACAGAGTTACAGCTTTCCCCTCAAGAAGCCTTTCGCTAAGACAGTTCTTGTGGAATTGGCAAAGTGATATTTTGAAGCCCATAGACGGCTCTGGTGAAAAAGGAAATATCCTCAGATGAAATCTGGAAAGAAGCTTTCTGAGAAACTGCTTAGTGTTCTGTTAATTCATCTCCCAGAGTTACATCTGTATTTCGTGGATCTCTTTGCTAGCCTTATTTCTGTGGAATCTGAGAACAGATATTTCGGATCCCTTTGAAGACTATAGGGCCAAAGGAAATATCCTCCGAAAACAAAGAGAAAGAAGCTTTCTGAGAAACTTCTTTGTGTTCTGTGAAATCATCTCACAGAGTTACAGCTTTCCCCTCAAGAAGCCTTTCGCTAAGACAGTTCTTGTGGAATTGGCAAAGTGATATTTGGAAGCCCATAGAGGGCTATGGTGAAAAAGGAAATATCCTCAGATGAAATCTGGAAAGAAGCTTTGTGGGAAACTGCTTAGTGTTCTGTTAATTCATCTCCCAGAGTTACATCTGTATTTCGTGGATCTCTTTGCTAGCCTTATTTCTGTGGAATCTGAGAACAGATATTTCGGATCCCTTTGAAGACTATAGGGCCAAAGGAAATATCCTCCGAAAACAAAGAGAAAGAAGCTTTCTGAGAAACTTCTTTGTGTTATGTGAAATCATCTCACAGAGTTACAGCTTTCCCCTCAAGAAGCCTTTCGCTAAGACAGTTCTTGTGGAATTGGCAAAGTGATATTTGGAAGCCCATAGAGGGCTATGGTGAAAAAGGAAATATCCTCAGATGAAATCTGGAAAGAAGCTTTCTGAGAAACTGCTTAGTGTTCTGTTAATTCATCTCCCAGAGTTACATCTGTATTTCGTGGATCTCTTTGCTAGCCTTATTTCTGTGGAATCTGAGAACAGATATTTCGGATCCCTTTGAAGACTATAGGGCCAAAGGAAATATCCTCTGAAAACAAAGAGAAAGAAGCTTTCTGAGAAACTTCTTTGGGTTTTGTGAAATCATCTCACAGAGTTACAGCTTTCCCCTCAAGAAGCCTTTCGCTAAGACAGTTCTTGTGGAATTGGCAAAGTGATATTTTGAAGCCCATAGACGGCTCTGGTGAAAAAGGAAATATCCTCAGATGAAATCTGGAAAGAAGCTTTCTGAGAAACTGCTTAGTGTTCTGTTAATTCATCTCCCAGAGTTACATCTGTATTTCGTGGATCTCTTTGCTAGCCTTATTTCTGTGGAATCTGAGAACAGATATTTCGGATCCCTTTGAAGACTATAGGGCCAAAGGAAATATCCTCCGAAAACAAAGAGAAAGAAGCTTTCTGAGAAACTTCTTTGTGTTCTGTGAAATCATCTCACAGAGTTACAGCTTTCCCCTCAAGAAGCCTTTCGCTAAGACAGTTCTTGTGGAATTGGCAAAGTGATATTTGGAAGCCCATAGAGGGCTATGGTGAAAAAGGAAATATCCTCAGATGAAATCTGGAAAGAAGCTTTGTGGGAAACTGCTTAGTGTTCTGTTAATTCATCTCCCAGAGTTACATCTGTATTTCGTGGATCTCTTTGCTAGCCTTATTTCTGTGGAATCTGAGAACAGATATTTCGGATCCCTTTGAAGACTATAGGGCCAAAGGAAATATCCTCCGAAAACAAAGAGAAAGAAGCTTTCTTAGAAACTTCTTTGTGTTCTGTGAAATCATCTCACAGAGTTACAGCTTTCCCCTCAAGAAGCCTTTCGCTAAGACAGTTCTTGTGGAATTGGCAAAGTGATATTTGGAAGCCCATAGAGGGCTCTGGTGAAAAAGGAAATATCCTCAGATGAAATCTGGAAAGAAGATTTCTGAGAAACTGCTTAGTGTTCTGTTAATTCATCTCCCAGAGTTACATCTGTATTTCGTGGATCTCTTTGCTAGCCTTATTTCTGTGGAATCTGAGAACAGATATTTCGGATCCCTTTGAAGACTATAGGGCCAAAGGAAATATCCTCCGATAACAAAGAGAAAGAAGCTTTCTGAGAAACTTCGTTGTGTTCTGTGAAATCATCTCACAGAGTTACAACTTTCTCCTCAAGAAGCCTTTCGCTAAGACAGTTCTTGTGGAATTGGCAAAGTGATATTTGGAAGCCCATAGAGGGCTATGGTGAAAAAGGAAATATCCTCAGATGAAATCTGGAAAGAAGCTTTCTGAGAAACTGCTTAGTGTTCTGTTAATTCATCTCCCAGAGTTACATCTGTATTTCGTGGATCTCTTTGCTAGCCTTATTTCTGTGGAATCTGAGAACAGATATTTCGGATCCCTTCGAAGACTATAGGGCCAAGGAAATATCCTCCGATAGCAAAGAGAAAGAAGCTTTCTGAGAAACTTCTTTGTGTTATGTGAAATCATCTCACAGAGTTACAGCTTTCCCCTCAAGAAGCCTTTCGCTAAGACAGTTCTTGTGGAATTGGCAAAGTGATATTTGGAAGCCCATAGAGGGCTATGGTGAAAAAGGAAATATCCTCAGATGAAATCTGGAAAGAAGCTTTCTGAGAAACTGCTTAGTGTTCTGTTAATTCATCTCCCAGAGTTACATCTGTATTTCGTGGATCTCTTTGCTAGCCTTATTTCTGTGGAATCTGAGAACAGTATTTCGCATCCCTTTGAAGACTATAGGGCCAAAGGAAGTATCCTCCGAAAACAAAGAGAAAGAAGCTTTCTGAGAAACTTCTTTGTGTTCTGTGAAATCGTCTCACAGAGTTTCATCTTTCCCCTCAAGAAGCCTTTCGCTAAGACAATTCTTCTGGAATTGGCAAACTGATATTTGGAAGCCCATAGAGGGCTATGGTGAAAAAGGAAATATCCTCCGATGAAATCTGGAAAGAAGTTTTCTGAGAAACTGCTTAGTGTTCTGTTAATTCATCTCCCAGAGTTACATCTGTATTTCGTGGATCTCTTTGCTAGCCTTATTTCTGTGGAATCTGAGAACAGACATTTCGGATCCCTTTGAAAACTATAGGGCCAAAGGAAATATCCTCCGAAAACAAAGAGAAAGAAGCTTTCTGAGAAACTTCTTTGTGGTCTGTGAAATCATCTCACAGAGTTTCATCTTTCCGCTCAAGAAGCCTTTCGCTAAGACAGTTCTTGCGGAATTGGCAAAGTGATATTCGGAAGCCCTTAGAGGGCTATGGTGAAAAAGGAAATATCCTCAGATGAAATCTGGAAAGAAGCTTTCTGAGAAACTGCTTAGTGTTCTGTTAATTCATCTCCCAGAGTTACATCTCTATTTCGTGGATCTCTTTGCTAGCCTTATTTCTGTGGAATCTGAGAACAGATATTTCGGATCCCTTTGAAGACTATAGGGCCAAAGGAAATATCCTCCGAAAAAAAGAGAAAGAAGCTTTCTGAGAAACTTCTTAGTGTTTTGTGAAATCATTTCACAGAGTTACAGCTTTCCCCTCAAGAAGCCTTTCGCTAAGACAGTTCTTGTGGAATTGGCAAAGTGATATTTGGAAGCCCATAGAGGGCTCTGGTGAAAAAGGAAATATCCTCAGTTGAAATCTGGAAAGAAGCTTTCTGAGAAACTGCTTAGTGTTCTGTTAATTCATCTCCCAGAGTTACATCTGTATTTCGTGGATCTCTTTGCTAGCCTTATTTCTGTGGAATCTGAGAACAGATATTTCGGATCCCTTTGAAGACTATAGGGCCAAAGGAAATATCCTCCGATAACAAAGAGAAAGAAGCTTTCTGAGAAACTTCGTTGTGTTCTGTGAAATCACCTCACAGAGTTACAGCTTTCCCCTCAAGAAGCCTTTCGCTAAGACAGTTCTTGTGGAATTGGCAAAGTGATATTTGGAAGCCCATAGAGGGCTATGGTGAAAAAGGAAATATCCTCAGATGAAATCTGGAAAGAAGCTTTCTGAGAAACTGCTTAGTGTTCTGTAAATTCATCTCCCAGAGTTACATCTGTATTTCGTGGATCTCTTTGCTAGCCTTATTTCTGTGGAATCTGAGAACAGATATTTCGGATCCCTTTGAAGACTATAGGGCCAAAGGAAATATCCTCCGAAAACAAAGAGAAAGAAGCTTTCTGAGAAACTTCTTTGTGTTCTGTGAAATCATCTCACAGAGTTACAGCTTTCCCCTCAAGAAGCCTTTCGCTAAGACAGTTCTTGTGGAATTGGCAAAGTGATATTTGGAAGCCCATAGAGGGCTATGGTGAAAAAGGAAATATCCTCAGATGAAATCTGGAAAGAAGCTTTCTGAGAAACTGCTTAGTGTTCTGTTAATTCATCTCCCAGAGTTACATCTGTATTTCGTGGATCTCTTTGCTAGCCTTATTTCTGTGGAATCTGAGAACAGATATTTCGGATCCCTTTGAAGACTATAGGGCCAAAGGAAATATCCTCCGAAAACAAAGAGAAAGAAGCTTTCTGAGAAACTTCTTTGTGTTTTGTGAAATCATCTCACAGAGTTACAGCTTTCCCCTCAAGAAGCCTTTCGCTAAGACAGTTCTTGTGGAATTGGCAAAGTGATATTTTGAAGCCCATAGACGGCTATGGTGAAAAAGGAAATATCCTCAGATGAAATCTGGAAAGAAGCTTTCTGAGAAACTGCTTAGTGTTCTGTTAATTCATCTCCCAGAGTTACATCTGTATTTCGTGGATCTCTTTGCTAGCCTTATTTCTGTGGAATCTGAGAACAGATATTTCGGATCCCTTTGAAGACTATAGGGCCAAAGGAAATATCCTCCGAAAACAAAGAGAAAGAAGCTTTCTGAGAAACTTCTTTGTGTTCTGTGAAATCATCTCACAGAGTTACAGCTTTCCCCTCAAGAAGCCTTTCGCTAAGACAGTTCTTGTGGAATTGGCAAAGTGATATTTGGAAGCCCATAGAGGGCTATGGTGAAAAAGGAAATATCCTCAGATGAAATCTGGAAAGAAGCTTTCTGAGAAACTGCTTAGTGTTCTGTTAATTCATCTCCCAGAGTTACATCTGTATTTCGTGGATCTCTTTGCTAGCCTTATTTCTGTGGAATCTCAGAACAGATATTTCGGATCCCTTTGAAGACTATAGGGCCAAAGGAAATATCCTCCGAAAACAAAGAGAAAGAAGCTTTCTGAGAAAATTCTTTGTGTTCTGTGAAATCATCTCACAGAGTTACAGCTTTCCCCTCAAGAAGCCTTTCGCTAAGACAGTTCTTGCGGAACTGGCAAAGTGATATTTGGAACCCCTAGAGGGCTATGGTGAAAAAGGAAATATCCTCAGATGAAATCTGGAAAGAAGCTTTCTGAGAAACTGCTTAGTGTTCTGTTAATTCATCTCCCAGAGTTACATCTGTATTTCGTGGATCTCTTTGCTAGCCTTATTTCTGTGGAATCTGAGAACAGATATTTCGGATCCCTTTGAAGACTATAGGGCCAAAGGAAATATCCTCCGAAAACAAAGAGAAAGAAGCTTTCTGAGAAACTTCTTTGTGTTCTGTGAAATCATCTCACAGAGTTACAGCTTTCCCCTCAAGAAGCCTTTCGCTAAGACAGTTCTTGTGGAATTGGCAAAGTGATATTTGGAAGCCCATAGAGGGCTCTGGTGAAAAAGGAAATATCCTCAGATGAAATCTGGAAAGAAGCTTTCTGAGAAACTGCTTAGTGTTCTGTTAATTCATCTCCCAGAGTTACATCTGTATTTCGTGGATCTCTTTGCTAGCCTTATTTCTGTGGAATCTGAGAACAGATATTTCGGATCCCTTTGAAGACTATAGGGCCAAAGGAAATATCCTCCGAAAACAAAGAGAAAGAAGCTTTCTGAGAAACTTCTTTGTGTTCTGTGAAATCATCTCACAGAGTTTCATCTTTCCGCTCAAGAAGCCTTTCGCTAAGACAATTCTTCTGGAATTGGCAAACTGATATTTGGAAGCCCGTAGAGGGCTATGGTGAAAAAGGAAATATCCTCCGATGAAATCTGGAAAGAAGTTTTCTGAGAAACTGCTTAGTGTTCTGTTAATTCATCTCCCAGAGTTACATCTGTATTTCGTGGATCTCTTTGCTAGCCTTATTTCTGTGGAACCTGAGAACAGACATTTCGGATCCCTTTGAAAACTATAGGGCCAAAGGAAATATCCTTCGAAAACAAAGAGAAAGAAGCTTTCTGAGAAACTTCTTTGTGTTCTGTGAAATCATCTCACAGAGTTACAGCTTTCCCCTCAAGAAGCCTTTCGGAAAGACAGTTCTTGTGGAATTGGCAAAGTGATATTTGGAAGCCCATAGAGGGCTATGGTGAAAAAGGAAATATCCTCAGATGAAATCTGGAAAGAAGCTTTCTGAGAAACTGCTTAGTGTTCTGTTAATTCATCTCCCAGAGTTACATCTGTATTTCGTGGATCTCTTTGCTAGCCTTATTTCTGTGGAATCTGAGAACAGATATTTCGGATCCCTTTGAAGACTATAGGGCCAAAGGAAATATCCTCCGAAAACAAAGAGAAAGAAGCTTTCTGAGAAACTTCTTTGTGTTCTGTGAAATCATCTCACAGAGTTACAGCTTTCCCCTCAAGAAGCCTTTCGCTAAGGCAGTTCTTGTGGAATTGGCAAAGTGATATTTGGAAGCCCATAGAGGGCTATGGTGAAAAAGGAAATATCCTTAGATGAAATCTGGAAAGAAGCTTTCTGAGAAACTGCTTAGTGTTCTGTTAATTCATCTCACAGAGTTACATCTGTATTTCGTGGATCTCTTTGCTAGCCTTATTTCTGTGGAATCTGAGAACAGATATTTCGGATCCCTTTGAAGACTATAGGGCCAAAGGAAATATCCTCCGAAAACAAAGAGAAAGAAGCTTTCTGAGAAACTTCTTTGTGTTCTGTGAAATCATCTCACAGAGTTACAGCTTTCCCCTCAAGAAGCCTTTCGCTAAGACAGTTCTTGTGGAATTGGCAAAGTGATATTTGGAAGCCCATAGAGGGCTATGGTGAAAAAGGAAATATCCTCAGTTGAAATCTGGAAAGAAGCTTTCTGAGAAACTGCTTAGTGTTCTGTTAATTCATCTCCCAGAGTTACATCTGTATTTCGTGGATCTCTTTGCTAGCCTTATTTCTGTGGAATCTGAGAACAGATATTTCGGATCCCTTTGAAGACTATAGGGCCAAAGGAAATATCCTCCGAAAACAAAGAGAAAGAAGCTTTCTGAGAAACTTCTTTGTGTTCTGTGAAATCATCTCACAGAGTTACAGCTCTCCCCTCAAGAAGCCTTTCGCTAAGACAGTTCTTGTGGAATTGGCAAAGTGATATTTGGAAGCCCATAGAGGGCTATGGTGAAAAAGGAAATATCCTCAGATGAAATCTGGAAAGAAGCTTTCTGAGAAACTGCTTAGTGTTCTGTTAATTCATCTCACAGAGTTACATCTGTATTTCGTGGATCTCTTTGCTAGCCTTATTTCTGTGGAATCTGAGAACAGATATTTCGGATCCCTTCGAAGACTATAGGGCCAAGGAAATATCCTCCGATAGCAAAGAGAAAGAAGCTTTCTGAGAAACTTCTTTGTGTTCTGTGAAATCATCTCACAGAGTTACAGCTTTCTCCTCAAGAAGCCTTTCGCTAAGACAGTTCTTGTGGAATTGGCAAAGTGATATTTGGAAGCCCATAGAGGGCTATGGTGAAAAAGGAAATATCCTCAGATGAAATCTGGAAAGAAGCTTTCTGAGAAACTGCTTAGTGTTCTGTTAATTCATCTCCCAGAGTTACATCTGTATTTCGTGGATCTCTTTGCTAGCCTTATTTCTGTGGAATCTGAGAACAGATATTTCGGATCCCTTTGAAGACTATAGGGCCAAAGGAAATATCCTCCGAAAACAAAGAGAAAGAAGCTTTCTGAGAAACTTCTTTGTGTTCTGTGAAATCATCTCACAGAGTTACAGCTTTCCCCTCCAGAAGCCTTTCGCTAAGACAGTTCTTGTGGAATTGGCAAAGTGATATTTGGAAGCCCATAGAGGGCTCTGGAGAAAAAGGAAATATCCTCAGATGAAATCTGGAAAGAAGCTTTCTGAGAAACTGCTTAGTGTTCTGTTAATTCATCTCCCAGAGTTACATCTGTATTTCGTGGATCTCTTTGCTAGCCTTATTTCTGTGGAATCTGAGAACAGATATTTCGGATCCCTTGGAAGACTATAGGGCCAAAGGAAATATCCTCCAAAAACAAAGAGAAAGAAGCTTTCTGAGAAACTTCTTTGTGTTCTGTGAAATCATCTCACAGAGTTACAGCTTTCCCCTCAAGAAGCCTTTCGCTAAGACAGTTCTTGTGGAATTGGCAAAGTGATATTTGGAATCCCATAGAGGGCTATGGTGAAAAAGGAAATATCCTCAGATGAAATCTGGAAAGAAGCTTTCTGAGAAACTGCTTAGTGTTCTGTTAATTCATCTCACAGAGTTACATCTGTATTTCGTGGATCTCTTTGCTAGCCTTATTTCTGTGGAATCTGAGAACAGATATTTCGGATCCCTTCGAAGACTATAGGGCCAAGGAAATATCCTCCGATAGCAAAGAGAAAGAAGCTTTCTGAGAAACTTCTTTCTGTTCTGTGAAATCATCTCACAGAGTTACAGCTTTCTCCTCAAGAAGCCTTTCGCTAAGACAGTTCTTGTGGAATTGGCAAAGTGATATTTGGAAGCCCATAGAGGGCTCTGGTGAAAAAGGAAATATCCTCAGATGAAATCTGGAAAGAAGCTTTCTGAGAAACTGCTTAGTGTTCTGTTAATTCATCTCCCAGAGTTACATCTGTATTTCGTGGATCTCTTTGCTAGCCTTATTTCTGTGGAATCTGAGAACAGATATTTCGGATCCCTTTGAAGACTATAGGGCCAAAGGAAATATCCTCCGATAACAAAGAGAAAGAAGCTTTCTGAGAAACTTCGTTGTGTTCTGTGAAATCATCTCACAGAGTTACAGCTTTCCCCTCAAGAAGCCTTTCGCTAAGACAGTTCTTGTGGAATTGGCAAAGTGATATTTGGAAGCCCGTAGAGGGCTATGGTGAAAAAGGAAATATCCTCAGATGAAATCTGGAAAGAAGCTTTCTGAGAAACTGCTTAGTGTTCTGTTAATTCATCTCCCAGAGTTACATCTGTATTTCGTGGATCTCTTTGCTAGCCTTATTTCTGTGGAATCTGAGAACAGATATTTCGGATCCCTTTGAAGACTATAGGGCCAAAGGAAATATCCTCCGAAAACAAAGAGAAAGAAGCTTTCTGAGAAACTTCTTTGTGTTCTGTGAAATCATCTCACAGAGTTACAGCTTTCCCCTCAAGAAGCCTTTCGCTAAGGCAGTTCTTGTGGAATTGGCAAAGTGATATTTGGAAGCCCATAGAGGGCTATGGTGAAAAAGGAAATATCCTTAGATGAAATCTGGAAAGAAGCTTTCTGAGAAACTGCTTAGTGTTCTGTTAATTCATCTCACAGAGTTACATCTGTATTTCGTGGATCTCTTTGCTAGCCTTATTTCTGTGGAATCTGAGAACAGATATTTCGGATCCCTTTGAAGACTATAGGGCCAAAGGAAATATCCTCCGAAAACAAAGAGAAAGAAGCTTTCTGAGAAACTTCTTTGTGTTCTGTGAAATCATCTCACAGAGTTACAGCTTTCCCCTCAAGAAGCCTTTCGCTAAGACAGTTCTTGTGGAATTGGCAAAGTGATATTTGGAAGCCCATAGAGGGCTATGGTGAAAAAGGAAATATCCTCAGTTGAAATCTGGAAAGAAGCTTTCTGAGAAACTGCTTAGTGTTCTGTTAATTCATCTCCCAGAGTTACATCTGTATTTCGTGGATCTCTTTGCTAGCCTTATTTCTGTGGAATCTGAGAACAGATATTTCGGATCCCTTTGAAGACTATAGGGCCAAAGGAAATATCCTCCGAAAACAAAGAGAAAGAAGCTTTCTGAGAAACTTCTTTGTGTTCTGTGAAATCATCTCACAGAGTTACAGCTCTCCCCTCAAGAAGCCTTTCGCTAAGACAGTTCTTGTGGAATTGGCAAAGTGATATTTGGAAGCCCATAGAGGGCTATGGTGAAAAAGGAAATATCCTCAGATGAAATCTGGAAAGAAGCTTTCTGAGAAACTGCTTAGTGTTCTGTTAATTCATCTCACAGAGTTACATCTGTATTTCGTGGATCTCTTTGCTAGCCTTATTTCTGTGGAATCTGAGAACAGATATTTCGGATCCCTTCGAAGACTATAGGGCCAAGGAAATATCCTCCGATAGCAAAGAGAAAGAAGCTTTCTGAGAAACTTCTTTGTGTTCTGTGAAATCATCTCACAGAGTTACAGCTTTCTCCTCAAGAAGCCTTTCGCTAAGACAGTTCTTGTGGAATTGGCAAAGTGATATTTGGAAGCCCATAGAGGGCTATGGTGAAAAAGGAAATATCCTCAGATGAAATCTGGAAAGAAGCTTTCTGAGAAACTGCTTAGTGTTCTGTAAATTCATCTCCCAGAGTTACATCTGTATTTCGTGGATCTCTTTGCTAGCCTTATTTCTGTGGAATCTGAGAACAGATATTTCGGATCCCTTCGAAGACTATAGGGCCAAAGGAAATACCCTCCGAAAACAAAGAGAAAGAAGCTTTCTGAGAAACTTCTTTGTGTTCTGTGAAATCATCTCACAGAGTTACAGCTCTCCCCTCAAGAAGCCTTTCGCTAAGACAGTTCTTGTGGAATTGGCAAAGTGATATTTGGAAGCCCATAGAGGGCTATGGTGAAAAAGGAAATATCCTCAGATGAAATCTGGAAAGAAGCTTTCTGAGAAACTGCTTAGTGTTCTGTTAATTCATCTCCCAGAGTTACATCTGTATTTCGTGGATCTCTTTGCTAGCCTTATTTCTGTGGAATCTGAGAACAGATATTTCGGATCCCTTCGAAGACTATAGGGCCAAGGAAATATCCTCCGATAGCAAAGAGAAAGAAGCTTTCTGAGAAACTTCTTTGTGTTCTGTGAAATCATCTCACAGAGTTACAGCTTTCCCCTCAAGAAGCCTTTCGCTAAGACAGTTCTTGTGGAATTGGCAAAGTGATATTTGGAAGCCCATAGAGGGCTATGGTGAAAAAGGAAATATCCTCAGATGAAATCTGGAAAGAAGCTTTCTGAGAAACTGCTTAGTGTTCTGTTAATTCATCTCCCAGAGTTACATCTGTATTTCGTGGATCTCTTTGCTAGCCTTACTTCTGTGGAATCTGAGAACAGATATTTCGGATCCCTTTGAAGACTATAGGGCCAAAGGAAATATCCTCCGAAAACAAAGAGAAAGAAGCTTTCTGAGAAACTTCTTTGTGTTCTGTGAAATCATCTCACAGAGTTACAGCTTTCCCCTCAAGAAGCCTTTCGCTAAGACAGTTCTTGTGGAATTGGCAAAGTGATATTTGGAAGCCCATAGAGGGCTATGGTGAAAAAGGAAATATCCTCAGATGAAATCTGGAAAGAAGCTTTCTGAGAAACTGCTTAGTGTTCTGTTAATTTATGTCCCAGAGTTACATCTGTATTTCGTGGATCTCTTTGCTAGCCTTATTTCTGTGGAATCTGAGAACAGATATTTCGGATCCCTTTGAAGACTATAGGGCCAAAGGAAATATCCTCCGAAAACAAAGAGAAAGAAGCTTTCTGAGAAACTTCTTTGTGTTCTGTGAAATCATCTCACAGAGTTATAGCTTTCCCCTCAAGAAGCCTTTTGCTAAGACAGTTCTTGCGGAACTGGCAAAGTGATATTTGGAAGCCCATAGAGGGCTATGGTGAAAAAGGAAATATCCTCAGATGAAATCTGGAAAGAAGCTTTCTGAGAAACTGCTTAGTGTTCTGTTAATTCATCTCCCAGAGTTACTTCTGTATTTCGTGGATCTCTTTGCTAGCCTTATTTCTGTGGAATCTGAGAACAGATATTTCGGATCCCTTCGAAGACTATAGGGCCAAAGGAAATACCCTCCGAAAACAAAGAGAAAGAAGCTTTCTGAGAAACTTCTTTGTGTTCTGTGAAATCATCTCACAGAGTTACAGCTCTCCCCTCAAGAGGCCTTTCGCTAAGACAGTTCTTGTGGAATTGGCAAAGTGATATTTGGAAGCCCATAGAGGGCTATGGTGAAAAAGGAAATATCCTCAGATGAAATCTGGAAAGAAGCTTTCTGAGAAACTGCTTAGTGTTCTGTTAATTCATCTCACAGAGTTACATCTGTATTTCGTGGATCTCTTTGCTAGCCTTATTTCTGTGGAATCTGAGAACAGATATTTCGGATCCCTTCGAAGACTATAGGGCCAAGGAAATATCCTCCGATAGCAAAGAGAAAGAAGCTTTCTGAGAAACTTCTTTGTGTTCTGTGAAATCATCTCACAGAGTTACAGCTTTCTCCTCAAGAAGCCTTTCGCTAAGACAGTTCTTGTGGAATTGGCAAAGTGATATTTGGAAGCCCTTAGAGGGCTCTGGTGAAAAAGGAAATATCCTCAGTTGAAATCTGGAAAGAAGCTTTCTGAGAAACTGCTTAGTGTTCTGTTAATTCATCTCCCAGAGTTACATCTGTATTTCGTGGATCTCTTTGCTAGCCTTATTTCTGTGGAATCTGAGAACAGATATTTCGGATCCCTTTGAAGACTATAGGGCCAAAGGAAATATCCTCCGATAACAAAGAGAAAGAAGCTTTCTGAGAAACTTCGTTGTGTTCTGTGAAATCATCTCACAGAGTTACAGCTTTCCCCTCAAGAAGCCTTTCGCTAAGACAGTTCTTGTGGAATTGGCAAAGTGATATTTGGAAGCCCATAGAGGGCTATGGTGAAAAAGGAAATATCCTCAGATGAAATCTGGAAAGAAGCTTTCTGAGAAACTGCTTAGTGTTCTGTTAATTCATCTCCCAGAGTTACATCTGTATTTCGTGGATCTCTTTGCTAGCCTTACTTCTGTGGAATCTGAGAACAGATATTTCGGATCCCTTTGAAGACTATAGGGCCAAAGGAAATATCCTCCGAAAACAAAGAGAAAGAAGCTTTCTGAGAAACTTCTTTGTGTTCTGTGAAATCATCTGACAGAGTTACAGCTTTCCCCTCAAGAAGCCTTTCGCTAAGACAGTTCTTGTGGAATTGGCAAAGTGATATTTGGAAGCCCATAGAGGGCTATGGTGAAAAAGGAAATATCCTCAGATGAAATCTGGAAAGAAGCTTTCTGAGAAACTGCTTAGTGTTCTGTAAATTCATCTCCCAGAGTTACATCTGTATTTCGTGGATCTCTTTGCTAGCCTTATTTCTGTGGAATCTGAGAACAGATATTTCAGATCCCTTTGAAGACTATAGGGCCAAAGGAAATATCCTCCGAAAACAAAGAGAAAGAAGCTTTCTGAGAAACTTCTTTGTGTTTTGTGAAATCATCTCACAGAGTTACAGCTTTCCCCTCAAGAAGCCTTTCGCTAAGACAGTTCTTGTGGAATTGGCAAAGTGATATTTGGAAGCCCATAGACGGCTATGGTGAAAAAGGAAATATCCTCAGATGAAATCTGGAAAGAAGCTTTCTGAGAAACTGCTTAGTGTTCTGTTAATTCATCTCCCAGAGTTACTTCTGTATTTCGTGGATCTCTTTGCTAGCCTTATTTCTGTGGAATCTGAGAACAGATATTTCGGATCCCTTTGAAGACTATAGGGCCAAAGGAAATATCCTCCGAAAACAAAGAGAAAGAAGCTTTCTGAGAAACTTCTTTGTGTTCTGTGAAATCATCTCACAGAGTTACAGCTTTCCCCTCAAGAAGCCTTTCGCTAAGACAGGTCTTGTGGAATTGGCAAAGTGATATTTGGAAGCCCATAGAGGGCTATGGTGAAAAAGGAAATATCCTCAGATGAAATCTGGAAAGAAGCTTTCTGAGAAACTGCTTAGTGTTCTGTTAATTCATCTCCCCGAGTTACATCTGTATTTCGTGGATCTCTTTGCTAGCCTTATTTCTGTGGAATCTGAGAACAGTATTTCGGATCCCTTTGAAGACTATAGGGCCAAAGGAAATATCCTCCGAAAACAAAGAGAAAGAAGCTTTCTGAGAAACTTCTTTGTGTTCTGTGAAATCATCTCACAGAGTTACAGCTTTCCCCTCAAGAAGCCTTTCGCTAAGACATTTCTTGTGGAATTGGCAAAGTGATATTTGGAAGCCCATAGAGGGCTATGGTGAAAAAGGAAATATCGCAGATGAAATCTGGAAAGAAGCTTTCTGAGAAACTGCTTAGTGTTCTGTTAATTCATCTCCCAGAGTTACATCTGTATTTCGTGGATCTCTTTGCTAGCCTTATTTCTGTGGAATCTGAGAACAGATATTTCGGATCCCTTCGAAGACTATAGGGCCAAGGAAATATCCTCCGATAGCAAAGAGAAAGAAGCTTTCTGAGAAACTTCTTTGTGTTCTGTGAAATCATCTCACAGAGTTTCAGCTTTCCCTTCCAGAAGCCTTTCGCTAAGACAGTTCTTGTGGAATTGGCAAAGTGATATTTGGAAGCCCATAGAGGGCTCTGGTGAAAAAGGAAATATCCTCAGATGAAATCTGGATAGAAGCTTTCTGAGAAACTGCTTAGTGTTCTGTTAATTCATCTCCCAGAGTTACATCTGTATTTCGTGGATCTCTTTGCTAGCCTTATTTCTGTGGAATCTGAGAACAGATATTTCGGATCCCTTTGAAGACTATAGGGCCAAAGGACATATCCTCCGAAAACAAAGAGAAAGAAGCTTTCTGAGAAACTTCTTTGTGTTCTGTGAAATCATCTCACAGAGTTACAACATTCCCCTCAAGAAGCCTTTCGCTAAGACAGTTCTTGTGGAATTGGCAAAGTGATATTTAGAAGCCCATAGAGGGGTATGGTGAAAAAGGAAATATCCTCAGATGAAATCTGGAAAGAAGCTTTCTGAGAAACTGCTTAGTGTTCTGTTAATTCATCTCACAGAGTTACATCTGTATTTCGTGGATCTCTTTGCTAGCCTTATTTCTGTGGAATCTGAGAACAGATATTTCGGATCGCTATGGTGACTATAGGGCCAAAGAAAATATCCTCCGATAACAAAGAGAAAGAAGCTTTCTGAGAAACTTCTTTGTGTTCTGTGAAATCATCTCACAGAGTTACAGCTTTCCCCTCAAGAAGCCTTTCCCTAAGACAGTTCTTGTGGAATTGGCAAAGTGATATTTGGAACCCCGTAGAGGGCTATGGTGAAAAAGGAATTATCCTCAGATGAAATATGGAAAGAAGCTTTCTGAGAAACTGCTTAGTGTTCTGTTAATTCATCTCCCGGAGTTACATCTGTATTTCGTGGATCTCTTTGCTAGCCTTATTTCTGTGGAATCTGAGAACAGATATTTCGGATCCCTTTGAAGACTATAGGGCCAAAGGAAATATCCTCCGATAACAAAGAGAAAGAAGCTTTCTGAGAAACTTCTTTTTGTTTTGTGAAATCCTCTCACAGTGTTACAGCTTTCCCCTAAAGAAGCCTTTCGCTAAGACAGTTCTTGCGGAATTGGCAAAGTGATATTTGGAAGCCCATAAAGGGCTATGGTGAAAAAGGAAATATCCTCAGATGAAATCTGGAAAGAAGCTTTCTGAGAAACTGCTTAGTGTTCCGTTAATTCATCTCCCAGAGTTACATCTGTATTTCGTGGATCTCTTTGCTAGCCTTATTTCTGTGGAATCTGAGAACAGATATTTCGGATCCCTTTGAAGACTACAGGGCCAAAGGAGATATCCTCCGAAAACAAAGAGAAAGAAGCTTTCTGAGAAACTTCTTTGTGTTCTGCGAAATCATCTCACAGAGTTTCATCTTTCCGCTCAAGAAGCCTTTCGCTAAGACAATTCTTCTGGAATTGGCAAACTGATATTTGGAAGCCCATAGAGGGCTATGGTGAAAAAGGAAATATCCTCCGATGAAATCTGGAAAGACGTTTTCTGAGAAACTGCTTAGTGTTCTGTTAATTCATCTCCCAGAGTTACATCTGTATTTCGTGGATCTCTTTGCTAGCCTTATTTCTGTGGAATCTGAGAACAGACATTTCGGATCCCTTTGAAAACTATAGGGCCAAAGGAAATATCCTCCGAAAACAAAGAGAAAGAAGCTTTCTGAGAAACTTCTTTGTGTTCTGTGAAATCATCTCACAGTGTTACAGCTTTCCCCTCAAGAAGCCTTTCCCTAAGACAGTTCTTGTGGAATTGGCAAAGTGATATTTGGAAGCCCATAGAGGGCTATGGTGAAAAAAGAAATATCCTCTGATGAAATCTGGAAAGAAGATTTCTGAGAAACTGCTTAGTGTTCTGTTAATTCATCTCACAGAGTTACATCTGTATTTCGTGGATCTCTTTGCTAGCCTTATTTCTGTGGAATCTGAGAACAGATATTTCGGATCCCTTTGAAGACTATAGGACCAAAGGAAATATCCTCCGAAAACAAAGAGAAAGAAGCTTTCTGAGAAACTTCTTTGTGTTCTTTGAAATCATCGCACAGAGTTACAGCTTTCCCCTCAAGAAGCCTTTCGCTAAGACAGTTCTTGTGGAATTGGCAAAGTGATATTTGGAAGCCCATAGAGGGCTACGGTGAAAAAGGAAATATCCTCAGATGAAATCTGGAAAGAAGCTTTCTGAGAAACTGCTTAGTGTTCTGTTAATTTATCTCCCAGAGTTACATCTGTATTTCGTGGATCTCTTTGCTAGCCTTATTTCTGTCGAATCTGAGAACAGATATTTCGGATCCCTTTGAAGACTATAGGGCCAAAGGAAATACCCTCCGAAAACAAAGAGAAAGAAGCTTTCTGAGAAACTTCTTTGTGTTCTGTGAAATCATCTCACAGAGTTACAGCTTTCCCCTCAAGAAGCCTTTCGCTAAGACAGTTCTTGTGGAATTGGCAAAGTGATATTTGGAAGCCCATAGAGGGCTATGGTGAAAAAGGAAATATACTCAGATGAAATCTGGAAAGAAGCTTTCTGAGAAACTGCTTAGGGTTCTGTTAATTCATCTCACAGAGTTACATGTGTATTTCGTGGATCTCTTTGCTAGCCTTATTTCTGTGGAATCTGAGAACAGATATTTCGGATCCCTTTGAAGACTATAGGGCCAAAGGAAATATCCTCCGAAAACAAAGAGAAAGAAGCTTTCTGAGAAACTTCTTTGTGTTCTGTGAAATCATCTCACAGAGTTACAGCTTTCCCCTCAAGAAGCCTTTCGCTAAGACAGTTCTTGTGGAATTGGCAAAGTGATATTTGGAAGCCCATAGAGGGCTATGGTGAAAAAGGAAATATCCTCAGATGAAATCTGGAAAGAAGCTTTCTGAGAAACTGCTTAGTGTTCTGTTAATTCATCTCCCAGAGTTACATCTGTATTTCGTGGATCTCTTTGCTAGCCTTATTTCTGTGGAATCTGAGAACAGATATTTCGGATCCCTTTGAAGACTATAGGGCCAAAGGAAATATCCTCCGAAAACAAAGAGAAAGAAGCTTTCTGAGAAACTTCTTTGTGTTTTGTGAAATCATCTCACAGAGTTACAGCTTTCCCCTCAAGAAGCCTTTCGCTAAGACAGTTCTTGTGGAATTGGCAAAGTGATATTTGGAAGCCCATAGAGGGCTATGGTGAAAAAGGAAATATCCTCAGATGAAATCTGGAAAGAAGCTTTCTGATAAACTGCTTAGTGTTCTGTTAATTCATCTCCCAGAGTTACATCTGTATTTCGTGGATCTCTTTGCTAGCCTTATTTCTGTGGAATCTGAGAACAGATATTTCGGATCCCTTTGAAGACTATAGGGCCAAAGGAAATATCCTCCGAAAACAAAGAGAAAGAAGCTTTCTGAGAAACTTCTTTGTGTTCTGTGAAATCATCTCACAGAGTTACAGCTTTCCCCTCAAGAAGCCTTTCGCTAAGACAGTTCTTGTGGAATTGGCAAAGTGATATTTGGAAGCCCATAGACGGCTATGGTGAAAAAGGAAATATCCTCAGATGAAATCTGGAAAGAAGCTTTCTGAGAAACTGCTTAGTGTTCTGTTAATTCATCTCCCAGAGTTACATTTGTATTTCGTGGATCTCTTTGCTAGCCTTATTTCTGTGCAATCTGAGAACAGATATTTCGGATCCCTTTGAAGACTATAGGGCCAAAGGAAATATCCTCCGAAAACAAAGAGAAAGAAGCTTTCTGAGAATCTTCTTTGTGTTCTGTGAAATCATCTCACAGAGTTACAGCTTTCCCCTCAAGAAGCCTTTCGCTAAGACAGTTCTTGTGGAATTGGCAAAGTGATATTTGGAAGCCCATAGAGGGCTATGGTGAAAAAGGAAATATCCTCAGATGAAATCTGGAAAGAAGCTTTCTGAGAAACTGCTTAGTGTTCTGTTAATTTATCTCCCAGAGTTACATCTGTGTTTCGTGGATCTCTTTGCTAGCCTTATTTCTGTGGAATCTGAGAACAGATATTTCGGATCCCTTCGAAGACTATAGGGCCAAAGGAAATATCCTCCGAAAACAAAGAGAAAGAAGCTTTCTGAGAAACTTCTCTGTGTTCTGTGAAATCATCTCACAGAGTTACAGCTTTCCCCTCAAGAAGCCTTTCGCTAAGACAGTTCTTGCGGAACTGGCAAAGTGATATTTGGAAGGCCATAGAGGGCTATGGTGAAAAAGGAAATATCCTCAGATGAAATCTGGAAAGAAGCTTTCTGAGAAACTGCTTAGTGTTCTGTTAATTCATCTCCCAGAGTTACATCTGTATTTCGTGGATCTCTTTGCTAGCCTTACTTCTGTGGAATCTGAGAACAGATATTTCGGATCCCTTTGAAGACTATAGGGCCAAAGGAAATATCCTCCGAAAACAAAGAGAAAGAAGCTTTCTGAGAAACTTCTTTGTGTTCTGTGAAATCATCTCACAGAGTTACAGCTTTCCCCTCAAGAAGCCTTTCGCTAAGACAGTTCTTGTGTAATTGGCAAAGTGATATTTGGAAGCCCATAGAGGGCTATGGTGAAAAAGGAAATATCCTCAGATGAAATCTGGAAAGAAGCTTTCTGAGAAACTGCTTAGTGTTCTGTAAATTCATCTCCCAGAGTTACATCTGTATTTCGTGGATCTCTTTGCTAGCCTTATTTCTGTGGAATCTGAGAACAGATATTTCAGATCCCTTTGAAGACTATAGGGCCAAAGGAAATATCCTCCGAAAACAAAGAGAAAGAAGCTTTCTGAGAAACTTCTTTGTGTTCTGTGAAATCATCTCACAGAGTTACAGCTTTCCCCTCAAGAAGCGTTTCGCTAAGAAAGTTCTTGTGGAATTGGCAAAGTGATATTTGGAAGCCCATAGAGGGCTATGGTGAAAAAGGAAATATCCTCAGATGAAATCTGGAAAGAAGCTTTCTGAGAAACTGCTTAGTGTTCTGTTAATTCATCTCCCAGAGTTACATCTGTATTTCGTGGATCTCTTTGCTAGCCTTATTTCTGTGGAATCTGAGAACAGATATTTCGGATCCCTTCGAAGACTATAGGGCCAAGGAAATATCCTCCGATAGCAAAGAGAAAGAAGCTTTCTGAGAAACTTCTTTGTGTTCTGTGAAATCATCTCACAGAGTTACAGCTTTCCCTTCCAGAAGCCTTTCGGTAAGACAGTTCTTGTGGAATTGGCAAAGTGATATTTGGAAGCCCATAGAGGGCTCTGGTGAAAAAGGAAATATCCTCAGATGAAATCTGGATAGAAGCTTTCTGAGAAACTGCTTAGTGTTCTGTTAATTCATCTCCCAGAGTTACATCTGTATTTCGTGGATCTCTTTGCTAGCCTTATTTCTGTGGAATCTGAGAACAGATATTTCGGATCCCTTCGAAGACTATAGGGCCAAGGAAATATCCTCCGATAGCAAAGAGAAAGAAGCTTTCTGAGAAACTTCTTTGTGTTCTGTGAAATCATCTCACAGAGTTACAGCTTTCCCTTCCAGAAGCCTTTCGCTAAGACAGTTCTTGTGGAATTGGCAAAGTGATATTTGGAAGCCCATAGAGGGCTCTGGTGAAAAAGGAAATATCCTCAGATGAAATCTGGAAAGAAGCTTTCTGAGAAACTGCTTAGTGTTCTGTTAATTCATCTCCCAGAGTTATATCTGTATTTCGTGGATCTCTTTGCTAGCCTTATTTCTGTGGAATCTGAGAACAGATATTTCGGATCCCTTTGAAGACTATAGGGCCAAAGGAAATATCCTCCGAAAACAAAGAGAAAGAAGCTTTCTGAGAAACTTCTTTGTGTTCTGTGAAATCATCTCACAGAGTTACAGCTTTCCCCTCAAGAAGCCTTTCGCTAAGACAGTTCTTGTGGAATTGGCAAAGTGATATTTGGAAGCCCATAGAGGGCTATGGTGAAAAAGGAAATATCCTCAGATGAAATCTGGAAAGAAGCTTTCTGAGAAACTGCTTAGTGTTCTGTTAATTCATCTCCCAGAGTTACATCTGTATTTCGTGGATCTCTTTGCTAGCCTTATTTCTGTGGAATCTGAGAACAGATATTTCGGATCCCTTTGAAGACTATAGGGACAAAGGACATATCCTCCGAAAACAAAGAGAAAGAAGCTTTCTGAGAAACTTCTTTGTGTTCTGTGAAATCATCTCACAGAGTTACAACATTCCCCTCAAGAAGCCTTTCGCTAAGACAGTTCTTGTGGAATTGGCAAAGTGATATTTGGAAGCCCATAGAGGGGTATGGTGAAAAAGGAAATATCCTCAGATGAAATCTGGAAAGAAGCTTTCTGAGAAACTGCTTAGTGTTCTGTTAATTCATCTCACAGAGTTACATCTGTATTTCGTGGATCTCTTTGCTAGCCTTATTTCTGTGGAATCTGAGAACAGATATTTCGGATCGCTATGGTGACTATAGGGCCAAAGAAAATATCCTCCGATAACAAAGAGAAAGAAGCTTTCTGAGAAACTTCTTTGTGTTCTGTGAAATCATCTCACAGAGTTACAGCTTTCCCCTCAAGAAGCCTTTCCCTAAGACAGTTCTTGTGGAATTGGCAAAGTGATATTTGGAACCCCGTAGAGGGCTATGGTGAAAAAGGAATTATCCTCAGATGAAATATGGAAAGAAGCTTTCTGAGAAACTGCTTAGTGTTCTGTTAATTCATCTCCCGGAGTTACATCTGTATTTCGTTGATCTCTTTGCTAGCCTTATTTCTGTGGAATCTGAGAACAGATATTTCGGATCCCTTTGAAGACTATAGGGCCAAAGGAAATATCCTCCGATAACAAAGAGAAAGAAGCTTTCTGAGAAACTTCTTTTTGTTTTGTGAAATCCTCTCACAGTGTTACAGCTTTCCCCTAAAGAAGCCTTTCGCTAAGACAGTTCTTGCGGAATTGGCAAAGTGATATTTGGAAGCCCATAGAGGGCTATGGTGAAAAAGGAAATATCCTCAGATGAAATCTGGAAAGAAGCTTTCTGAGAAACTGCTTAGTGTTCCGTTAATTCATCTCCCAGAGTTACATCTGTATTTCGTGGATCTCTTTGCTAGCCTTATTTCTGTGGAATCTGAGAACAGATATTTCGGATCCCTTTGAAGACTATAGGGCCAAAGGAGATATCCTCCGAAAACAAAGAGAAAGAAGCTTTCTGAGAAACTTCTTTGTGTTCTGCGAAATCATCTCACAGAGTTTCATCTTTCCGCTCAAGAAGCCTTTCGCTAAGACAATTCTTCTGGAATTGGCAAACTGATATTTGGAAGCCCATAGAGGGCTATGGTGAAAAAGGAAATATCCTCCGATGAAATCTGGAAAGACGTTTTCTGAGAAACTGCTTAGTGTTCTGTTAATTCATCTCCCAGAGTTACATCTGTATTTCGTGGATCTCTTTGCTAGCCTTATTTCTGTGGAATCTGAGAACAGATATTTCGGATCCCTTTGAAAACTATAGGGCCAAAGGATATATCCTCCGAAAACAAAGAGAAAGAAGCTTTCTGAGAAACTTCTTTGTGTTCTGTGAAATCATCTCACAGAGTTACAGCTTTCCCCTCAAGAAGCCTTTCCCTAAGACAGTTCTTGTGGAATTGGCAAAGTGATATTTGGAAGCCCATAGAGGGCTATGGTGAAAAAAGAAATATCCTCCGATGAAATCTGGAAAGAAGATTTCTGAGAAACTGCTTAGTGTTCTGTTAATTCATCTCACAGAGTTACATCTGTATTTCGTGGATCTCTTTGCTAGCCTTATTTCTGTGGAATCTGAGAACAGATATTTCGGATCCCTTTGAAGGCTATAGGACCAAAGGAAATATCCTCCGAAAACAAAGAGAAAGAAGCTTTCTGAGAAACTTCTTTGTGTTCTTTGAAATCATCGCACAGAGTTACAGCTTTCCCCTCAAGAAGCCTTTCGCTAAGACAGTTCTTGTGGAATTGGCAAAGTGATATTTGGAAGCCCATAGAGGGCTACGGTGAAAAAGGAAATATCCTCAGATGAAATCTGGAAAGAAGCTTTCTGAGAAACTGCTTAGTGTTCTGTTAATTTATCTCCCAGAGTTACATCTGTATTTCGTGGATCTCTTTGCTAGCCTTATTTCTGTCGAATCTGAGAACAGATATTTCGGATCCCTTTGAAGACTATAGGGCCAAAGGAAATACCCTCCGAAAACAAAGAGAAAGAAGCTTTCTGAGAAACTTCTTTGTGTTCTGTGAAATCATCTCACAGAGTTACAGCTTTCCCCTCAAGAAGCCTTTCGCTAAGACAGTTCTTGTGGAATTGGCAAAGTGATATTTGGAAGCCCATAGAGGGCTATGGTGAAAAAGGAAATATCCTCAGATGAAATCTGGAAAGAAGCTTTCTGAGAAACTGCTTAGTGTTCTGTTAATTCATCTCACAGAGTTACATGTGTATTTCGTGGATCTCTTTGCTAGCCTTATTTCTGTGGAATCTGAGAACAGATATTTCGGATCCCTTTGAAGACTATAGGGCCAAAGGAAATATCCTCCGAAAACAAAGAGAAAGAAGCTTTCTGAGAAACTTCTTTGTGTTCTGTGAAATCATCTCACAGAGTTACAGCTTTCCCCTCAAGAAGCCTTTCGCTAAGACAGTTCTTGTGGAATTGGCAAAGTGATATTTGGAAGCCCATAGAGGGCTATGGTGAAAAAGGAAATATCCTCAGATGAAATCTGGAAAGAAGCTTTCTGAGAAACTGCTTAGTGTTCTGTTAATTCATCTCCCAGAGTTACATCTGTATTTCGTGGATCTCTTTGCTAGCCTTATTTCTGTGGAATCTGAGAACAGATATTTCGGATCCCTTTGAAGACTATAGGGCCAAAGGAAATATCCTCCGAAAACAAAGAGAAAGAAGCTTTCTGAGAAACTTCTTTGTGTTTTGTGAAATCATCTCACAGAGTTACAGCTTTCCCCTCAAGAAGCCTTTCGCTAAGACAGTTCTTGTGGAATTGGCAAAGTGATATTTGGAAGCCCATAGAGGGCTATGGTGAAAAAGGAAATATCCTCAGATGAAATCTGGAAAGAAGCTTTCTGAGAAACTGCTTAGTGTTCTGTTAATTCATCTCCCAGAGTTACATCTGTATTTCGTGGATCTCTTTGCTAGCCTTATTTCTGTGGAATCTGAGAACAGATATTTCGGATCCCTTTGAAGACTATAGGGCCAAAGGAAATATCCTCCGAAAACAAAGAGAAAGAAGCTTTCTGAGAAACTTCTTTGTGTTCTGTGAAATCATCTCACAGAGTTACAGCTTTCCCCTCAAGAAGCCTTTCGCTAAGACAGTTCTTGTGGAATTGGCAAAGTGATATTTGGAAGCCCATAGACGGCTATGGTGAAAAAGGAAATATCCTCAGATGAAATCTGGAAAGAAGCTTTCTGAGAAACTGCTTAGTGTTCTGTTAATTCATCTCCCAGAGTTACATTTGTATTTCGTGGATCTCTTTGCTAGCCTTATTTCTGTGCAATCTGAGAACAGATATTTCGGATCCCTTTGAAGACTATAGGGCCAAAGGAAATATCCTCCGAAAACAAAGAGAAAGAAGCTTTCTGAGAATCTTCTTTGTGTTCTGTGAAATCATCTCACAGAGTTACAGCTTTCCCCTCAAGAAGCCTTTCGCTAAGACAGTTCTTGTGGAATTGGCAAAGTGATATTTGGAAGCCCATAGAGGGCTATGGTGAAAAAGGAAATATCCTCAGATGAAATCTGGAAAGAAGCTTTCTGAGAAACTGCTTAGTGTTCTGTTAATTTATCTCCCAGAGTTACATCTGTGTTTCGTGGATCTCTTTGCTAGCCTTATTTCTGTGGAATCTGAGAACAGATATTTCGGATCCCTTCGAAGACTATAGGGCCAAAGGAAATATCCTCCGAAAACAAAGAGAAAGAAGCTTTCTGAGAAACTTCTCTGTGTTCTGTGAAATCATCTCACAGAGTTACAGCTTTCCCCTCAAGAAGCCTTTCGCTAAGACAGTTCTTGCGGAACTGGCAAAGTGATATTTGGAAGGCCATAGAGGGCTATGGTGAAAAAGGAAATATCCTCAGATGAAATCTGGAAAGAAGCTTTCTGAGAAACTGCTTAGTGTTCTGTTAATTCATCTCCCCGAGTTACATCTGTATTTCGTGGATCTCTTTGCTAGCCTTATTTCTGTGGAATCTGAGAACAGATATTTCGGATTCGTTTGAAGACTATAGGGCCAAAGGAAATATCCTCCGAAAACAAAGAGAAAGAAGCTTTCTGAGAAACTTCTTTGTGTTCTGTGAAATCATCTCACAGAGTTACAGCTTTCCCCTCAAGAAGCCTTTCGCTAAGACAGTTCTTGTGGAATTGGCAAAGTGATATTTGGAAGCCCATAGAGGGCTATGGTGAAAAAGGAAATATCCTCAGATGAAATCTGGAAAGAAGCTTTCTGAGAAACTGCTTAGTGTTCTGTTAATTCATCTCCCAGAGTTACATCTGTATTTCGTGGATCTCTTTGCTAGCCTTATTTCTGTGGAATCTGAGAACAGATATTTCGGATCCCTTTGAAGACTATAGGGCCAAAGGAAATATCCTCCGAAAACAAAGAGAAAGAAGCTTTCTGAGAAACTTCTTTGTGTTCTGTGAAATCATCTCACAGAGTTACAGCTCTCCCCTCAAGAAGCCTTTCGCTAAGACAGTTCTTGTGGAATTGGCAAAGTGATATTTGGAAGCCCATAGAGGGCTATGGTGAAAAAGGAAATATCCTCAGATGAAATCTGGAAAGAAGCTTTCTGAGAAACTGCTTAGTGTTCTGTTAATTCATCTCCCAGAGTTATATCTGTATTTCGTGGATCTCTTTGCTAGCCTTATTTCTGTGGAATCTGAGAACAGATATTTCGGATCCCTTCGAAGACTATAGGGCCAAGGAAATATCCTCCGATAGCAAAGAGAAAGAAGCTTTCTGAGAAACTTCTTTGTGTTCTGTGAAATCATCTCACAGAGTTACAGCTTTCCCCTCCAGAAGCCTTTCGCTAAGACAGTTCTTGTGGAATTGGCAAAGTGATATTTGGAAGCCCATAGAGGGCTCTGGTGAAAAAGGAAATATCCTCAGATGAAATCTGGAAAGAAGCTTTCTGAGAAACTGCTTAGTGTTCTGTTAATTCATCTCCCAGAGTTACATCTGTATTTCGTGGATCTGTTTGCTAGCCTTATTTCTGTGGAATCTGAGAACAGATATTTCGGATCCCTTTGAAGACTATAGGGCCAAAGGAAATATCCTCCGAAAACAAAGTGAAAGAAGCTTTCTGAGAAACTTCTTTGTGTTCTGTGAAATCATCTCACAGAGTTACAGCTTTCCCCTAAAGAAGCCTTTCGCTAAGACAGTTCTTGTGGAATTGGCAAAGTGATATTTGGAAGCCCATAGAGGGCTATGGTGAAAAAGGAAATATCCTCAGATGAAATCTGGAAAGAAGCTTTCTGAGAAACTGCTTAGTGTTCTGTTAATTCATCTCCCAGAGTTACATCTGTATTTCGTGGATCTCTTTGCTAGCCTTATTTCTGTGGAATCTGAGAACAGATATTTCGGATCCCTTTGAAGACTATAGGGCCAAAGGAAATATCCTCCGAAAACAAAGAGAAAGAAGCTTTCTGAGAAACTTCTTTGTGTTCTGTGAAATCATCTCACAGAGTTACAGCTCTCCCCTCAAGAAGCCTTTCGCTAAGACAGTTCTTGTGGAATTGGCAAAGTGATATTTGGAAGCCCATAGAGGGCTATGGTGAAAAAGGAAATATCCTCAGATGAAATCTGGAAAGAAGCTTTCTGAGAAACTGCTTAGTGTTCTGTTAATTCATCTCCCAGAGTTACATCTGTATTTCGTGGATCTCTTTGTTAGCCTTATTTCTGTGGAATCTGAGAACAGATATTTCGGATCCCTTCGAAGACTATAGGGCCAAAGGAAATATCCTCCGAAAACAAAGAGAAAGAAGCTTTCTGAGAAACTTCTTTGTGTTCTGTGAAATCATCTCACAGAGTTACAGCTTTCCCCTCAAGAAGCCTTTCGCTAAGACAGTTCTTGTGGAATTGGCAAAGTGATATTTGGAAGCCCATAGAGGGCTATGGTGAAAAAGGAAATATCCTCAGATGAAATCTGGAAAGAAGCTTTCTGAGAAACTGCTTAGTGTTCTGTTAATTCATCTCCCAGAGTTACATCTGTATTTCGTGGATCTCTTTGCTAGCCTTATTTCTGTGGAATCTGAGAACAGATATTTCCGATCCCTTTGAAGACTATAGGGCCAAAGGAAATATCCTCCGAAAACAAAGAGAAAGAAGCTTTCTGAGAAACTTCTTTGTGTTTTGTGAAATAATCTCACAGAGTTACAGCTTTCCCCTCAAGAAGCCTTTCGCTAAGACAGTTCTTGTGGAATTGGCAAAGTGATATTTTGAAGCCCATAGACGGCTATGGTGAAAAAGGAAATATCCTCAGATGAAATCTGGAAAGAAGCTTTCTGAGAAACTGCTTAGTGTTCTGTTAATTCATCTCCCAGAGTTACTTCTGTATTTCGTGGATCTCTTTGCTAGCCTTATTTCTGTGGAATCTGAGAACAGATATTTCGGATCCCTTTGAAGACTATAGGGCCAAAGGAAATATCCTCCGAAAACAAAGAGAAAGAAGCTTTCTGAGAAACTTCTTTGTGTTCTGTGAAATCATCTCACAGAGTTACAGCTTTCCCCTCAAGAAGCCTTTCGCTAAGACAGTTCTTGTGGAATTGGCAAAGTGATATTTGGAAGCCCATAGAGGGCTATGGTGAAAAAGGAAATATCCTCAGATGAAATCTGGAAAGAAGCTTTCTGAGAAACTGCTTAGTGTTCTGTTAATTCATCTCCCAGAGTTACATCTGTATTTCGTGGATCTCTTTGCTAGCCTTATTTCTGTGGAATCTGAGAACAGATATTTCGGATCCCTTCGAAGACTATAGGGCCAAGGAAATATCCTCCGATAGCAAAGAGAAAGAAGCTTTCTGAGAAACTTCTTTGTGTTCTGTGAAATCATCTCACAGAGTTACAGCTTTCCCCTCAAGAAGCCTTTCGCTAAGACAGTTCTTGTGGAATTGGCAAAGTGATATTTGGAAGCCCTTGGAGGGCTATGGTGAAAAAGGAAATATCCTCAGATGAAATCTGGAAAGAAGCTTTCTGAGAAACTGCTTAGTGTTCTGTTAATTCATCTCCCAGAGTTACATCTGTATTTCGTGGATCTCTTTGCTAGCCTTATTTCTGTGGAATCTGAGAACAGATATTTCGGATCCCTTTGAAGACTATAGGGCCAAAGGAAATATCCTCCGAAAACAAAGAGAAAGAAGCTTTCTGAGAAACTTCTTTGTGTTTTGTGAAATCATCTCACAGAGTTACAGCTTTCCCCTCAAGAAGCCTTTCGCTAAGACAGTTCTTGTGGAATTGGCAAAGTGATATTTTGAAGCCCATAGACGGCTATGGTGAAAAAGGAAATATCCTCAGATGAAATCTGGAAAGAAGCTTTCTGAGAAACTGCTTAGTGTTCTGTTAATTCATCTCCCAGAGTTACATCTGTATTTCGTGGATCTCTTTGCTAGCCTTATTTCTGTGGAATCTGAGAACAGATATTTCGGATCCCTTTGAAGACTATAGGGCCAAAGGAAATATCCTCCGAAAACAAAGAGAAAGAAGCTTTCTGAGAAACTTCTTTGTGTTCTGTGAAATCATCTCACAGAGTTACAGCTTTCCCCTCAAGAAGCCTTTCGCTAAGACTGTTCTTGTGGAATTGGCAAAGTGATATTTGGAAGCCCATAGAGGGCTATGGTGAAAAAGGAAATATCCTCAGATGAAATCTGGAAAGAAGCTTTCTGAGAAACTGCTTAGTGTTCTGTTAATTCATCTCAAAGAGTTACATCTGTATTTCGTGGATCTCTTTGCTAGCCTTATTTCTGTGGAATCTGAGAAAAGGTATTTCGGATCCCTTCGAAGACTATAGGGCCAAGGAAATATCCTCCGATAGCAAAGAGAAAGAAGCTTTCTGAGAAACTTCTTTGTGTTCTGTGAAATCATCTCACAGAGTTACAGCTTTCCCCTCAAGAAGCCTTTCGCTAAGACAGTTCTTGTGGAATTGGCAAAGTGATATTTGGAAGCCCATAGAGGGCTCTGGTGAAAAAGGAAATATCCTCAGATGAAATCTGGAAAGAAGCTTTCTGAGAAACTGCTTAGTGTTCTGTTAATTCATCTCCCAGAGTTACATCTGTATTTCGTGGATCTCTTTGCTAGCCTTATTTCTGTGGAATCTGAGAACAGATATTTCGGATCCCTTTGAAGACTATAGGGCCAAAGGAAATATCCTCCGAAAACAAAGAGAAAGAAGCTTTCTGAGAAACTTCTTTGTGTTCTGTGAAATCATCTCACAGAGTTACAGCTTTCCCCTCAAGAAGCCTTTCGCTAAGACAGTTCTTGTGGAATTGGCAAAGTGATATTTGGAAGCCCATAGAGGGCTATGGTGAAAAAGGAAATATCCTCAGATGAAATATGGAAAGAAGCTTTCTGAGAAACTGCTTAGTGTTCTGTTAATTCATCTCACAGAGTTACATCTGTATTTCGTGGATCTCTTTGCTAGCCTTATTTCTGTGGAATCTGAGAACAGATATTTCGGATCCCTTCGAAGACTATAGGGCCAAGGAAATATCCTCCGATAGCAAAGAGAAAGAAGCTTTCTGAGAAACTTCTTTCTGTTCTGTGAAATCATCTCACAGAGTTACAGCTTTCCCCTCAAGAAGCCTTTCGCTAAGACAGTTCTTGCGGAATTCGCAAAGTGATATTTGGAAGCCCTTAGAGGGCTATGGTGAAAAAGGAAATATCCTCAGATGAAATCTGGAAAGAAGCTTTCTGAGAAACTGCTTAGTGTTCTGTTAATTCATCTCCCAGAGTTACATCTGTATTTCGTGGATCTCTTTGCTAGGCTTATTTCTGTGGAATCTGAGAACAGATATTTCGGATCCCTTTGAAGACTATAGGGCCAAAGGAAATATCCTCCGAAAACAAAGAGAAAGAAGCTTTCTGAGAAACTTCTTTGTGTTCTGTGAAATCATCTCACAGAGTTTCATCTTTTCCCTTAAGAAGCCTTTCGCTAAGACAGTTCTTGTGGAATTGGCAAAGGGATATTTGGAAGCCCATAGAGGGCTATGGTGAAAAAGGAAATATCCTCAGATGAAATCTGGAAAGAAGCTTTCTGAGAAACTGCTTAGTGTTCTCTTAATTCATCTCCCAGAGTTACATCTGTATTTCGTGGATCTCTTTGCTAGCCTTATTTCTGTGGAATCTGAGAACTGATATTTCGGATCCCTATGATGAATATAGGGCCAAAGGAAATATCCTCCGATAACAAAGAGAAAGAAGCTTTCTGAGAAACTTCTTTGTATTCTGTGAAATCATCTGACAGAGTTACAGCTTTCCCCTCAAGAAGCCTTTCGCTAAGACAGTTCTTGTGGAATTGGCTAAGTGATATTTGGAAGCCCATAGAGGGCTACGGTGGACAAGGAAATATCCTAAGATGAAATCTCGAAAGAAGCTTTCTGAGAAACTGCTTAGTGTTCTGTTAATTCATCTCACAGAGTTACATCTGTATTTCGTGGATCTCTTTGCTAGCCTTATTTCTGTGGAATCTGAGAACAGATATTTCGGATCCCTATGAAGACTATAGGGCCAAAGGAAATATCCTCCGAAAACAAAGAGAAAGAAGCTTTCTGAGAAACTTCTTTGTGTTCTGTGAAGTCGTCTCACAGAGTTACAGCTTTCCCCTCAAGAAGCCTTTCGCTAAGACAGTTCTTGTGGAATTGGCAAAGTGATATTTGGAAGCCCATAGAGGGCTATGGTGAAAAAGGAAATATCCTCAGATGAAATCTGGAAAGAAGCTTTCTGAGAAACTGCTTAGTGTTCTGTTAATTCATTTCCGAGAGTTACATCTGTATTTCGTGGATCTCTTTGCTAGCCTTATTTCTGTGGAATCTGAGAACAGATATTTCGGATCCCTTCGAAGACTATAGGGCCAAAGGAAATGTCTTCCGAAAACAAAGAGAAAGAAACTTTCTGAGAAACTTTTTTGTGCTCTGTGAAATCATCTCACAGAGTTACAGCTTTCCCCTAAAGAAGCCTTTCGCTAAGACAGTTCTTGTGGAATTGGCAAAGCGATATTTGGAAGCCCATAGAGGGCTATGGTGAAAAAGGAAATATCATCCGATGAAATCTGGAAAGAAGCTTTCTGAGAAACTGCTTAGTGTTCTCTCAATTCATCTCGCAGAGTTACATCTGTATTTCGTGGATACCTTTGCTAGCCTTATTTCTGTGGAATCTGAGAACAGATATTTCGGATCCCTATGATGACAATTGGCCCAAAGGAAATATCCTCCGAAAACAAAGAGGAAGAAGCTTTCTGAGAAACTTCTTTGTCTTCTGCGATATCATCTCAGAGAGTTACAGCTTTCCCCTCAAGAAGCCTTTCGCTAAGACAGTTCTTGTGGAATTTGCAAAGTGATATTTGGAAGCCCATAGAGTGCTATGGTGAAAAAGGAAATATCCTCCGATGAAATCTGGAAAGAAGCTTTCTGAGAAACTGCTTAGTGTTCTGTTAATTCATCTCCAGAGTTACATCTGTATTTCGTGGATCTCTTTGCTAGCCTTATTTCTGTGGAATCGGAGAACAGATATTTCGCATCCCATTGAAGACTATAGGGCCAAAGGAAATATCCTCCGATAACAAAGAGAAAGAATCTTTCTCAGAAACTACTTTGTGTTCTGTGAAATCATCTCACAGAGTTACAGCTTTCCCCTCAAGAAGCCTTTCGCTAAGACAGTTCTTGTGGAATTGGCAAAGTGATATTTGGAAGCCCATAGAGGGCTATGGTGAAAAAGGAAATATCCTCAGATGAAACCTGGAAAGAAGCTTTCTGAGAAACTGCTTAGTGTTCGGTTAATTCATCTCCCAGAGTTACATCTGTATTTCGTGGATCTCTTTGCTAGCCTTATTTCTGTGGAGTCTGAGAACAGATATTTCGGAACCCTTTGAAGACTATAGGGCCAAAGGAAATATGATCCGATAACAAAGAGAAAGAAGCTTTCTGAGAAACTTCTTTGTGTTTTGTGAAATCATCTCACAGTGTTACAGCTTTCCCCTCAAGAAGCCTTTCGCAAAGACAGTTCTTGCGGAATTGGCAAAGTGATATTTGGAAGCCCATAGAGGGCTATGGTGAAAAAGGAAATATCCTCAGATGAAATCTGGAAAGAAGCTTTCTGAGAAACTGCTTAGTGTTCTGTTAATTCATCTCCCAGAGTTACATCTGTATTTCGTGGATCTCTTTGCTAGCCTTATTTCTGTGGAATCTGAGAACAGATACTTCGGATCCTTATGATGACAGTTGGCCCAAAGGAAATATCCTCCTAAAACAAAGAGAAAGAAGCTTTCTGAGAAAATTCTTTGTCTTCTGCGATATCATCTCACAGAGTTACAGCTTTCCCCTCATGAAGCCTTTCACTAAGACAGTTCTTGTGGAATTGGCAAAGTGATATTTGGAAGCCCATAGAGGGCTATGGTGAAAAAGGAAATATCCTCAGATGAAATCTGGAAAGAAGCTTTCTGAGAAACTGCTTAGTGTTCTGTTAATTCATCTCCCAGAGTTACATCTGTATTTCGTGGATCTCTTTGCTAGCCTTATTTCTGTGGAATCTGAGAACAGATATTTCGGATCCCATTGAAGACTATAAGGCCAAAGGAAATATCCTCCGATAACAAAGAGAAAGAAGATTTCTCAGAAACTACTTTGTGTTCTGTAAATCATCTCACAGAGTTACAGCTTTCCCCTCAAGAAGCCTTTCGCTAAGACAGTTCTTGCGGAATTGGCAAAGTGATATTAGGAAGCCCATTGAGGGCTATGGTGAAAAAGGAAATATCCTCCGATGAAATGTGGAAAGAAGCTTTCTGAGAAACTGCTTAGTGTTCTCTTAATTCATCTCACAGAGTTACATCTGTTTTTCGTGGATCTCTTTGCTAGCCTTATTTCTGTGGAATCTGAGAACAGATATTTCGGATCCCTTTGAAGACTATAGGGCCAAAGGAAATATCCTCCGATAACAAAGAGAAAGAAGCTTTCTGAGAAACTTCTTTTTGTTTTGTGAAATCCTCTCATAGTGTTACAGCTTTCCCCTCAAGAAGCCTTTCGCTAAGACAGTTCTTGCGGAATTGGCAAAGTGATAATTGGAAGCCCTTAGAGGGCTATGGTGAAAAAGGAAATATCCTCAGATGAAATCTGGAAAGAAGCTTTCTGAGAAACTGCTTAGTGTTCTGTTAATTCATCTCCCAGAGTTACATCGGTATTTCGTGGATCTCTTTGCTAGCCTTATTTCTGTGGAATCTGAGAACAGATATTTCGGATCCCTTTGAAGACTATAGGGCCAAAGGAAATATCCTCCGAAAACAAAGAGAAAGAAGCTTTCTGAGAAACTTCTTTGTGTTCTGTGAAATCATCTCACAATGTTTCATCTTTACCCTTAAGAAGCCTTTCGCTAAGACAGTTCTTGCGGATTTGGCAAAGTGATATTTGGAAGCCCATAGAGGGCTACGGTGAAAAAGGAAATATCCTAAGATGAAATCTGGAAAGAAGCTTTCTGAGAAACTGCTTAGTGTTCTGTTAATTCATCTCCCAGAGTTACATCTGTATTTCGTGGATCTCTTTGCTAGCCTTATTTCTGTGGAATCTGAGAACAGATATTTCCGATCCCTTTGAAGACTATAGGGCCAGAGGAAATATCCTCCGAAAACAAAGAGAAAGAAGCTTTCTGAGAAACTTCTTTGTGTTTTGTGAAATCATCTCACAGAGTTACAGCTTTCCCCTCAAGAAGCCTTTCGCTAAGACAGTTCTTGTGGAATTGGCAAAGTGATATTTTGAAGCCCATAGACGGCTATGGTGAAAAAGGAAATATCCTCAGATGAAATCTGGAAAGAAGCTTTCTGAGAAACTGCTTAGTGTTCTGTTAATTCATCTCCCAGAGTTACTTCTGTATTTCGTGGATCTCTTTGCTAGCCTTATTTCTGTGGAATCTGAGAACAGATATTTCGGATCCCTTTGAAGACTATAGGGCCAAAGGAAATATCCTCCGAAAACAAAGAGAAAGAAGCTTTCTGAGAAACTTCTTTGTGTTCTGTGAAATCATCTCACAGAGTTACAGCTTTCCCCTCAAGAAGCCTTTCGCTAAGACAGTTCTTGTGGAATTGGCAAAGTGATATTTGGAAGCCCATAGAGGGCTATGGTGAAAAAGGAAATATCCTCAGATGAAATCTGGAAAGAAGCTTTCTGAGAAACTGCTTAGTGTTCTGTTAATTCATCTCCCAGAGTTACATCTGTATTTCGTGGATCTCTTTGCTAGCCTTATTTCTGTGGAATCTGAGAACAGATATTTCGGATCCCTTCGAAGACTATAGGGCCAAGGAAATATCCTCCGATAGCAAAGAGAAAGAAGCTTTCTGAGAAACTTCTTTGTGTTCTGTGAAATCATCTCACAGAGTTACAGCTTTCCCCTCCAGAAGCCTTTCGCTAAGACAGTTCTTGTGGAATTGGCAAAGTGATATTTGGAAGCCCATAGAGGGCTCTGGTGAAAAAGGAAATATCCTCAGATGAAATCTGGAAAGAAGCTTTCTGAGAAACTGCTTAGTGTTCTGTTAATTCATCTCCCAGAGTTACATCTGTATTTCGTGGATCTCTTTGCTAGCCTTATTTCTGTGGAATCTGAGAACAGATATTTCGGATCCCTTTGAAGACTATAGGGCCAAAGGAAATATCCTCCGAAAACAAAGAGAAAGAAGCTTTCTGAGAAACTTCTTTGTGTTCTGTGAAATCATCTCACAGAGTTACAGCTTTCCCCTCAAGAAGCCTTTCGCTAAGACAGTTCTTGTGGAATTGGCAAAGTGATATTTGGAAGCCCTTAGAGGGCTATGGTGAAAAAGGAAATATCCTCAGATGAAATCTGGAAAGAAGCTTTCTGAGAAACTGCTTAGTGTTCTGTTAATTCATCTCCCAGAGTTACATCTGTATTTCGTGGATCTCTTTGCTAGCCTTATTTCTGTGGAATCTGAGAACAGATATTTCGGATCCCTTTGAAGACTATAGGGCCAAAGGAAATATCCTCCGAAAACAAAGAGAAAGAAGCTTTCTGAGAAACTTCTTTGTGTTTTGTGAAATCATCTCACAGAGTTACAGCTTTCCCCTCAAGAAGCCTTTCGCTAAGACAGTTCTTGTGGAATTGGCAAAGTGATATTTTGAAGCCCATAGACGGCTATGGTGAAAAAGGAAATATCCTCAGATGAAATATGGAAAGAAGCTTTCTGAGAAACTGCTTAGTGTTCTGTTAATTCATCTCCCAGAGTTACATCTGTATTTCGTGGATCTCTTTGCTAGCCTTATTTCTGTGGAATCTGAGAACAGATATTTCGGATCCCTTTGAAGACTATAGGGCCAAAGGAAATATCCTTCGAAAACAAAGAGAAAGAAGCTTTCTGAGAAACTTCTTTGTGTTCTGTGAAATCATCTCACAGAGTTACAGCTTTCCCCTCAAGAAGCCTTTCGCTAAGACAGTTCTTGTGGAATTGGCAAAGTGATATTTGGAAGCCCATAGAGGGCTATGGTGAAAAAGGAAATATCCTCAGATGAAATCTGGAAAGAAGCTTTCTGAGAAACTGCTTAGTGTTCTGTTAATTCATCTCCCAGAGTTACATCTGTATTTCGTGGATCTCTTTGCTAGCCTTATTTCTGTGGAATCTGAGAACAGGTATTTCGGATCCCTTCGAAGACTATAGGGCCAAGGAAATATCCTCCGATAGCAAAGAGAAAGAAGCTTTCTGAGAAACTTCTTTGTGTTCTGTGAAATCATCTCACAGAGTTACAGCTTTCCCCTCCAGAAGCCTTTCGCTAAGACAGTTCTTGTGGAATTGGCAAAGTGATATTTGGAAGCCCATAGAGGGCTCTGGTGAAAAAGGAAATATCCTCAGATGAAATCTGGAAAGAAGCTTTCTGAGAAACTGCTTAGTGTTCTGTTAATTCATCTCCCAGAGTTACATCTGTATTTCGTGGATCTCTTTGCTAGCCTTATTTCTGTGGAATCTGAGAACAGATATTTCGGATCCCTTTGAAGACTATAGGGCCAAAGGAAATATCCTCCGAAAACAAAGAGAAAGAATCTTTCTGAGAAACTTCTTTGTGTTCTGTGAAATCATCTCACAGAGTTACAGCTTTCCCCTCAAGAAGCCTTTCGCTAAGACAGTTCTTGTGGAATTGGCAAAGTGATATTTGGAAGCCCATAGAGGGCTCTGGTGAAAAAGGAAATATAATCATCTCACAGAGTTACAGCTTTCCCCTCAAGAAGCCTTTCGCTCAGACAGTTCTTGCGGAATTGGCAAAGTTTTATTAGGAAGCCCATAGAGGGCTATGGTGAAAAAGGAAATATCCTCCGATGAAATGTGGAAAGAAGCTTTCTGAGAAACTGCTTAGTGTTCTCTTAATTCATCTCACAGAGTTACATCTGTATTTCGTGGATCTCTTTGCTAGCCTTATTTCTGTGGAATCTGAGAACAGATATCTCGGATCCCTATGATGACAATTGGCCCAAAGCAAATATCCTCCGAAAACAAAGAGAAAGAAGCTTTCTGAGAAACTTCTTTGTCTTCTGCGATATCATCTCACAGAGTTACAGCTTTCCCCTCATGAAGCCTTTCGCTAAGACAGTTCTTGTGGAATTGGCAAAGTGATATTTGGAAGCCCATAGAGGGCTATGGTGAAAAAGGAAATATCCTCAGATGAAATCTCGAAAGAAGCTTTCTGAGAAACTGCTTAGTGTTCTGCTAATTCATCTCACAGAGTTACATCTGTATTTCGTGGATCTCTTTGCTAGCCTTATTTCTGTGGAATCTGAGAACAGATATTTCGGATCCCATTGAAGACTATAGGGCCAAAGGAAATATCCTCCGATAACAAAGAGAAAGAAGATTTCTCAGAAACTACTTTGTGTTCTGTGAAATCATCTCACAGAGTTACAGCTTTCCCCTCAAGAAGCCTTTTGCTAAGACAGTTCTTGTGGAATTGGCAAAGTGATATTTGGAAGCCCATAGAGGGCTATGGTGAAAAAGGAAATATCCTCAGATGAAATCTGGAAAGAAGCTTTCTGAGAAACTGCTTAGTGTTCTGTTAATTCATCTCACAGAGTTATATCTGTATTTCGTGGATCTCTTTGCTAGCCTTATTTCTCTGGTATCTGAGAACAGATACTTCGGATCCCTATGATGACAATTGGGCCTAAGGAAATATCCTCCGATAACAAAGAGAAAGAAGCTTTCTGAGAAACTTCTTTGTCTTCTGCGAAATCATCTCACAGAGTTACAGCTTTCCCCTCAAGAAGCCTTTCGCTAAGACAGTTCTTGTGGAATTGGCAAAGTGATATTTGGAAGCCCAAAGAGGGCTATGGTGAAAAAGGAAATATCCTCAGATGAAATCTGGAAAGAAGCTTTCTGAGAAACTGCTTAGTGTTCTGTTAATTCATCTCCCAGAGTTACATCTCTATTTCGTGGATCTCTTTGCTAGCCTTATTTCTGTGGAATCTGAGAACAGATATTTCGGATCCCTTTGAAGACTATAGGGCCAAAGGAAATATCCTCCGAAAACAAAGAGAAAGAAGCTTTCTGAGAAACTTCTTTGTGTTCTGTGAAATCATCTCACAAGTTTACAGCTTTCCCCTCAAGAAGCCTTTTGCTAAGACACTTCTTGTGGAATTGGCAAAGTGATATTTGGAAGCCCATAGAGGGCTATGGTGAAAAAGGAAATATCCTGAGATGAAATCTGGAAAGAAGCTTTCTGAGAAACTGCTTAGTGTTCTGTTAATTCATCTCCCAGAGTTACATCTGTATTTCGTGGATCTCTTTGCTAGCCTTATTTCTGTGGAATCTGAGAACAGATATTTCGGATCCCTTTGAAGACTATAGGGCCAAAGGAAATATCCTCCGATAACAAAGAGAAAGAAGCTTTCTGAGAAACTTCTTTTTGTTTTGTGAAATCCTCTCACAGTATTACAGCTTTCCCCTCAAGAAGCCTTTCGCTAAGACAGTTCTTGCGGAATTCGCAAAGTGATATTTGGAAGCCCTTAGAGGGCTATGGTGAAAAAGGAAATATCCTCAGATGAAATCTGGAAAGAAGCTTTCTGAGAAACTGCTTAGTGTTCTGTTAATTTCTCTCCCAGAGTTACATCTGTATTTCGTGGATCTCTTTGCTAGGCTTATTTCTGTGGAATCTGAGAACAGATATTTCGGATCCCTTTGAAGACTATAGGGCCAAAGGAAATATCCTCCGAAAACAAAGAGAAAGAAGCTTTCTGAGAAACTTCTTTGTGTTCTGTGAAATCATCTCACAGAGTTTCATCTTTTCCCTTAAGAAGCCTTTCGCTAAGACAGTTCTTGTGGAATTGGCAAAGGGATATTTGGAAGCCCATAGAGGGCTATGGTGAAAAAGGAAATATCCTCAGATGAAATCTGGAAAGAAGCTTTCTGAGAAACTGCTTAGTGTTCTCTTAATTCATCTCCCAGAGTTACATCTGTATTTCGTGGATCTCTTTGCTAGCCTTATTTCTGTGGAATCTGAGAACTGATATTTCGGATCCCTATGATGAATATAGGGCCAAAGGAAATATCCTCCGATAACAAAGAGAAAGAAGCTTTCTGAGAAACTTCTTTGTATTCTGTGAAATCATCTGACAGAGTTACAGCTTTCCCCTCAAGAAGCCTTTCGCTAAGACAGTTCTTGTGGAATTGGCTAAGTGATATTTGGAAGCCCATAGAGGGCTACGGTGGACAAGGAAATATCCTAAGATGAAATCTCGAAAGAAGCTTTCTGAGAAACTGCTTAGTGTTCTGTTAATTCATCTCACAGAGTTACATCTGTATTTCGTGGATCTCTTTGCTAGCCTTATTTCTGTGGAATCTGAGAACAGATATTTCGGATCCCTATGAAGACTATAGGGCCAAAGGAAATATCCTCCGAAAACAAAGAGAAAGAAGCTTTCTGAGAAACTTCTTTGTGTTCTGTGAAATCGTCTCACAGAGTTACAGCTTTCCCCTCAAGAAGCCTTTCGCTAAGACAGTTCTTGTGGAATTGGCAAAGTGATATTTGGAAGCCCATAGAGGGCTATGGTGAAAAAGGAAATATCCTCAGATGAAATCTGGAAAGAAGCTTTCTGAGAAACTGCTTAGTGTTCTGTTAATTCATTTCCGAGAGTTACATCTGTATTTCGTGGATCTCTTTGCTAGCCTTATTTCTGTGGAATCTGAGAACAGATATTTCGGATCCCTTTGAAGACTATAGGGCCAAAGGAAATGTCTTCCGAAAACAAAGAGAAAGAAACTTTCTGAGAAACTTTTTTGTGCTCTGTGAAATCATCTCACAGAGTTACAGCTTTCCCCTAAAGAAGCCTTTCGCTAAGACAGTTCTTGTGGAATTGGCAAAGCGATATTTGGAAGCCCATAGAGGGCTATGGTGAAAAAGGAAATATCATCCGATGAAATCTGGAAAGAAGCTTTCTGAGAAACTGCTTAGTGTTCTCTCAATTCATCTCGCAGAGTTATATCTGTATTTCGTGGATACCTTTGCTAGCCTTATTTCTGTGGAATCTGAGAACAGATATTTCGGATCCCTATGATGACAATTGGCCCAAAGGAAATATCCTCCGAAAACAAAGAGAAAGAAGCTTTCTGAGAAACTTCTTTGTCTTCTGCGATATCATCTCAGAGAGTTACAGCTTTCCCCTCAAGAAGCCTTTCGCTAAGACAGTTCTTGTGGAATTTGCAAAGTGATATTTGGAAGCCCATAGAGTGCTATGGTGAAAAAGGAAATATCCTCCGATGAAATCTGGAAAGAAGCTTTCTGAGAAACTGCTTAGTGTTCTGTTAATTCATCTCCAGAGTTACATCTGTATTTCGTGGATCTCTTTGCTAGCCTTATTTCTGTGGAATCGGAGAACAGATATTTCGCATCCCATTGAAGACTATAGGGCCAAAGGAAATATCCTCCGATAACAAAGAGAAAGAATCTTTCTCAGAAACTACTTTGTGTTCTGTGAAATCATCTCACAGAGTTACAGCTTTCCCCTCAAGAAGCCTTTCGCTAAGACAGTTCTTGTGGAATTGGCAAAGTGATATTTGGAAGCCCATAGAGGGCTATGGTGAAAAAGGAAATATCCTCAGATGAAACCTGGAAAGAAGCTTTCTGAGAAACTGCTTAGTGTTCGGTTAATTCATCTCCCAGAGTTACATCTGTATTTCGTGGATCTCTTTGCTAGCCTTATTTCTGTGGAGTCTGAGAACAGATATTTCGGAACCCTTTGAAGACTATAGGGCCAAAGGAAATATGATCCGATAACAAAGAGAAAGAAGCTTTCTGAGAAACTTCTTTGTGTTTTGTGAAATCATCTCACAGTGTTACAGCTTTCCCCTCAAGAAGCCTTTCGCAAAGACAGTTCTTGCGGAATTGGCAAAGTGATATTTGGAAGCCCATAGAGGGCTATGGTGAAAAAGGAAATATCCTCAGATGAAATCTGGAAAGAAGCTTTCTGAGAAACTGCTTAGTGTTCTGTTAATTCATCTCCCAGAGTTACATCTGTATTTCGTGGATCTCTTTGCTAGCCTTATTTCTGTGGAATCTGAGAACAGATACTTCGGATCCTTATGATGACAATTGGCCCAAAGGAAATATCCTCCTAAAACAAAGAGAAAGAAGCTTTCTGAGAAACTTCTTTGTCTTCTGCGATATCATCTCACAGAGTTACAGCTTTCCCCTCATGAAGCCTTTCACTAAGACAGTTCTTGTGGAATTGGCAAAGTGATATTTGGAAGCCCATAGAGGGCTATGGTGAAAAAGGAAATATCCTCAGATGAAATCTGGAAAGAAGCTTTCTGAGAAACTGCTTAGTGTTCTGTTAATTCATCTCCCAGAGTTACATCTGTATTTCGTGGATCTCTTTGCTAGCCTTATTTCTGTGGAATCTGAGAACAGATATTTCGGATCCCATTGAAGACTATAAGGCCAAAGGAAATATCCTCCGATAACAAAGAGAAAGAAGCTTTCTCAGAAACTACTTTGTGTTCTGTAAATCATCTCACAGAGTTACAGCTTTCCCCTCAAGAAGCCTTTCGATAAGACAGTTCTTGTGGAATTGGCAAAGTGATATTTGGAAGCCCTTAGAGGGCTATGGTGAAAAAGGAAATATCCTCAGATGAAATCTGGAAAGAAGCTTTCTGAGAAACTGCTTAGTGTTCTGTTAATTCATCTCCCAGAGTTACATCTGTATTTCGTGGATCTCTTTGCTAGCCTTATTTCTGTGCAATCTGAGAACAGAAATTTCGGATCCCTTTGAAGACTATAGGGCCAAAGGAAATATCCTCCGAAAACAAAGAGAAAGAAGCTTTCTGAGAAACTTCTTTGTGCTCTGTGAAATCATCTCACAGAGTTACAGCTTTCCCCTCAAGAAGCCTTTCGCTAAGACAGTTCTTGCGGAATTGGCAAAGTGATATTAGGAAGCCCATTGAGGGCTATGGTGAAAAAGGAAATATCCTCCGATGAAATGTGGAAAGAAGCTTTCTGAGAAACTGCTTAGTGTTCTCTTAATTCATCTCACAGAGTTACATCTGTTTTTCGTGGATCTCTTTGCTAGCCTTATTTCTGTGGAATCTGAGAACAGATATTTCGGATCCCTTTGAAGACTATAGGGCCAAAGGAAATATCCTCCGATAACAAAGAGAAAGAAGCTTTCTGAGAAACTTCTTTTTGTTTTGTGAAATCCTCTCATAGTGTTACAGCTTTCCCCTCAAGAAGCCTTTCGCTAAGACAGTTCTTGCGGAATTGGCAAAGTGATAATTGGAAGCCCTTAGAGGGCTATGGTGAAAAAGGAAATATCCTCAGATGAAATCTGGAAAGAAGCTTTCTGAGAAACTGCTTAGTGTTCTGTTAACTCATCTCCCAGAGTTACATCGGTATTTCGTGGATCTCTTTGCTAGCCTTATTTCTGTGGAATCTGAGAACAGATATTTCGGATCCCTTTGAAGACTATAGGGCCAAAGGAAATATCCTCCGAAAACAAAGAGAAAGAAGCTTTCTGAGAAACTTCTTTGTGTTCTGTGAAATCATCTCACAAAGTTTCATCTTTACCCTTAAGAAGCCTTTCGCTAAGACAGTTCTTGTGGAATTGGCAAAGTGATATTTGGAAGCCCATAGAGGGCTATGGTGAAAAAGAAAATATACTCAGATGAAATCTGGAAAGAAGCTTTCTGAGAAACTGCTTAGTGTTCTCTTAATTCATCTCCCAGAGTTACATCTGTATTTCGTGGATCTCTTTGCTAGCCTTATTTCTGGGGAATCTGAGAACAGATATTTCAGATCCCTTTGAAGACTATAGGGCCAAAGGAAATATCCTCCGAAAACAAAGAGAAAGAAGCTTTCTGAGAAACTTCTTTGTATTCTGTGAAATCATCTCACAGAGTTACAGCTTTCCCCTCAAGAATCCTTTCGCTAAGACAGTTCTTGTGGAATTGGCAAAGTGATATTTGGAAGCCCATAGAGGGCTATGGTGAAAAAGGAAATATCCTCAGATGAAACCTGGAAAGAAGCTTTCTGAGAAACTGCTTAGTGTTCTGTTAATTCATCTCACAGAGTTACATCTCTATTTCGTGGATCTCTTTGCTAGCCTTATTTCTGTGGAATCTGAGAACAGATATTTCGGATCCCTATGATGAATATAGGGCCAAAGGAAATATCCTCCGATAACAAAGAGAAAGAAGCTTTCTGAAAAACTACTTTGTATTCTGTGAAATCATTTCACAGAGTTACAGCTTTCCCCTCAAGAAGCCTTTCGCTAAGACAGTTCTTGTGGAATTGGCAAAGTGATATTTGGAAGCCCATAGAGGGCTATGGTGAACAAGGAAATATCCTAAGATGAAATCTCGAAAGAAGCTTTCTGAGAAACTGCTTAGTGTTCTGTTAATTCATCTCCCAGAGTTACATCTGTATTTCGTGGATCTCTTTGCTAGCCTTATTTCTGTGGAATCTGAGAACAGAAATTTCGGATCCCTTTGAAGACTATAGGGCCAAAGGAAATATCCTCCGAAAACAAAGAGAAAGAAGCTTTCTGAGAAACTTCTTTGTGCTCTGTGAAATCATCTCACAGAGTTACAGCTTTCCCCTCAAGAAGCCTTTCGCTAAGACAGTTCTTGTGGAATTGGCCAAGTGATATTTGGAAGCCCATAGAGGGCTATGGTGAAAAAGGAAATATCCTCGGAAGCCCATAGAGGGCTATGGTGAAAAAGGAAATATCCTCAGATGAAATCTGGAAAGAAGCTTTCTGAGAAACTGCTTAGTGTTCTGTTAATTCATCTCACAGAGTTACATCTGTATTTCGTGGATCTCTTTGCTAGCCTTATTTCTGTGGAATCTGAGAACAGATATTTCGGATCCCTTTGAAGACTATAGGGCCAAAGGAAATATCCTCCGAAAACAAAGAGAAAGAAGCTTTCTGAGAAACTTCTTTGTGTTCTGTGAAATCATCTCACAAGTTTACAGCTTTCCCCTCAAGAAGCCTTTTGCTAAGACAGTTCTTGTGGAATTGGCAAAGTGATATTTGGAAGCCCATAGAGGGCTATGGTGAAAAAGGAAATATCCTCAGATGAAATCTGGAAAGAAGCTTTCTGAGAAACTGCTTAGTGTTCTGTTAATTCATCTCCCAGAGTTACATCTGTATTTCGTGGATCTCTTTGCTAGCCTTATTTCTGTGGAATCTGAGAACAGATATTTCGGATCCCTTTGAAGACTATAGGGCCAAAGGAAATATCCTCCGATAACAAAGAGAAAGAAGCTTTCTGAGAAACTTCTTTTTGTTTTGTGAAATCCTCTCACAGTATTACAGCTTTCCCCTCAAGAAGCCTTTCGCTAAGACAGTTCTTGCGGAATTCGCAAAGTGATATTTGGAAGCCCTTAGAGGGCTATGGTGAAAAAGGAAATATCCTCAGATGAAATCTGGAAAGAAGCTTTCTGAGAAACTGCTTAGTGTTCTGTTAATTCATCTCCCAGAGTTACATCTGTATTTCGTGGATCTCTTTGCTAGGCTTATTTCTGTGGAATCTGAGAACAGATATTTCGGATCCCTTTGAAGACTATAGGGCCAAAGGAAATATCCTCCGAAAACAAAGAGAAAGAAGCTTTCTGAGAAACTTCTTTGTGTTCTGTGAAATCATCTCACAGAGTTTCATCTTTTCCCTTAAGAAGCCTTTCGCTAAGACAGTTCTTGTGGAATTGGCAAAGGGATATTTGGAAGCCCATAGAGGGCTATGGTGAAAAAGGAAATATCCTCAGATGAAATCTGGAAAGAAGCTTTCTGAGAAACTGCTTAGTGTTCTCTTAATTCATCTCCCAGAGTTACATCTGTATTTCGTGGATCTCTTTGCTAGCCTTATTTCTGTGGAATCTGAGAACTGATATTTCGGATCCCTATGATGAATATAGGGCCAAAGGAAATATCCTCCGATAACAAAGAGAAAGAAGCTTTCTGAGAAACTTCTTTGTATTCTGTGAAATCATCTGACAGAGTTACAGCTTTCCCCTCAAGAAGCCTTTCGCTAAGACAGTTCTTGTGGAATTGGCTAAGTGATATTTGGAAGCCCATAGAGGGCTACGGTGGACAAGGAAATATCCTAAGATGAAATCTCGAAAGAAGCTTTCTGAGAAACTGCTTAGTGTTCTGTTAATTCATCTCACAGAGTTACATCTGTATTTCGTGGATCTCTTTGCTAGCCTTATTTCTGTGGAATCTGAGAACAGATATTTCGGATCCCTATGAAGACTATAGGGCCAAAGGAAATATCCTCCGAAAACAAAGAGAAAGAAGCTTTCTGAGAAACTTCTTTGTGTTCTGTGAAATCGTCTCACAGAGTTACAGCTTTCCCCTCAAGAAGCCTTTCGCTAAGACAGTTCTTGTGGAATTGGCAAAGTGATATTTGGAAGCCCATAGAGGGCTATGGTGAAAAAGGAAATATCCTCAGATGAAATCTGGAAAGAAGCTTTCTGACAAACTGCTTAGTGTTCTGTTAATTCATTTCCGAGAGTTACATCTGTATTTCGTGGATCTCTTTGCTAGCCTTATTTCTGTGGAATCTGAGAACAGATATTTCGGATCCCTTTGAAGACTATAGGGCCAAAGGAAATGTCTTCCGAAAACAAAGAGAAAGAAACTTTCTGAGAAACTTTTTTGTGCTCTGTGAAATCATCTCACAGAGTTACAGCTTTCCCCTAAAGAAGCCTTTCGCTAAGACAGTTCTTGTGGAATTGGCAAAGCGATATTTGGAAGCCCATAGAGGGCTATGGTGAAAAAGGAAATATCATCCGATGAAATCTGGAAAGAAGCTTTCTGAGAAACTGCTTAGTGTTCTCTCAATTCATCTCGCAGAGTTACATCTGTATTTCGTGGATACCTTTGCTAGCCTTATTTCTGTGGAATCTGAGAACAGATATTTCGGATCCCTATGATGACAATTGGCCCAAAGGAAATATCCTCCGAAAACAAAGAGAAAGAAGCTTTCTGAGTAACTTCTTTGTCTTCTGCGATATCATCTCAGAGAGTTACAGCTTTCCCCTCAAGAAGCCTTTCGCTAAGACAGTTCTTGTGGAATTTGCAAAGTGATATTTGGAAGCCCATAGAGTGCTATGGTGAAAAAGGAAATATCCTCCGATGAAATCTGGAAAGAAGCTTTCTGAGAAACTGCTTAGTGTTCTGTTAATTCATCTCCAGAGTTACATCTGTATTTCGTGGATCTCTTTGCTAGCCTTATTTCTGTGGAATCGGAGAACAGATATTTCGCATCCCATTGAAGACTATAGGGCCAAAGGAAATATCCTCCGATAACAAAGAGAAAGAATCTTTCTCAGAAACTACTTTGTGTTCTGTGAAATCATCTCACAGAGTTACAGCTTTCCCCTCAAGAAGCCTTTCGCTAAGACAGTTCTTGTGGAATTGGCAAAGTGATATTTGGAAGCCCATAGAGGGCTATGGTGAAAAAGGAAATATCCTCAGATGAAACCTGGAAAGAAGCTTTCTGAGAAACTGCTTAGTGTTCGGTTAATTCATCTCCCAGAGTTACATCTGTATTTCGTGGATCTCTTTGCTAGCCTTATTTCTGTGGAATATGAAAACAGATATTTCGGATCCCTTTGAAGACTATAGGGCCAAAGGAAATATCCTCCGATAACAAAGAGAAAGAAGCTTTCTGAGAAACTTCTTTTGGTTTTGTGAAATCCTCTCACAGTGTTACAGCTTTCCCCTAAAGAAGCCTTTCGTTAAGACAGTTCTTGCGGAATTGGCAAAGTGATATTTGGAAGCCCATAGAGGGCTAGGGTGAAAAAGGAAATATCCTCAGATGAAATCTGGAAAGAAGCTTTCCGAGAAACTGCTTAGTGTTCCATTAATTCATCTCCCAGAGTTACATCTGTATTTCGTGGATCTCTTTGCTAGCCTTATTTCTGTGGAATCTGAGAACAGATATTTCGGATCCCTTTGAAGACTATAGGGCCAAAGGAAATATCCTCCGAAAACAAAGAGAAAGAAGCTTTCTGAGAAACTTCTTTGTGTTCTGTGAAATCATCTCACAGAGTTACAGCTTTCCCCTCAAGAAGCCTTTCGCTAAGACAGTTCTTGTGGAATTGGCAAAGTGATATTTGGAAGCCCATAGAGGGCTATGGTGAAAAAGGAAATATCCTCAGATGAAATCTGGAAAGAAGTTTTCTGAGAAACTGCTTAGTGTTCTGTTAATTCATCTCCCAGAGTTACGTCTCTATTTCGTGGATCTCTTTGCTAGCCTTATTTCTGTGGAATCTGAGAACAGACATTTCGAATCCCTTTGAAAACTATAGAGCCAAAGGAAATATCCTCCGAAAACAAAGAGAAAGAAGCTTTCTGAGAAACTTCTTTGTGTTCTGTGAAATCATCTCACAGAGTTACAGCTTTCCCCTCAAGAAGCCTTTCGCTAAGACAGTTCTTGTGGAATTGGCAAAGTGATATTTGGAAGCCCATAGAGGGCTATGGTGAAAAAGGAAATATCCTCAGATGAAATCTGGAAAGAAGCTTTCTGAGAAACTGCTTAGTGTTCTGTTAATTCATCTCACAGAGTTACATCTGTATTTCGTGGATCTCTTTGCTAGCCTTATTTCTGTGGAATCTGAGAAGAGATAATTCAGATCCGTTTGAAGACTATAGGGACAAAGGAAATATCCTCCGATAACAAAGAGAAAGAAGCTTTCTGAGAAACTTCTTTGTGTTCTGTGAAATCATCTCACAGAGTTATAGCTTTCCCCTCAAGAAGCCTTTCGCTAAGACAGTTCTTGTGGAATTGGCAAAGTGATATTTGGAAGCCCATAGAGGGCTATGGTGAAAAAGGAAATATCCTCAGATGAAATCTGGAAAGAAGCATTCTGAGAAACTGCTTCGTGTTCTGTTAATTCATCTCCCAGAGTTACATCAGTATTTCGTGGATCTCTTTGCTAGCCTTATTTCTGAGGAATCTGAGAACAGATATTTCGGATCCCTTCGAAGACTATAGGGCCAAAGGAAATATCCTCCGATAGCAAAGAGAAAGAAGCTTTCTGAGAAACTTCTTTGTGTTTTGTGAAATCATCTCACAGAGTTACAGCTTTCCCCTCAAGAAGCCTTTCGCTAAGACAGTTCTTGTGGAATTGGCAAAGTGATATTTGGAAGCCCATAGAGGGCTGCGGTGAAAAAGGAAATATCCTAAGATGAAATCTGGAAAGAAGCTTTCAGAGAAACTGCTTAGTGTTCTGTTAATTCATCTCACAGAGTTATATCTGTATTTCGTGGATCTCTTTGCTAGCCTTATTTCTGTGGAATTTGAGAACAGATATTTCGGATCCCTTTGAAGACTATAGGGCCAAAGGAAATATCCTCCGAAAACAAAGAGAAAGAAGCTTTCTGAGAAACTTCTTTGTGTTCTGTGAAATCATCTCACAGAGTTACAGCTTGCCCCTCAAGAAGCCTTTCGCTAAGACAGTTCTTGTGGAATTGGCAAAGTGATATTTGGAAGCCCATAGAGGGCTATGGTGAAAAAGGAAATATCCTCAGATGAAATCTGGAAACAAGTTTTCTGAGAAACTGCTTAGTGTTCTGTTAATTCATCTCACAGAGTTACATCAGTATTTCGTGGATCTCTTTGCTAGCCTTATTTCTGTGGAATCTGAGAACAGATATTTCGGATCCCTTTGAACACTATAGGGCCAAAGGAAATATCCTCCGATAACAAAGAGAAAGAAGCTTTCTGAGAAACTTCCTTTTGTTTTGTGAAATCCTCTCACAGTGTTACAGCTTTCCCCTAAAGAAGCCTTTCGCTAAGACACTTCTTGCGGAATTGGCAAAGTGATATTTGGAAGCCCATAGAGGGCTATGGTGAAAAAGGAAATATCCTCAGATGAAATCTGGAAAGAAGCTTTCTGAGAAACTGCTTAGTGTTCTGTTAATTCATCTCCCAGAGTTACATCTCTATTTCGTGGATCTCTTTGCTAGCCTTATTTCTGTGGAATCTGAGAACAGATATTTCGGATCGCATTGAAGACTATAGGGCCAAAGGAAATATCCTCCGATAACAAAGAGAAAGAAGCTTTCTCAGAAACTGCTTTGTGTTCTGTGAAATCATCTCACAGAGTTACAGCTTTCCCCTCAAGAAGCCTTTCGCTAAGACAGTTCTTGTGGAATTGGCAAAGTGATATTTGGAAGCCCATAGAGGGCTATGGTGAAAAAGGAAATATCCTCAGATGAAACCTGGAAAGAAGCTTTCGGAGAAACTGCTTAGTGTTCTGTTAATTCATCTCACAGAGTTACATCTGTATTTCGTGGATCTCTTTGCTAGCCTTATTTCTGTGGAATCTGAGAACAGATATTTCGGAACCCTTTGAAGACAATAGGGCCAAAGGAAATATGATCCGATAACAAAGAGAAAGAAGCTTTCTGAGAAACTTCTTTGTGTTTTGTGAAATCATCTCACAGTGTTACAGCTTTCCCCTCAAGAAGCCTTTCGCTAAGACAGTTCTTGCGGAATTGGCAAAGTGATATTTGGAAGCCCATAGAGGGCTATGGTGAAAAAGGAAATATCCTCAGATGAAATATGGAAAGAAGCTTACAGAGAAACTGCTTAGTGTTCTGTTAATTCATCTCACAGAGTTACATCTGTATTTCGTGGATCTCTTTGCTAGCCTTATTTCTGTGGAATCTGAGAACAGATATTTCGGATCCCTATGATGACAATTGGCCCAAAGGAAATATCCTCCGAAAACAAAGAGAAAGAAGCTTTCTGAGAAACTTCTTTGTCTTCTGCGATATCATCTCACAGAGTTACAGCTTTCCCCTCAAGAAGCCTTTCGCTAAGACAGTTCTTGTGGAATTTGCAAAGTGATATTTGGAAGCCCATAGAGTGCTATGGTGAAAAAGGAAATATCCTCCGATGAAATCTGGAAAGAAGCTTTCTGAGAAACTGCTTAGTGTTCTGTTAATTCATCTCCCAGAGTTACATCTGTATTTCGTGGATCTCTTTGCTAGCCTTATTTCTGTGGAATCTGAGAACAGATATTTCGCATCCCATTGAAGACTATAGGGCCAAAGGAAATATCCTCCGATAACAAAGAGAAAGAATCTTTCTCAGAAACTACTTTGTGTTCTGTGAAATCATCTCACAGAGTTACAGCTTTCCCCTCAAGAAGCCTTTCGCTAAGACAGTTCTTGTGGAATTGGCAAAGTGATATTTGGAAGCCCATAGAGGGCTATGGTGAAAAAGGAAATATCCTCAGATGAAACCTGGAAAGAAGCTTTCTGAGAAACTGCTTAGTGTTCGGTTAATTCATCTCCCAGAGTTACATCTGTATTTCGTGGATCTCTTTGCTAGCCTTATTTCTGGGGAATCTGAGAACAGTTATTTCAGATCCCTTTGAAGACTATAGGGCCAAAGGAAATATCCTCCGAAAACAAAGAGAAAGAAGCTTTCTGAGAAACTTCTTTGTATTCTGTGAAATCATCTCACAGAGTTACAGCTTTCCCCTCAAGAATCCTTTCGCTAAGACAGTTCTTGTGGAATTGGCAAAGTGATATTTGGAAGCCCATAGAGGGCTATGGTGAAAAAGGAAATATCCTCAGATGAAATCTGGAAAGAAGCTTTCTGAGAAACTGCTTAGTGTTCTGTTAATTCATCTCAGAGAGTTACATCTGTATTTCGTGGATCTCTTTGCTAGCCTTATTTCTGTGGAATCTGAGAACAGATATTTCAGATCCCTATGATGAATATAGGGCCAAAGGAAATATCCTCCGATAACAAAGAGAAAGAAGCTTTCTGAGAAACTTCTTTGTATTCTGTGAAATCATTTCACAGAGTTACAGCTTTCCCCTCAAGAAGCCTTTCGCTAAGACAGTTCTTGTGGAATTGGCAAAGTGATATTTGGAAGCCCATAGAGGGCTATGGTGAACAAGGAAATATCCTAAGATGAAATCTCGAAAGAAGCTTTCTGAGAAACTGCTTAGTGTTCTGTTAATTCATCTCCCAGAGTTACATCTGTATTTCGTGGATCTCTTTGCTAGCCTTATTTCTGTGGAATCTGAGAACAGAAATTTCGGATCCCTTTGAAGACTATAGGGCCAAAGGAAGTATCCTCCAATAACAAAGAGAAAGAAGCTTTCTGAGAAACTTCTTTGTGTTCTGTGAAATCATCTAACAGAGTTACAGCTTTCCCCTCAAGAAGCCGTACACTAAGACAGTTCTTGTGGAATTGGCAAAGTGATATTTGGAAGCCCATAGAGGGCTATGGTGAAAAAGGAAATATATTCAGATGAAATCTGGAAAGAAGCTTTCTGAGAAACTGCTTAGCTTTCTGTTAATTCATCTCACAGACTTACAACAGTATTTCGTGGATCTCTTTGCGAGCCTTATTTCTGTGGAATTTGAGAACAGATATTTCGGATCCATTGAAGACTATAGGGCCAAAGGAAATATCCTCCGATAACAAAGAGAAAGAAGCTTTCTGAGAAACTTCTTTGTGTTCTGTGAAATCATCTCACAGAGTTACCGCTTTCCCCTCAAGAAGCCTTTCGCTGAGACAGTTCTTGTGGAATTGGCATAGTGATATTTGGAAGCCCTTAGAGGGCTTTGGGGAAAAAGGAAATACCCTCAGATGAAATCTGGAAAGAAGCTTTCTTAGAAACTGCTCTGTGATGTGTGACTTCCACTCACAGAGTTACATCTGTATGTCGTGGATCTCTTTGCTGGCCTTATTTCTGTGGAATCTGAGAACAGATATTTCGGATCCCTTTGAAGACTATAGGGCCAAAGGAAATATCCTCCGATAACAAAGAGAAAGAAGCTTTCTGAGAAACTTCTTTGTGTTCTGTGAAATCATCTCACAGAGTTGCAGCTTTCCCGTCAAGAAGCCTTTCGCTAAGACAGTTCTTGTGGAATTGGCATAGTGATATTTGGAAGCCCTTAGTGGGCTTTGGTGAAAAAGGAAATATCCTCAGAGGAAATCTGGAAGGAAGCTTTCTGAGAAACTGCTCTGTGATGTGTGACTTCCACTCACAGAGTTACATCTGTATTTCGTGGATCTCTTTGCTAGCCTTATTTCTGTGGAATCTGAGAACAGATATTTCGGATCCCTTTGAAGACTATAGGGCCTAAGGAAATATCCTCCGATAACAAAGAGAAAGAAGCTTTCTGAGAAACTTCTTTGTGTTCTGTGAAATCATCTCACAGAGTTACAGCTTTCCCCTCAAGAAGCCTTTTGCTAAGAGAGTTCTTGTGGAATTTGCAAAGTGATATTTGCAAGCCCATAGAGGGCTTTGGTGAAAAAGGAAATACCCTCAGATGAAATCTGGAAAGAAGCTTTCTGAGAAATTGCTCTGGGATGTGTGACTTCCACTCACAGAGTTACATCTGTATTTCGTGGATCTCTTTGCTAGCCTTATTTCTGTGGAATTTGAGAACAGATATTTCGGATCCCTTTGAAGACTATAGGGCCAAAGGAAGTATCCTCCGATAACAAAGAGAAAGAAGCTTTCTGAGAAACTTCTTTGTGTTCTGTGAAATCATCTCACAGAGTTACAGCTGTCCCCTCAAGAAGCCTTTCGCTAAGACAATTCTTGTGGAATTGGCATAGTGATATTTAGAAGCCCTTAGAGGGCTTTGGTGAAAAAGGAAATACCCTCAGATGAAATCTGGAAAGAAGCTTTCTGAGAAACTGCTCTGTGATGTGTGACTTCCACTCACAGTGTTACATCTGTATTTCGTGGATCTCTTTGCTAGCCTTATTTCTGTGGAATCTGAGAACAGATATTTCAGATTCCTTTGAAGACTAAAGGGCCATAGGAAATATCCTCCGATAACAAAGAGAAAGAAGCTTTCTGAGAAACTTCTTTGTGTTCTGTGAAATCATCTCACAGAGTTACAGCTTTCCCCTAAAGAAGCCTTTCGCTAAGACAGTTCTTGTGGAATTGGCAAAGTGATATTTGGAAGCCCATAGTGGTCTATGGTGAAAAAGGAAATATCCTCAGATTAAATCTTGAAAGAAGCTTTCTGAGAAACAGCTTAGTGTTCTGTTAATTCATCTCACAGAGTTACATCTGTATTTCGTGGATCTCTTGGCTAGCCTTATTTCTGTGGAATCTGAGAACAGATATTTCAGATTCCTTTGAAGACTATAGGGCCATAGGAAATATCCTCCGATAACAAAGAGAAAGAAGCTTTCTGAGGAACTTCTTTGTGTTCTGTGAAATCATCTCACAGAGTTACAGCTTTCCCCTAAAGAAGCCTTTCGCTAAGACAGTTCTTGTGGAATTGGCAAAGTGATATTTGGAGGCCCATTGAGGGCTATGGTGAAAAAGGAAATATCTTAAGATGAAATCTGGAAAGAAGCTTTCTGAGAAACTGCTTAGCGTTCTGTTAATTCATCTCACAGATTTCAACAGTATTTCGTGGATCTCTTTGCTAGCCTTATTTCTGTGGAATTTGAGAACAGATATTTCGGATCCCTTTGAAGACTATATGGCCAAAGGAAATATCCTCCGATAACAAAGAGAAAGAAGCTTTCTGAGAAACTTATTTGTGTTCTGTGAAATCATCTCACAGAGTTACAGGTTTCCCCTCAAGAAGCCTTTCGCTAAGACAGTTCTTGTGGAAATGGCATAGTGATATTTGGAATCCCTTAGAGGGCTTTGGTGAAAAAGGAAATACCCTCAGATGAAATCTGGAAAGAAGCTTTCTGAGAAACTGCTCTGTGATGTGTGACTTCCACTCACAGAGTTACATCTGTATTTCGTGGATCTCTTTGCTAGCCTTATTTCTGTGGAATCTCAGAACAGATATTTCGGATCTCTTTGAATACTATAGGGCCAAAGGAAATATCCTCCGGTAACAAAGAGAAAGAAGCTTTCTGAGAAACTTCTTTGTGTTCTGTGAAATCATCTCACAGAGTTACAGCTTTCCCCTCATGAAGCCTTTCGCTAAGACAGTTCTTGTGGAATTGGCAAAGTGATATTTGGAAGCCCATAGAGGGCTATGGTGAAAAAGGAAATATCTTCAGATGAAATCTGGAAAGAAGCTTTCTGAGAAACTGCTTAGCTTTCTGTTAATTCATCTCACAGACTTACAACAGTATTTCGTGGATCTCTTTGCTAGCCTTATTTCTCTGGAATTTGAGAACAGATATTTCGGATCCCTTTGAAGACTATAGGGCCAAAGGAAATATACTCCGATAACAAAGAGAAAGAAGCTTTCTGAGAAACTTCTTTGTGTTCTGTGAAATCATCTCACAGAGTTACAGCTTTCCCCTCAAGAAGCCTTTCGCTAAGACAGTTCTTGTGGAATTGGCATAGTGATATTTGGAAGCCCTTAGTGGGCTTTGGTGAAAAAGGAAATATCCTCAGATGAAATCTGGAAGGAAGCTTTCTGAGAAACTGCTCTGTGATGTGTGACTTCCACTCACAGAGTTACATCTGTATTTCGTGGATCTCTTTGCTAGCCTTATTTCTGTGGAATCTGAGAACAGATATTTCGGATCCCTTTGAAGACTATAGGGCCTAAGGAAATATCCTCCGATAACAAAGAGAAAGAAGCTTTCTGAGAAACTTCTTTGTGTTCTGTGAAATCATCTCACAGAGTTACAGCTTTCCCCTCAAGAAGCCTTTCGCTAAGAGAGTTCTTGTGGAATTGGCAAAGTGATATTTGCAAGCCCATAGAGGGCTACGGTGAAAAAGGAAATACCCTCAGATGAAATCTGGAAAGAAGCTTTCTGAGAAACTGCTCTGTGATGTGTGACTTCCACTCACAGAGTTACATCTGTATTTCGTGGATCTCTTTGCTAGCCTTATTTCTGTGGAATCTCAGAACAGATATTTCGGATCTCTTTGAAGACTATAGGGCCAAAGGAAATATCCTCCGATAACAAAGAGAAAGAAGCTTTCTGAGAAACGTCTATGTGTTCTGTGAAATCATCTCACAGAGTTACAGCTTTCCCCTCAAGAAGCCTTTCGCTAAGACAGTTCTTGTGGAATTGGCAAAGTGATATTTGGAAGCCCGTAGAGGGCTATGGTGGAAAAGGAAATATCCTCAGATGAAATCTGGAAAGAAGCTTTCTGAGAAGCAGCTTAGTGTTCTGTTAATTCTTCTCACAGAGTTACATCTGTATTTCGTGGATCTCTTGGCTAGCCTTATTTCTGTGGAATCTGAGAACAGATATTTCAGATTCCTTTGAAGACTATAGGGCCAAAGGAAATATCCTCCGATAACAAAGAGAAAGAAGCTTTCTGAGAAACTTCTTTGTGTTCTGTGAAATCATCTCACAGAGTTACAGCTTTCCCCTCAAGAAGCCTTTCGCTAAGACAGTTCTTGTGGAATTGGCAAAGTAATATTTGGAAGCCCATAGAGGACTATGGTGAAAAAGGAAATCTCTTCAGATGAAATCTGGAAAGAAGCTTTCTGAGAAACTGCTTAGCGTTCTGTTAATTCATCTCACAGACTTACAACAGTATTTCGTGGATCTCTTTGCTAGCCTTATTTCTGTGGAATTTGAGAACAGATATTTCGGATCCCTTTGAAGACTATATGGCCAAAGGAAATATTCTCCGATAACAAAGAGAAAGCAGCTTTCTGAGAAACTTCTTTGTGTTCTGTGAAATCATCTGACAGAGTTACAGCTTTAGCCTCAAGAAGCCTTTCGCTAAGACAGTTCTTGTGGAATTGGCAAAGTGATATTTGGAAGCCCATGGAGGGCTATGGTGAAAAATGAAATATCCTCAGATGAAATCTGGAAAGAAGCTTTCTGAGGTACTGCTCTGTGATGTGGGACTTCCACTCACGGAGTTACATCTGTATTTCGTGGATCTCTTTGCTAGACTTATTTCTGTGGAATCTGAGAACAGATATTTCGGATCCCTTTGAAGACTATAGGGCCAAAGGAAATATCCTCCGATAACAAAGAGAAAGAAGCTTCTGAGAAACTTCTTTGTGTTCTGTGAAATCATCTCACAGAGTTACAGCTTTCCCCTCAAGAAGCCTTTCGCTAAGACAGTTCTTGTGGAATTGGCAAAATGATATTTGGAAGCCCACAGAAGGCTACGGTGAAAAAGGAAATATCCTCAGATGAAATCTGGAAAGAGGCATTCTGAGAAACTGCTTAGCATTCTGTTAATTCATCTCACAGACTTACAGCACTATTTCGTGGATCTCTTTGCTAGCCTTATTTCTGTGGAATCTGAGAACAGATATTTCGGATCCCTTTGAAGACTATAAGGCCAAAGGAAATATCCTCCGATAACAAAGAGAAAGAAGCTTTCTGAGAAACTTCTTTGTGTTCTGTGAAATCATCTCACAGAGTTACAGCTTTCCCCTCAAGAAGCCTTTCGCTAAGACAGTTCTTGTGGAATTGGCAAAGTGATATTTGGAAGCCCATAGAGGGCTATGGTGAAAAAGGAAATGTCCTCAGATGAAATCTGGAAAGAAGCTTTCTGAGAAACTGCTCTGTGATGTGTGACTTCCACTCACAGAGTTACATCTGTATTTCGTGGATCTCTTTGCTAGACTTATTTCTGTGGAATCTGAGAACAGATATTTCGGATCCCTTTGAAGACTATAGGGCCAAAGGAAATATCCTCCGATAACAAAGAGAATGAAGCTTTCTGAGAAACTTCTTTGTGTTCTGTAAAATCATCTCACAGAGTTACAGCTTTCCCCTCAAGAAACCTTTCGCTAAGACAGTTCTTGTGGAATTGGCAAAGTGATATTTGGAAGCCCAGGGCTATGGTGAAAGAGGAAATATCCTCAGATGAAATCTGGAAAGAAGCTTTCTGAGAAACTGCTCTGTGATGTGTGACTTCCACTCACAGAGTTACATCTGTATTTCGTGGATCTCTTTGCTAGCCTTATTTCTGTGGAATCTGAGAACAGATATTTCGGATCCCTTTGAAGACTATAGGGCCAAAGGAAATATCCTCCGATAACAAAGAGAAAGAAGCTTTCTGAGAAACTTCTCTGTGTTCTGTGAAATCATCTCACAGAGTTACAGCTTTCCCCTCAAGAAGCCTTTCGCTAAGAGTCTTCTTGTGGAATTGGCAAAGTGATATTTGGAAGCCCATAGAGGGCTATGGTGAAAAAGGAAATATCCTCAGATTAAATCTGGAAAGAAGCTTTCTGAGAAACTGCTTAGTGTTCTGTTAATTCAGGTCACAGAGTTACATCTGTATTTCGTGGATCTCTTTGCTAGCCTTATTTCTGTGGAATCTGAGAACAGATATTTCGGATCCCTTTGAAGACTATAGGGCCAAAGGAAATATCCTCCGATAACAAAGAGAAAGAAGCTTTCTGAGAAATTTCTTTGTGTTCTGTGAAATCATCTCACAGAGTTACAGCTTTCCCCTCAAGAAGCCTTTCGCTAAGACAGTTCTTGTGGAATTGGCAAAGTGATATTTGGAAGCCCATAGAGGGCTATGGTGAAAAAGGAAATATCCTCAGATTAAATCTGGAAAGAAGCTTTCTGAGAAACAGCTTAGTGTTCTGTTAATTCATCTCACAGAGTTACATCTGTATTTCGTGGATCTCTTTGCTAGCCTTATTTCTGTGGAATCTGAGAACAGATATTTCAGATCCCTTTGAAGACTATAGGGCCAAAGGAAATATACTCCGATAACAAAGAGAAAGAAGCTTTCTGATAAACTTCTTTGTGTTCTGTAAAATCATCTCACAGAGTTACAGCTTTCCCCTCAAGAAACCTTTCGCTAAGACAGTTCTTGTGGAATTGGCAAAGTGATATTTGGAAGCCCAGGGCTATGGTGAAAAAGGAAATATCCTCAGATGAAATCTGGAAAGAAGCTTTCTGAGAAACTGCTCTGTGATGTGTGACTTCCACTCACAGAGTTACATCTGTATTTCGTGGATCTCTTTGCTAGCCTTATTTCTGTGGAATCTGAGAACAGATATTTCGGATCCCTTTGAAGACTATAGGGCCAAAGGAAATATCCTCCGATAACAAAGAGAAAGAAGCTTTCTGAGAAACTTCTCTGTGTTCTGTGAAATCATCTCACAGAGTTACAGCTTTCCCCTCAAGAAGCCTTTCGCTAAGAGTCTTCTTGTGGAATTGGCAAAGTGATATTTGGAAGCCCATAGAGGGCTATGGTGAAAAAGGAAATATCCTCAGACTAAATCTGGAAAGAAGCTTTCTGAGAAACTGCTTAGTGTTCTGTTAATTCATGTCACAGAGTTACATCTGTATTTCGTGGATCTCTTTGCTAGCCTTATTTCTGTGGAATCTGAGAACAGATATTTCGGATCCCTTTGAAGACTATAGGGCCAAAGGAAATATCCTCCGATAACAAAGAGAAAGAAGTTTTCTGAGAAATTTCTTTGTGTTCTGTGAAATCATCTCACAGAGTTACAGCTTTCCCCTCAAGAAGCCTTTCGCTAAGACCGTTCTTGTGGAATTTGCAATGTGATATTTGGAAGCCCATTGAGGGCTATGGTGAAAAAGGAAATATCCTCAGATGAAATCTCGAAAGAAGCTTTCTGAGAAACAGCTTAGTGTTCTGTTAATTCATCTCACAGAGTTACATCTCTATTTCGTGGATCCCTTGGCTAGCCTTATTTCTGTGGAATATGAGAACAGATATTTCAGATTCCTTTGTAGACTATAGGGCTAAAGGAAATATCCTCCGATAACAAAGAGAAAGAAGCTTTCTGAGAAACTTCTTTGTGTTCTGCGAAATCATCTCACAGAGTTACAGCTTTCCCCTCATGAAGCCTTTCGCTAAGACAGATCTTGTGGAATTGGCAAAGTGATATTTGGAAGCCCGTAGAGGGCTATGGTGAAAAAGGAAATATCTTCAGATGAAATCTGGAAAGAAGCTTTCTGAGAAACTGCTTAGCGTTCTGTTAATTCATCTCACAGACTTACAACAGTATTTCGTGGATCTCTTTGCTAGCCTTATTTCTGTGGAATTTGAGAACAGATATTTCGGATCCCTTTGAAGACTATAGGGCCAAAGGAAATATCCTCCGATAACAAAGAGAAAGAAGCTTTCTGAGAAACTACTTTGTGTTCTGTGAAATCATCTCACAGAGTTACCGCTTTCCACTCAAGAAGCCTTTCGCTGAGACAGTTCTTGTGGAATTGGCATAGTGATATTTGGAAGCCCTTAGAGGGCTTTGGGGAAAAAGGAAATAACCTCAGATGAAATCTGGAAAGAAGCTTTCTTAGAAACTGCTCTGTGATGTGTGACTTCCACTCACTGAGTTACATCTGTATTTCGTGGATCTCTTTGCTGGCCTTATTTCTGTGGAATCTGAGAACAGATATTTCGGATCCCTTTGAAGACTATAGGGCCAAAGGAAATATCCTCCGATAACAAAGAGAAAGAAGCTTTCTGAGAAACTTCTTTGTGTTCTGTGAAATCATCTCACAGAGTTACAGCTTTCCCCTCAAGAAGCCTTTCGCTAAGACAGTTCTTGTGGAATTGGCAAAGTGATATTTGGAAGCCCATAGAGGGCTATGGTGAAAAAGGAAATATCCTCAGATTAAATCTGGAAAGAAGCTTTCTGAGAAACTGCTAAGTGTTCTGTTAATTCATCTCACAGAGTTACATCTGTATTTCGTGGATCTCTTGGCTAACCTTATTTCTGTGGAATCTGAGAACAGATATTTCGGATTCCATTGAAGACTATAGGGCCAAAGGAAATATCCTCCGATAACAAAGAGAAAGAAGCTTTCGGAGAAACTTCTTTGTGTTCTGTGAAATCATCTCACAGAGTTACAGCTTTCCCCTCAAGAAGCCTTTCGCGGCCGGGCGCGGTGGCTCAAGCCTGTAATCCCAGCACTTTGGGAGGCCGAGACGGGCGGATCACAAGGTCAGGAGATCGAGACCATCCTGGCTGACACGGTGAAACTCCGTCTCTACTAAAAAATACAAAAAACTAGCCGGGCGAGGTGGCGGGCGCCTATAGTCCCAGCTACTCGGGAGGCTGAGGCAGGAGAATAGCGTGAACCCGGGAGGCGGAGCTAGCAGTGACCTGAGATCCGGCCACTGCACTCCAGCCTGGGCGGCAGAGCGAGACTCCGTCTCAAAAAAAAAAAAAAAAAAAAAAAAAAAAAAGAAAAAAGAAGCCTTTCGCTAAGACAGCTCTTGTGGAATTGGCAAAGTGATATTTGGAAGCCCATAGAGGGATATGGTGAAAAAGGAAATATCCTCAGATGAAATCTGGAAAGAAGGTTTCTGAGAATCTGCTTAGTGTTCTGTTAATTCATCTCACAGAGTTACATCTGTATTTCATGGATCTCTTTGTAAGCCTTATTTCTGTGGAATCTGAGAACAGATATTTCGGATCCCTTTGAAGACTATAGGGCCAAAGGAAATATCCTCCGATAACAAAGAGAAAGAAGCTTTCTGAGAAACGTCTATGTGTTCTGTGAAATCATCTCACAGAGTTACAGCTTTCCCCTAAAGAAGCCTTTCGCTAAGACAGTTCTTGTGGAATTGGCAAAGTGATATTTGGAGGCCCATTGAGGGCTATGGTGAAAAAGGAAATATCTTAAGATGAAATCTGGAAAGAAGCTTTCTGAGAAACTGCTTAGCGTTCTGTTAATTCATCTCACAGATTTCAACAGTATTTCGTGGATCTCTTTGCTAGCCTTATTTCTGTGGAATTTGAGAACAGATATTTCGGATCCCTTTGAAGACTATATGGCCAAAGGAAATATCCTCCGATAACAAAGAGAAAGAAGCTTTCTGAGAAACTTCTTTGTGTTCTGTGAAATCATCTCACAGAGTTACAGGTTTCCCCTCAAGAAGCCTTTCGCTAAGACAGTTCTTGTGGAAATGGCATAGTGATATTTGGAATCCCTTAGAGGGCTTTGGTGAAAAAGGAAATACCCTCAGATGAAATCTGGAAAGAAGCTTTCTGAGAAACTGCTCTGTGATGTGTGACTTCCACTCACAGAGTTACATCTGTATTTCGTGGATCTCTTTGCTAGCCTTATTTCTGTGGAATCTCAGAACAGATATTTCGGATCTCTTTGAATACTATAGGGCCAAAGGAAATATCCTCCGGTAACAAAGAGAAAGAAGCTTTCTGAGAAACTTCTTTGTGTTCTGTGAAATCATCTCACAGAGTTACAGCTTTCCCCTCATGAAGCCTTTCGCTAAGACAGTTCTTGTGGAATTGGCAAAGTGATATTTGGAAGCCCATAGAGGGCTATGGTGAAAAAGGAAATATCTTCAGATGAAATCTGGAAGGAAGCTTTCTGAGAAACTGCTTAGCTTTCTGTTAATTCATCTCACAGACTTACAACAGTATTTCGTGGATCTCTTTGCTAGCCTTATTTCTCTGGAATTTGAGAACAGATATTTCGGATCCCTTTGAAGACTATAGGGCCAAAGGAAATATACTCCGATAACAAAGAGAAAGAAGCTTTCTGAGAAACTTCTTTGTGTTCTGTGAAATCATCTCACAGAGTTACAGCTTTCCCCTCAAGAAGCCTTTCGCTAAGACAGTTCTTGTGGAATTGGCATAGTGATATTTGGAAGCCCTTAGTGGGCTTTGGTGAAAAAGGAAATATCCTCAGATGAAATCTGGAAGGAAGCTTTCTGAGAAACTGCTCTGTGATGTGTGACTTCCACTCACAGAGTTACATCTGTATTTCGTGGATCTCTTTGCTAGCCTTATTTCTGTGGAATCTGAGAACAGATATTTCGGATCCCGTTGAAGACTATAGGGCCTAAGGAAATATCCTCCGATAACAAAGAGAAAGAAGCTTTCTGAGAAACTTCTTTGTGTTCTGTGAAATCATCTCACAGAGTTACAGCTTTCCCCTCAAGAAGCCTTTCGCTAAGAGAGTTCTTGTGGAATTGACAAAGTGATATTTGCAAGCCCATAGAGGGCTACGGTGAAAAAGGAAATACCCTCAGATGAAATCTGGAAAGAAGCTTTCTGAGAAACTGCTCTGTGATGTGTGACTTCCACTCACAGAGTAACATCTGTATTTCGTGGATCTCTTTGCTAGCCTTATTTCTGTGGAATCTCAGAACAGATATTTCGGATCTCATTGAAGACTATAGGGCCAAAGGAAATATCCTCCGATAACAAAGAGAAAGAAGCTTTCTGAGAAACGTCTATGTGTTCTGTGAAATCATCTCACAGAGTTACAGCTTTCCCCTCAAGAAGCCTTTCGCTAAGACAATTCTTGGGGAATTGGCAAAGTGATATTTGGAAGCCCGTAGAGGGCTATGGTGGAAAAGGAAATATCCTCAGATGAAATCTGGAAAGAAGCTTTCTGAGAAGCAGCTTAGTGTTCTGTTAATTCTTCTCACAGAGTTACAGCTGTATTTCGTGGATCTCTTGGCTAGCCTTATTTCTGTGGAATCTGAGAACAGATATTTCGGATCCCTTTGAAGACTATAGGGCCAAAGGAAATATCCTCCGATAACAAAGAGAAAGAAGCTTTCTGAGAAACTTCTTTGTGTTCTGTGAAATCATCTCACAGAGTTACAGCTTTTCCCTCAAGAATCCTTTCGCTAAGACAGTTCTTGTGGAATGGGCAAAGTGATATTTGGAAGCCCATGGAGGGCTATGGTGAAAAAGGAAATATCCTAAGATGAAATCTGGAAAGAAGGTTTCTGAGAAACAACTTAGTGTTCTGTTAATTCATCTCACAGAGTTACATCTGTATTTCGTGGATCTCTTGGCTAGCCTTATTTCTGTGGAATTTGAGAACAGATATTTCGGATCCCTTTGAAGACTATAGGGCCAAAGGAAATATACTCCGATAACAAAGAGAAAGAAGCTTTCTGAGAAACTTCTTTGTGTTCTGTGAAATCATCTCACAGAGTTACAGCTTTCCTCTCAAGAAGCCTTTCGCTAAAACAGTTCTTGTGGAATTGGCAAAGTGATATTTGGAACCCCATAGAGAGCTATGGTGAAAAAGGAAAATGCTCAGATGAAATCTGGAAAGAAGCTTTCTGAGAAACTGCTCTGTGATGTGTGACTTCCACTCACAGAGTTACATCTATATTTCGTGGATCTCTTTGCTAGCCTTATTTCTGTGAAATCTAAGAACAGATATTTCGGATCCCTTTGAAGACTATAGGGCCAAAGGAAATATCCTCCGATAATAAAGAGAAAGAAGCTTTCTGAGAAACTTCTTTGTGTTCTGTGAAATCATCTCACAGAGTTACAGCTTTCCCCTCAAGAAGCCTTTCGCTAAGACAGTTCTTTTGGAATTGGCAAAGTGATATTTGTAAGCCCATGGAGGGCTATGGTGAAAAAGGAAATATCCTCAGATGAAATCTGGAAAGAAGCTTTCTGAGAAACAGCTTAGTGTTCTGTTAATTCATCTCACAGAGTTGCATCTGTATTTCGTGGATCTCTTGGCTAGCCTTATTTCTGTGGAATCTGAGAACAGATATTTCAGATTCCTTTGAAGACTATAGGGCCAAAGAAAATATCCTCCGATAACAAAGAGAAAGAAGCTTTCTGAGAAACTGCTTAGTGTTCTGTTAATTCATCTCACAGACTTACATCTGTATTTTGTGGATCTCTTTGCTAGCCTTATTTCTGTGGAATCTGAGAACAGATATTTCGCATCCCTTTGAAGACTATAGGGCCAAAGGAAATATCCTCCGATAACAAAGAGAAAGAAGCTTTCTGAGAAACTTATTTGTGTTCTGTGAAATCATCCCACAGAGTTACAGCTTTCCCCTCAAGAAGCCTTTCGCTAAGACAGTTCTTGTGGAATTGGCAAAGTGATATTTGGAAGCCCATAGAGGGCTATGGTGAAAAAGGAAATATCTTTAGATGAAATCTGGAAAGAAGCTTTCTGAGAAACTGCTTATCGTTCTGTTAATTCATCTCACCAACTTACAACAGTATTTCGTGGATCTCTTTGCTAGCCTTATTTCTGTTGAATTTGAGAACAGTTATTTCGGATCCCTTTGAAGACTATAGGGCCAAAGGAAATATCCTCCGATAACAAAGAGAAAGAAGCTTTCTGAGAAACTTATTTGTGTTCTGTGAAATCGTCTCACAGAGTTACAGCTTTCCACTCAAGAAGCATTTCGCTAAGACAGTTCTTGTGCAATTGGCATAGTGATATTTGGAAGCCCTTAGAGGGCTTTGGTGAAAAAGGAAATACCCTCAGATGAAATCTGGAAAGAAGCTTTCTGAGAAACTGCTCTGTGATATGTGACTTCCACTCACAGAGTTATATCTGTATTTCGTGGTTCTCTTTGCTAGCCTTATTACTGTGGAATATGAGAACAGATATTTCGGATCCCTTTGACGACTATAGGGCCAAAGGAAATATCCTCCGATACCAAAGAGAAAGAAGCTTTCTGAGAAACTTCTTTGTGTTCTGTGAAATCATCTCACAGAGTTACAGCTTTCCCCTCAAGAAGCCTTTCGCTAAGACAGTTCTTGTGGAATTGGCAAAGTGATATTTGGAAGCCCATAGAGGGCTATGGTGAAAAAGGAAATATCCTCAGATGAAATCTGGAAAGAAGCTTTCTGAGAAACTGCTTAGTGTTCTGTTAAATCATCTCACAGAGTTACATCTGTTTTTCGTGGATCTCTTGGCTAGCCTTATTTCTGTGGAATCATAGAACAGATATTTCAGATTGGTTTAAAGACTATAGGGCCAAAGGAAATATCCTCCGATAACAAAGAGAAAGAAGCTTTCTGACAAACTTCTTTGTGTTCTGTGAAATCACCTCACAGAGTTACAGCTTTCCCCTCAAGAAGCCTTTCGCTAAGATAGTTGTTGTGGAATTGGCAAAGTGATATTTGGAGGCCCATAGAGGGCTATGGTGAAAAAGAAAATATCTTCAGATGAAATCTGGAAAGAAGCTTTCTGAGAAACTGCTTAGTGTTCTGTTAATTCATCTCACAAAGTTACATCTGTATTTCGTGGATCTCCTTGCTAGCCTTATTTCTGTGGAATCTGAGAACAGATATTTCGGATCCCTTTGAAGACTATAGGGCCAAAGGAAATATCCTCCGATAACAAAGAGAAAGAAGCTTTCTGAGAAACTTCTTTGTGTTCTGTGAAATCATCTCACAGAGTTACAGCTTTCCCCTCAAGAAGCCTTTCGCTAAGACAGTTCTTGTGGAATGGGCAAAGTGATATTTGGAAGCCCATGGAGGACTATGGTGAAAAAGGAAATATCCTAAGATGAAATCTGGAAAGAAGCTTTCTGAGAAACAGCTTAGTGTTCTGTTAATTCATCTCACAGAGTTACATCTGTATTTCGTGGATCTCTTGGCTAGCCTTATTTCTGTGGAATTTGAGAACAGATATTTCGGATCCCTTTGAAGACTATAGGGCCAAAGGAAATATACTCCGATAACAAAGAGAAAGCAGCTTTCTGAGAAACTTCTTTGTGTTCTGTGAAATCATCTCACAGAGTTACAGCTTTCCTCTCAAGAAGCCTTTCGCTAAAACAGTTCTTGTGGTATTGGCAAAGTGATATTTGGAACCCCATAGAGAGCTATGGTGAAAAAGGAAATATGCTCAGATGAAATCTGGAAAGAAGCTTTCTGAGAAACTGCTCTGTGATGTGTGAATTCCACTCACAGAGTTACATCTGTATTTCGTGGATCTCTTTGCTAGCCTTATTTCTGTGGAATCTGAGAACAGATATTTCGGATCCCTTTGAAGACTATAGGGCCAAAGGAAATATCCTCCGATAACAAAGAGAAAGAAGCTTTCTGAGAAACTTCTTTGTGTTCTGTGAAATCATCTCACAGAGTTACAGCTTTCCCCTCAAGAAGACTTTCGCTAAGACAGTTCTTTTGGAATTGGCAAAGTGATATTTGTAAGCCCATGGAGGGCTACGGTGAAAAAGGAAATATCCTCAGATGAAATCTGGAAAGATTTCTGAGAAACAGCTTAGTGTTCTGTTAATTCATCTCACAGAGTTACATCTGTATTTCGTGGATCTCTTGGCAAGCCTTATTTCTGTGGAATCTGAGAACAGATATTTCAGATTCCTTTGAAGACTATAGGGCCAAAGGAAATATCCTCCGATAACAAAGAGAAAGAAGCTTTCTGAGAAACTGCTTAGTGTTCTGTTAATTCATCTCACAGACTTACATCTGTATTTCGTGCATCTCTTTGCTAGCCTTATTTCTGTGGAATCTGAGAACAGATATTTCGGATCCCTTTGAAGACTATAGGGCCAAAGGAAATATCCTCCGATAACAAAGAGAAAGAAGCTTTCTGAGAAACTTCTTTGTGTTCTGTGAAATCATCTCACAGAGTTACAGATTTCCCCTCAAGGAGCCTTTCGCTAAGACAGTTCTTTTGGATTTGGCAAAGTGATATTTGTAAGCCCATGGAGGGCTATGGTGAAAAAGGAAATATCCTCGGATGAAATCTGGAAAGAAGCTTTCTGAGAAACAGCTTAGTGTTCTCTTAATTGATCTCACAGAGTTACATCTGTATTTCGTGGATCACTTTGCTAGCCTTATTTCTGTGGAATCTGAGAACAGATATTTCAGATTCCTTTGAAGACTATAGGGCCAAAGGAAATATCCTCCGATAACAAAGAGAAAGAAGCTTTCTGAGAAACTTCTTTGTGTTCTGTGAAATCATCTCACAGAGTTACAGCTTTCCCCTCAAGAAGCCTTTCGCTAAGACAGTTCTTGTGGAATTGGCAAAGTGATATTTGGAAGCCCATAGAGGGCTATGGTGAAAAAGGAAATATCATTAGATGAAATCTGGAAAGAAGCTTTCTGAGAAACTGCTTAGCGTTCTGTTAATTCCTCTCACAGACTTACAACAGTATTTCGTGGATCTCTTTGCTAGCCTTATTTCTGTTGAATTTGAGAACAGATATTTCGGATCCCTTTGAAGACTATAGGGCCAAAGGAAATATCCTCCGATAACAAAGAGAAAGAAGCTTTCTGAGAAACTTCTTTGTGTTCTGTGAAATCACCTCACAGAGTTACAGCTTTCCCCTCAAGAAGCCTTTCGCTAAGATAGTTCTTGTGGAATTGGCAAAGTGATATTTGGAGGCCCATAGAGGGCTATGGTGAAAAAGGAAATATCCTCAGATGAAATCTGGAAAGAAGCTTTCTGAGAAACTGCTTAGCGTTCTGTTAATTCATCTCACCGACTTACAACAGTATTTCGTGGATCTCTTTGCTAGCCTTATTTCTGTGGAATCTGAGAACAGACGTTTCGGATCCCTTTGAAGACTATAGGGCCAAAGGAAATATCCTCCGATAACAAAGAGAAAGAAGGTTTCTGAGAAACTTCTTTGTGTTCTGTGAAATCAACTCACAGAGCTACAGCTTTCTCCTCAAGAAGACTTTCGCTACGACATTTCTTGTGTAATTGGCAAAGTGATATTTGGAAGCCCATAGAGGGCTACGGTGAAAAAGGAAATATCCTCAGATGAAATCTGGAAAGAAGCTTTCTGAGAAACTGCTTAGTGTTCTGTTAATTTATCTCACAGAGTTACATCTGAATTTCGTGGACCTCTTTGCTAGCCTTATTTCTGTGGAATCAGAGAACCGATATTTCAGATCCCTTTGAAGACTATAGGCCAAGGGAAATATCCTCGGATAACAAAGAGAAGGAAGCTTTCTCAGAAACATCTTTGTGTTCTGTGAAAACATCTCACAGAGTTACAGCTTCCCCTCAAGAAGCCTTTCTCTTAGACAGTTCTTGTGGAATTGGCAAAGTGATATTTGGAATCCCATAGAGGGCTATGGTGAAAAAGGAAATATCCTCAGATGAAATCTGGAAAGAAGGTTTCTGAGAAACTGCTAAGTGTTCTGTTAATTCATCTCACAGAGTTACATCTGTGTTTCGTGGATCTCTTTGTAAGCATTATTTCTGTGGAATCTGAGAACAGATATTTCGAATCCCTTTGAAGACTATAGGGCCAGGGAAATATCCTCCGATAACAAAGAGAACGAAGCTTTCTGAGAAACTTCTTTGTGTTCTGTGAAATAATCTCACAGAGTTACAGCTTTCCCCTCAAGAAGCCGTTTGCTAAGACAGTTCTTGTGGAATGGGCAAAGTGATATTTGGAAGCCCATGGAGGGCTATGGTGAAAAAGGAAATATCCTCAGATGAAATCTGGAAAGAAGCGTTCTGAGAAACTGCTCTGTGATGTGTGACTTCCACTCACAGAGTTACATCTCTATTTCGTGGATCTCTTTGCTAGCCTTATTTCTGTGGAATCTCAGAACAGATATTTCAGATCCCTTTGAAGACTATAGGGCCAAAGGAAATATCCTCCGATAACAAAGATAAAGAAGCTTTCTGAGAAACTTCTTTGTGTTCTGTGAAATCATCTCACAGAGTTACAGCTTTCCCCTCAAGAAGCCTTTCACTAAGACAGTTCTTGTGGAATTGCCAAAGTGATATTTGGAAGCCCATAGAGGGCTATGGTGAAAAAGGAAATATCCTCAGATGAAATCTGGAAAGAAGCTTTCTGAGAAACTGCTTAGTGTTCTGATAATTCATCTCACAGAGTTACATCTGTGTTTCGTGGATCTCTTTGCTAGCCTTATTTCTGTGGAATCTGAGAACAGATATTTCGGATCCCTTTGAAGACTATAGGGCCAAAGGAAATATCCTCCGATTAAAAGAGAAAGAAGCTTTCTGAGAAACTTCTTTTTGTTCTGTGAAATCATCTCACAGAATTACAGCTTTCCCCTCAAGAAGCCTTTCGCTAAGACAGTTCTTATGGAATTGGCAAAGTGATATTTGGAAGCACATAGAGGGCTATGGTGAAAAAGGAAATATCCTCAGATGAAATCTGGAAAGAAGCTTTCTGAGAAAGTGCTTAGTGTTCTGTTAATTCATCTCACAGAGTTACATCTGTATTTCATGGATATCAATGCTAGCCTTATATCTGTGGAATTTGAGAACAGATATTTCGGATCCCTTTGAAGACTATAGGGCCAAAGGAAATATCCTCCGATAACAAAGAGAAAGAAGCTTTCTGAGAAACTTCCTTGTGTTCTGTGAAATCATCTCACAGAGATACAGCTTTCCTCTCAAGAAGTCTTTCGCTAAGACAGTTCTTGTGGTATTGGCAAAGTGATATTTCGAAGCCCATAGAGGGCTATGGTGAAAAAGGAAATATCCTCAAATGAAATCAGGAAAGAAGCTTTCTGAGAAACTGCTCTGTGATGTGTGACTTCCACTCACAGAGTTACATCTGTATTTCGTGGTTCTCTTTGCTAGATTTATTTCTGTGGAATCTGAGAACAGATATTTCGGATCCCTTTGAGACTATAGGGCCAAAGGAAATATCCTCGGATAACAAAGAGAAAGAAGCTTTCTGAGAAACTTCTTTGTGTTCTGTGAAATCATCTCAGAGTTAGAGCTTTCCCCTAAAGAAGCCTTTCGCTAAGACAGTTCTTGTGGAATTGGCAAAGTGATATTTGGAAGCCCATAGAGGGCTACGGTGAAAAAGGAAATATCCTCAGATGAAATCTGGAAAGAAGCTTTCTGAGAAACTGCTTAGCGTTCTGCTAATTCATCTCACCGAGTTACAACAGTATTTCGTGGATCTCTTTGCTAGCCTTATTTCTGTGGAATCTGAGAACAGACATTTCGGATCCCTTTGAAGACTATAGGGCCAAAGGAAATATCCTCCGATAACAAAGAGAAAGAAGGTTTCTGAGAAACTTCTTTGTGTTCTGTGAAATCAACTCATAGACCTACAGCTTTCTCCTCAAGAAGACTTTCGCTACGACAGTTCTTGTGTAATTGGCAAATTGATATTTGGAAGCCCATAGAGGGCTATGGTGAAAAAGGAAATATCCTCAGATGAAATCTGGAAAGAAGCTTTCTGAGAAACTGCTCTGTGATGTGTGACTTCCAGTCAAAGAGTTACATCTGTATTTCGTTGATCTCTTGGCTAGCCTTATTTTTGTGGAATCTGAGAACAGATATTTCAGATCCCTTTGAAGACTATAGGGCCAAAGGAAATATCCTCCGATAACAAAGAGAAAGAAGCTTTCTGAGAAACTTCTTTGTGTTCTGTGAAATCATCTGACAGAGTTACAGCTTTCCCCTCAAGAAGCCTTTCGCTACGACAGTTCTTGTGGAATTGGCAAAGTGATATTTGGAAGCCCCTAGAGGGCTATGGTGAAGAAGGAAATATCCTGAGATGAAATCTGGAAAGAAGCGTTCTGAGAAACTGCTCTGTGATGTGTGACTTTCACTCACAGAGTTACATCTGTATTTCGTGGATCTCTTTGCTAGCCTTATTTCTGTGGAATCTGAGAACAGATATTTCGGATCCCTTTGAAGACTATAGGGCCAAAGGAAATATCCTCCGATACAAAAGAGAAAGAAGCTTTCTGAGAAACTTCTTTGTGTTCTGTGAAATCATCTCACAGAGTTACAGCTTTCCCCTCAAGAAGCCTTTCGCTAAGACAGTTCTTTTCGAATTGGCAAAGTGATACTTGGAAGCCCATAGAGGGCTATGGTGAAAAAGAAAATATCCTCAGACGAAATCTGGAAAGAAGCTTTCTGAGAAACTGCTCTGTGATGTGTGACTTCCACTCACAGAGTTACATCTGTATTTCGTGGATCTCTTTGCTAGCCTTATTTCTTGGAATCTGAGAACAGATAATTCGGATCCATTTGAAGACTATAGGGCCAAAGGAAATATTCTCTGATAACAAAGACAAAGAATCTTTCTGAGAAACTTCTTTGTGTTCTGTGAAATCATCTCACAGAGTTAGAGCTATCCCCTCAAAAAGCCTTTCGCTAAGACAGTTCTTGTGGAATTGGCAAAGTGATATTTTAAGCCCATAGAGGGCTATGGTGAAAAAGGAAATATCCTCAGATGAAATCTGGAAAGAAGCTTTCTGAGAAACTGCTTAGTGTGCTGTTAATTCATCTCCCAGAGTTACATCTGTATTTCGTGGATCTCTTTGCTAGCCTTATTTCTGTGGAATCTGAGAACAGATATTTCAGATCCCTTGGAAGACTATAGGGCCAAAGGAAATATCCTCCGATAACAAAGAGAAGGAAGCTTTCTGAGAAACTTCTTTGTGTTCTGTGAACTCATCTTACAGAGTTACAGCTTTCCCCTCAAGAAGCCTTTCGCTAAGACAGTTCTTGTGGAATTGGCAAAGTGATATTTGGAAGCCCATAGAGGGCTATGGTGAAAAAGGAAATATCCTCAGATGAAATCTGGAAAGAAGGTTTCTGAGAAACTGCTAAGTGTTCTGTTAATTCATCTCACAGAGTTTCATCTGTATTACGTGGATCTCTTTGTAAGCCTTATTTCTGTGGAATCTGAGAACAGATATTTCGAATCCCTTTGAAGACTATAGGGCCAAAGGAAATATCCTCCGATAACAAAGAGAAAGAAGCTTTCTGAGAAACTTCTATGTGTTCTGTGAAATCATCTCACAGAGTTACAGCTTTCCCCTCAGGAAGCCTTTTGCTAAGACAGTTCTTGTGGAATGGGCAAAGTGATATTTGGAAGCCCATGGAGGGCTATGGTGAAAAAGGAAATATGCTCAGATGAAATCCGGAAAGAAGCTTTCTGAGAAACTGCTCTGTGATGTGTGACTTCCACTCACAGAGTTACGTCTCTATTTCGTGGATCTCTTTGCTAGCCTTATTTCTTTGGAATCTGAGAATAGATATTTCAGATCCCTTTGAAGACTATAGGGCCAAAGGAAATATCCTCCGATAACAAAGAGATAGAAGCGTTCTGAGAAACTTCTTTGTGTTCTGTGAAATCATCTCACAGAGTTACAGCTTTCCCCTGAAGAAGCCTTTCGCTAAGACAGTTTTTGTGGAATTGGCAAAGTGATATTTGGAAGCCCATAGAGGGCTATGGTGAAAAAGAAAATATCCTCAGATGAAATCTGGAAAGAAGGTTTCTGAGAAACTGCTTAGTGTTCTGTTAATTCGTCTCACAGAGTTACATCTGTATTTCGTGGATCTCTTTGCTAGCCTTATTTCTGTGGGATCTCAGAACAGATATTTCAGATCCCTTTGAAGACTATAGGGCCAAAGGAAATATCCTCCGATAACAAAGAGAAAGAAGCTTTCTGAGAAACTTCTTTGTGTTCTGTAAAATCATCTCACAGAGTTACAGCTTTCCCCTCAAGAAGCCTATCGCTAAGAGAGTTCTTGTGGAATTGGCAAAGTGATATTTGGAAGCCCATAGAGGGCTATGGTGAAAAAGGAAATATCCTCAGATGAAATCTGGAAAGAAGCTTTCTGAGGAACTGCTTAGTGTTCTGTTAATTCATCTCACAGATTTACACCTGTATTTCGTAGATCTCTTTGCTAGCCTTATTTCTGTGGAATCTGAGAACAGATATTTCGGATTCCTTTGAAGACTATAGGGCCAAAGGAAATATCCTCCGATAACAAAGAGAAAGAAGCTTTCTGAGAAACTTCTTTGTGTTCTGTGAAATCATCTCACAGAGATACAGCTTTCCTCTCAAGAAGCCTTTCGCTAAGACAGTTCTTCTGGTATTGGCAAAGTGATATTTGAAGCCCATAGAGGGCTATGGTGAAAAAGGAAATATCCTCATATGAAATCTGGAAAGAAGGTTTCTGAGAAACTGCTCTGTGATGTGTGACTTCCACTCACAGTGTTACATCTGTATTTCTTGGTTCTCTTTTCCAGGTTTATTTCTGTGGAACCTGAGAACAGATATTTCGGATCCCTTTGAGACTATAGGGCCAAAGGAAATATCCTCCGATAACCAAGAGAAAGAAGCTTTCTGAGAAACTTCTTTGTGTTCTGTGAAATCATCTCACAGAGTTACAGCTTTCCCCTCAAGAATCCTTTTGCTAAGACAGTTCTTGTGGAAATGGCAAAGTGATATTTGGAAGCCCATAGATGGGTATGGTGAAAAAGGAAATATCCTCAGATGAAATCTGGAAAGAAGCTTTCTGAGAAACTGCTCTGTGATGTGTGAATTCCACTCACAGAGTTACATCTGTATTTCGTGGATCTCTTTGCTAGCCTTATTTCTGTGGAATCTGAGAACAGATATTTCAGATCCCTTTGAAGACTATAGGGCCAAAGGGAATATCCTCCGATAACAAAAGAGAAAGAAGCTTTCTGAGAAACTTCTTTGTGTTCTGTGAAATCATCTGACAGAGTTACACCTTTCCCCTCAAGAAGCCTTTCGCTACGACAGTTCTTGTGGAATTGGCAAACTGATATATGGAAGCCCATAGAGGGCTATGGTGAAAAAAAAATATCCTCAGATGAAATCTGGAAAGAAGCTTTCTGAGAAACTGCTCTGTTATGTGTGACTTCCACTAACAGAGTTACATCTGTATTTCGTGGATCTCTTTGCTAGCCTTATTTCTGTGGAATCTGAGAACAGATATTTCAGATCCCTTTGAAGACTATAGGGCCAAAAGAAATATCCTCCGATAACAAAAGAGAAAGAAGCTTTCTGAGAAACTTCTTTGTGTTCTGTGAAATCATCTGACAGAGTTACAGCTTTCCACTCAAGAAGCCTTTTGCTAAGACAGTTCTTGTGGAATTGGCAAAGTGATATTTGGAAGCCCATAGAGGGCTATGGTGAAAAAGGAAATATCCTCAGATGAAATCTGGAAAGAAGCTTTCTGAGAAACTGCTTAGTGTTCTGTTAATTCATCTCACAGAGTTACATCTGTATTTCGTGGATCTCTTTGCTAGCCTTATTTCTGTGGAATTTGGGAACAGATATTTCGGATCCCTTTGAAGACTATAGGGCCAAAGGAAATATCCTCCGATAACAAAGAGAAAGAAGCTTTCTGAGAAACTTCTTTGTGTTCTGTGAAATCATCGCACAGAGTTACAGCTTTCCCCTCATGAAGGCTTTCGCTAAGACAGTTCTTGTGGAATTGGCAAAGTGATATTTGGAAGCCCATAGAGGGCTATGGTGAAAAAGGAAATATCCTCAGATTAAATCTGGAAAGAAGCTTCCTGAGAAACTGCTCTGTGATGTGTGACTTCCACTCACAGAGTTACATCTGGATTTCGTGGATCTCTTTGCTAGCCTTATTTCCGTGGAATCTGAGAACAGATATTTCAGATCCCTTTGAAGACTATAGGGCCAAAGGAAATATCCTCCGATAACAAAGAGAAAGAAGCTTTCTGAGAAACTTCTTTGTGTTCTGTGAAATCACCTCACAGAGTTACAGCTTTCCCCTCAAGAAGCCTTTCGCTAAGACAGTTCTTGTGGAATTGGCAAAGTGATATTTGGAAGCCCATAGAGGGCTATGGTGAAAAAGGAAATATCCTCAGATGAAATCTGGAAAGAAGATTTCTGAGAAACTGCTTAGTGTTCTCTTAATTCATCTCACAGAGTTACATCTATATTTCGTGGATCTCTTTGCTAGCCTTATTTCTGTGGAATCTGGGAACAGATATTTCGGATCCCTTTGAAGACTATAGGGCCAAAGGAAATATCCTCCGATAACAAAGAGAAAGAAGCTTTCTGAGAAACTTCTTTGTGTTCTGTGAAATCATCTCACAGAGTTACAGCTTTCCCCTCAAGAAGCCTTTCGCTAAGACAGTTCTTGTGGAATTGGAAAAGTGATATTTGGAAGCCCTTAGAGTTCTATGGTGAAAAAGGAAATATCCTCAGATGAAATCTGGAAAGAAGCTTTCTGAGGAACTGCTTAGAGTTCTGTTAATTCATCTCAGAGATTTACATCTGTATTTCGTGGATCTCTTTGCTAGCCTTATTTCTGTGGAATCTGAGAACAGATATTTCAGATCCCTTTGAAGACTATAGGGTCAAAGGAAATATCCTCCAATAACAAAGAGAAAGGAGCTTTCTGAGAAACTTCTTTGTGTTCTGTGAAATCATCTCACAGAGTTACAGCTTTCCCCTCAAGAAGCCTTTCGCTAAGACAGTTCTTGTGGAATTGGCAAAGTGATATATGGAAGCCCATAGAGGGCTATGGTGAAAAAGGAAATATCCTCAGAAGAAATCTGGAAGGAATCTTTCTGAGAAACTGCTCTGTGATGTGTGACTTCCACTCACAGAGTTACATCTGTATTTCGTGGATCTCTTTGGTAGCCTTATTTCTGTGGAATCTGAGAACAGATATTTCGGATCACTTTGAAGACTATAGGGCCAAAGGAAATATCCTCCGATACAAAAGAGAAAGAAGCTTTCAGAGAAACTTCTTTGTGTTCTGTGAAATCATCTCACCGAGTTACAGCTTTCCACTCAAGAAGCCTTTCGCTAAGACAGTTCTTGTGGAATTGGCAAAGTGATATTTGGAAGCCCATAGAGGGCTACGGTGAAAAAGGAAATATCCTCAGATGAAATCTGGAAAGAAGCTTTCTGAGAAACTGCTTAGTGTTCTGTTAATTCATCTCACAGAGTAACATCTGTACTTCGTGGATCTCTTTGCTAGCCTTATTTCTGTGGAATCTGGGAACAGATATTTCGGATCCCTTTCAAGACTATAGGGCCAAAGGAAATATCCTCCGATAACAAAGAGAAAGAAGCTTTCTGAGGAACTTCTTTGTGTTCTGTGAAATCACCTCACAGAGTTACAGCTTTCCCCTCAAGAAGCCTTTCGCTAAGACAGTTCTTGTGGAATTGGCAAAGTGATATTCGGAAGCCCATAGAGGGCTATGGTGAAAAAGGAAATATCCTCAGATGAAATCTGGAAAGAAGCTTCCTGAGAAACTGCTCTGTGATGTGTGACTTCCACTCACAGAGTTACATCTGGATTTCGTGGATCTCTTTGCTAGCCTTATTTCCGTGGAATCTGAGAACAGATATTTCAGATCCCTTTGAAGACTATAGGGCCAAAGGAAATATCCTCCGATACAAAAGAGAAAGAAGCTTTCTGAGAAACTTCTTTGTGTTCTGTGAAATCATCTCACAGAGTTACAGCTTTCCCCTCAAGAAGCCTTTCGCTAAGACAGTTCTTGTGGAATTGGAAAAGTGATATTTGGAAGCCCATAGAGTTCTATGGTGAAAAAGGAAATATCCTCAGATGAAATCTGGAAAGAAGCTTTCTAAGGAGCTGCTTAGAGTTCTGTTAATTCATCTCACAGAGTTACATCTGTATTTCGTGGATCTCTTTGCTAGCCTTATTTCTGTGGAATCTGAGAACAGATATTTCAGATCCCTTTGAAGACTATAGGGCCAAAGGAAATATCCTCCGATAACAAAGAAAGAAGCTTTCTGAGGAACTTTTTTGTGTTCTGTGAAATCATCTCACAGAGTTACAGCTTTCCACTCAAGAAGACTTTTGCTAAGACAGTTCTTGTGGAATTGGCAAAGTGATATTTGGAAGCCCATAGAGGGCTATGGTGAAAAAGGAAATATCCTCACATGAAATCTGGAAAGAAGCTTTCTGAGAAACTGCTTAGTGTTCTGTTAATTCATCTCACAGAGTTACATCTGTATTTCGTGGATCTCTTGGCTAGCCTTATTTCTGTTGAATCTGGGAACAGATATTTCGGATCCCTTTGAAGACTATAGGGCCAAAGGAAATATCTCCCATAACTAAGAGAAAGAAGCTTTCTGAGAAACTTCTTTGTGTTCTGTGAAATCATCTCACAGAGTTACAGCTTTCCCCTCAAGAAGGCTTTCGCTAAGACAGTTCTTGTGGAATTGGCAAAGTGATATTTGGAAGCCCATAGAGGGCTATGGTGAAAAAGGTAATATCCTCAGATAAAATCTGGAAAGAAGCTTTCTGAGAAACTGCTCTATGATATGTGACTTCCACTCAGAGCGTTACATCTGTATTTCGTGGATCTCTTTGCTAGCCTTATTTCTGTGGAATCTGAGAACAGATATTTCGGATCCCTTTGAAGACTATAGGGCCAAAGGAAATATCCTCCGATAACAAGAGGAAAGAAGCTTTCTGAGAAACTTCTTTGTGTTCTGTGAAATCATCTCACAGAGTTACAGCTTTCCCCTCAAGAAGCCTTTCGCTAAGACAGTTTTTGTTGAAATGGCAAACTGATATTAGGAAGCCCCTAGAGGGCTATGGTGAAAAAGGAAATATCCTCAGATGAAATCTGGAAAGAAGATTTCTGAGAAACTGCTTAGTGTTCTGTAAATTCATCTCACAGAGTTGCAACTGTATTTCGTGGATCTCTTTGCTAGCCTTATTTCTGTGGAATCTGAGAACCGATATTTCGGATCCCTTTGAAGACTATAGGGCCAAAGGAAATATCCTCGGATAACAAAGAGAAAGAAGCTTTCTGAGAAACATTTCGTGTTCTGTGAAATCATCTCACAGAGTTACAGCTACCCCTCAAAAAGCCTTTCGCTAAGACAGTTCTTGTGGAATTGGCAAAGTGTTTTTTGGAATCCCATAGAGGGCTATCGTGAAAAAGGAAATATCCTCAGATGAAATCTGGAAAGAAGGTTTCTGAGAAACTGCTTAGTGTTCTGTTAATTCATCTCACAGAGTTACATCTGTATTTCGTGGATCTCTTGGCTAGCCTTATTTCTGTGGAATCTGAGAACAGATATTTCGGATCCCTTTGAAGACTATTGGGCCAAAGCAAATATCCTCCGATAACAAAGAGAAAGAAGCTTTCTCAGAAACTTCTTTGTGTTCTGTGAAATCATCTCACAGAGTTACAGCTTTCCCCTCAAGAAGGCTTTGGCTAAGACAGTTCTTGTGGAATTGGCAAAGTGATATTTGGAAGCCCATAGAGGGCTATGGTGAAAAAGGAAATATCCTCAGATGAAATCTGGAAGGAAGCTTTCTGAGAAACTGCTCTGTGATATGTGACTTCCACTCAGAGCGTTACATCTGTATTTCGTGGATCTCTTTGCTAGCCTTATTTCTGTGGAATCTGAGAACAGATATTTCGGATCCCTTTGAAGAATATAGGGCCAAAGGAAATATCCTCCGATAACAAGAGGAAAGAAGCTTTCTGAGAAACTTCTTTGTGTTCTGTGAAATCATCTCACAGAGTTACAGCTTTCCCCTCAAAAAGCCTTTCGCTAAGACAGTTTTTGTGGAATTGGCAAAGTGATATTAGGAAGCCCCTAGAGGGCTATGGTGAAAAAGGAAATATCCTCAGATGAAATCTGGAAAGAAGCTTTCTGAGAAACTGCTTAGTGTTCTGTAAATTCATCTCACAGAGTTACATCTGTATTTCGTGGATCTCTTTGCTAGCCTTATTTCTGTGGAATCTGAGAACCGATATTTCGGATCCCTTTGAAGACTATAGGGCCAAGGAAATATCCTCGGATAACAAAGAGAAAGAAGCTTTCAGAGAAACATTTCGTGTTCTGTGAAATCATCTCACAGAGTTACAGCTTTCCCCTCAAGAAGCCTTTCGCTAAGACAGTTCTTGTGGAATTGGCAAAGTGATATTTGGAAGCCCATAGAGGGCTACGGTGAAAAAGGAAATATCCACAGAAGAAATCTGTAAAGAAGCTTTCTGAGAAACTGCTTAGTGTTCTGTTAATTCGTCTCACAAAGTTACATCTTTATTTCGTGGATCTCTTGGCTAGCCTTATTTCTGTGGAATCTGAGAACAGATATTTCGGATCCCTTTGAAGACTATAGGGCCAAAGGAAATATCCTCCGATAACAAAGAGAAAGAAGCTTTCTGAGACACTTCTTTGTGTTCTGTGAAATCATCTCTCAGACTTACAGCTTTCCCCTGAAGAAGCCTTTCCCTAAGACATTTCTTGTGGAATTGGCAAAGTGATATTTGGAAGCCCTTAGAGGGCTATGGTGAAAAAGGAAATGCCTCAGATGAAATCTGGAAAGAAGCTTTCTGAGAAACTGCTCTGTGATGTGTGAATTCCACACACAGAGTTACATCTGTATTTCGTGGATCTCTTTGCTAGCCTTAATTCTGTGGAATCTGAGAACAAATATTTGGGATCCCTTTGAAGACTATAGTTCCAAAGGAAATACCCTCGGATAACAAAGAGAAAGAAGCTTTCTGAGAAACATCTTTGTGTTCTGTGAAATCATCTCACAGAGTTACAGCTTCCCCTCAAGAAGCCTTTCCATAAGACAGTTCTTGTGGAATTGGCAAAGTGATATTTGGCATCCCACAGAGGGCTATGGTGAAAAAGGAAATATCCTCAGAAGAAATCTGGAAAGGTTTCTGAGAAACTGCTTAGTGTTCTGTTAATTCATCTCACAGAGTTACATCTGTATTTCGTGTATCTCTTTGCTACCCTTATTTCTGTGGAATCTGAGAACAGATATTTCGGATCCCTTTGAAGACTATAGGGCCAAAGAAATATCCTCCGATAACAAAGAGAAAGAAGCTTTCTGAGAAACTTCTTTGTGTTCTGTGAAATCATCTCACAGTGTTACAGCTTTCCCCTCAAGAAGACTTTCGCTAAGACAGTTCTTGTGGAATTGGCAAAGTGATATTTGGAAGCCCATAGAGGGCTATTTTGAAAAAGGAAATGTCCTCAGATGAAATCTGGAAAGAAGCTTTCTGAGAAACTGCTTAGCGTTCTGTTAATTCATCTCACAGAATTACATCTGTATTTCGTGGATCTCTTTGTTAGGATTATTTCTGGGGAATCTGAGAACAGATATTTCGGATCCCTTTGAAGACTATAGGGCCAAAGGAAATATCCTCCGATACCAAAGAGAAAGAAGCTTTCTGAGAAACTTCTTTGTGTTCTGTGAAATCATCTCACAGAGTTACAGCTTTCCCCTCAAGAAGCCTTTCGCTAAGACAGTTCTTGTGGAATTGGCAAATTGATACTTGGACGCCCATAGAGGGCTATGGTTAAAAAGGAAATATCCTCAGATGAAATCTGGAAAGAAGATTTCTGAGAAACTGCTCTGTGATGTGTGACTTCCACTCACAGAGTTACATCTGTATTTCGTGGATCTCTTTGCTAGCCTCATTTCTTGGAATCTGAGAACAGATATTTCGGATCCCTTTGAAGACTATAGGGCCAAAGGAAATATCCTCCGATAACAAAGAGAAAGAAGCTTTCTGAGAAACTTCTTTGTGTTCTGTGAAATCATCTCACAGAGTTACAGCTTTCCCCTCAAGAAGCCTTTCGCTAAGACAGTTCTTGTGGAATTGGCAAATTGGTATCTGGAAGCCCATAGAGGGCTATGCTGAAAAAGGAAATATCCTCAGGTGAAATATGGAAAGAAGCTTTCTGAGAAACTGCTTAGTGTTCTGTTAATTCATCTCCCAGAGTTACATCTGTATTTCTTGGGTCTCTTTGCTAGACTTATTTCTGTGGAATCTGAGAACAGATATTTCAGATCTCTTTGAAGTCTATAGGGCCAAAGGAAATATCCTCCGATGACAAAGAGAAAGAAGCTTTCTGAGAAACTTCTTTGTGTTCCCTGAAATCATCTCACAGAGTTACAGCCTTCCCCTCAAGAAGCCTTTCGCTAAGAGAGTTCTTGTGGATTGGCAAAGTGATATTTGGAAGCCCATAGAGGGCTATGGTGAAAAGTAAATATCCTCAGATGAAATCTGGAAAGAAGCTTTCTGAGAAACTGCTTAGCGTTCTGTTAATTCATCTCACAGAGTTACAACAGTATTTCTTGGATCTCTTTGCTAGCCTTATTTCTGTGGAATCTGAGAACAGATATTTCGGATCCCTTTGAAGACTATAGGGCCAAAGGAAATATCCTCCGATACCAAAGAGAAAAAGCTTTCTGAGAAACTTCTTTGTGTTCTGTGAAATCATCTCACAGAGTTACAGCTTTCCCCTCAAGAATCCTTTCGCTAAGACAGTTCTTGTGGAATTGGCAAAGTGATACTTGGACGCCCATAGAGGGCTATGGTTAAAAAGGAAATATCCTCAGATGAAATCTGGAAAGAAGATTTCTGAGAAACTGCTCTGTGATGTGTGACTTCCACTCACAGAGTTACATCTGTGTTTCGTGGATCTCTTTGCTAGCCTCATTTCTTGGAATCTGAGAACAGATATTTCGGATCCCTTTGAAGACTATAGGGCCAAAGGAAATATCCTCCGTTAACAAAGAGAAAGAAGCTTTCTGAGAAACTTCTTTGTGTTCTGTGAAATCATCTCACAGAGTTACAGAATCCCCTCAAGAAGCCTTTCACTAAGACAGTTCTTGTGGAATTGGCAAAGTGATATTTGGAAGCCCTCAGAGGGCTATGGTGAAAAAGGAAATATCCTCAGATGAATTTTGGAAAGAAGGTTTCTGAGAAACTGCTTAGTGTTCTGTTAATTCATCTCACAGAGTTACATCTATATTTCGTGGATCTCTTTGCTAGGATTATTTCTGCGGAATCTGAGAACAGATATTTCGGATCCCTTTGAAGACTATAGGGCCAAAGGAAATATCCTCCGATACCAAAGGGAGAGAAGCTTTCTGAGAAATTTCTTTGTGTTCTGTGAAATCATCTCACAGAGTTACAGCTTTCCCCTCGAGAATCCTTTCGCTAAGACAGTTCTTGTCGAATTGGCAAAGTGATACTTGGAAGCCCATAGAGGGCTATGGTTAAAAAGGAAATATCCTCAGATGAAATCTGGAAAGAAGCTTTCTGAGAAACTGCTTAGGGTTCTGTTAATTCATCTCACAGAGTTACAACAGTGTTTCGTGGATCTCTTTGCTAGCCTTATTTCTGTGGAATCTGAGAACAGATATTTCAGATCCCTTTGAAGACTATAGGGCCAAAGGAAATGTCCTCCGATAAAAAAGAGAAAGAAGCTTTCAGAGAAAGTTCTTTGTGTTCTGTGAAATCATCTCACAGAGTTACAGCTTTCCCCTCAAGAAGCCTTTCGCTAAGACAGTTCTTGTGGAATTGGCAAACTGATATTTGGAAGCCCATAGAGGGCTAAGGTGAAAAAGGAATTATCCTCAGATGAAATTTGGAAAGAAGATTTCTGAGAAACTGCTCTGTGATGTGTGACTTCCACTCACAGAGTTACATCTTTATTTCGTGGATCTCCTTTCTAGCCTTATTTCTGTGGAATCTGAGAACAGATATTTCGGATACCTTTCAAGACTATAGGGCCAAAGGAAATATCCTCCGATAACAAAGAGAAAGAAGCTTTCTGAGAAACTTCTGTGTGTTCTGTGAAATCATCTCACAGAGTTAGAGCTTTCCCCTCAAGAAGCTTTTCCCTAAGACAGTTCTTGTGGAATTGGCAAAGTGATATTTGGAAGCCCATAGAGGGCTATGGTGAAAAAGGAAATATCCTCAGATGAAATCTGGAAAGAAGCTTTCTGAGAAACTGCTTAGTTTTCTGTTAATTCATCTCACAGAGTTTCATCTGTATTTCGTGGATCTCTTTGTAGCCTAATTTCTGTGGAATCTAAGAACAAATATTTGGGATCCCTTTGAAGACTATAGGGCCAAAGGCAATATCCTCGGATAACAAAGAGAAAGAAGCTTTCTGAGAAACATCTTTGTGTTCTGTGAAACCATCTCACAGAGTTACAGCTTCCCCTCAAGAAGACTTTCGCTAAGACAGTTCTTGTGGAATTGGCAAAGTGATATTTGGCATCCCATAGAGGGCTACGGTGAAAAAGAAAATCTCCTCAGATGAAATCTGGAAAGAAGGTTTCTGAGAAACCTGTTAGTGTTGTTAATTCATCTCACAGAGTTACATCTGTATTTCGTGTATCTCTTTGCTACCCTTATTTCTGTGGAATCTGAGAACAGATATTTCGGATCCCTTTGAAGACTATAGGGCCAAAAGAAATATCCTGCGATAACAAAGAGAAAGAAGCTTTCTGAGAAACTTCTTTGTGTTCTGTGAAATCATCTCACAGAGTTACAGCTTTCCCCTCAAGAAGCCTTTCGCTAAGACAGTTCTTGTGGAATTGGCAAAGTGATAATTGGAAGCCCATAGAGGGCTACGTTCAAAAAGGAAATATCCTCAGATGAAATCTGGAAAGAAGCTTTCTGAGAAACTGCTTAGTTTTCTCTTAACTCATCTCACAGAGTTACATCTGTATTTCGTGGATCTCTTGGGTAGCCTTATTTCTGTGGAATCTGAGAACAGATATTTCGGATTCCTTTGAAGGCTATAGGGCCAAAGGAAATATCCTCCGATAACAAAGAGAAAGAATCTTTCTGAGAAACTTCTTTGTGTTCTGTGAAATCATCTCACAAAGTTACACCTTTCCCCTCAAGAAGCCTTTCGCTAAGACAGTTCTTGTGGAATTGGCAAAGTGATATTTGGAAGCCCATAGAGGGCTATGGTGAAAAAGGAAATATCCTCAGATGAAATCTGGAAAGAAGCTTTCTGAGAAACTTCTTTGTGATGTGTTACTTCCACTCACAGAGTTACATCTGTATTTCGTGGATCTCTTTGCTAGCCTTATTTCTGTGGAATCTGAGAACAGATATTTCGGATCCCTTTGAAGACTATAGGGCCAAAGGAAATATCCTCCGATAACAAAGAGAAAGAAGCTTTCTGAGAAACATCTTTGTGTTCTGTGAAATCATCTCACAGAGTTACAGCTTCTCCTCTAGAAGCCTTTCGCTAAGACAGTTCTTGTGGAATTGGCAAAGTGATATTTGGCATCCCTTAGAGGGCTATGGTGAAAAAGGAAATATCCTCAGATGAAATCTGGAATGAAGGTTTCTGAGGAAATGCTTAGTGGTCTGTTAATTCATCTCACAGAGTTACATCTGTATTTCGTGGATTTCTTTGCTAGCCTTATTTCTGTGGAATCTGAGAACAGATATTTCGGATCCCTTTGAAGACTATAGGGCCAAAGGAAATATCCTCCGATAACAATGAGAAAGAAGCTTTCTGAGAAACTTCTTTGTGTTCTGTGAAATCATCTCACAGAGTTACATCTTTCCCCTCAAGAATCCTCTCGCTAAGACAGTTCTTGTGGAATTGGCAAAGTGATATTTGGAAGCCCATAGAGCGCTACGGCGAAAAAGGAAATATCCTCAGATGAAATCTGGAAAGAAGATTTCTGAGAAACTGCTTAGTGTTCTGTTAATTCATCTCACAGAGTTACATCTGTATTACGTGGAACTCTTTGCTAGCCTTATTTCAGTGGAATCTGAGAACACATATTTCGGATCCCTTTGAAGACTATAGGGCCAAAGGAAATATCCTCCGATAACAAAGAGAAAGAAGCTTTCTGAGAAACTTCTTTGTGTTCTGTGAAATCATCTCACAGAGTTACAGCTTTCCCCTGAAGAAGCCTTTTGCTATGACAATTCTTGTGGAATTGGCAAAGTGATATTTGAAATCTCATATAGGGCTACTGTGAAAAAGGAAATATCCTCAGATGAAATCTGGAAAGAAGCTTTCTGAAAAACTGCTTAGTGTTCTGTTAATTCATCTCACAGAGTTACATCTGTATTTCGTGGATCTCTTTGCTAGCCTTATTTCTTGGAATCTGAGAACAGATATTTCGGATCCCTTTGAAGACTATAGGGCGAAAGGAAATATCCTCCGATACCAAAGAGAAAGAAGGTTTCTGAGAAACTTCTTTGTGTTCTCTGAAATCATCTCACAAAGTTACAGCTTTCCCTTCAAGAAGCCTTTCGCTAAGACAGTTCTTGTGGAATTGGCAAAGTGATATTTGGAAGCCCATAGAGGGCTATGGTGAAAAAGGAAATATCCTCAGATGAAATCTGGAAAGAAGCTTTCTGAGAAACTTCTTATTGTTCTGTTAAATCATCTCACACAGTTACATCTGTATTTCGTGGATCTCTTTGCTACCCTTATTTCTGTGGAATCTGACAACAGATATTTCGGATCCCTTTGAAAACTATAGGGCCAAAGGAAATATCCTCCGATAACAAAGAGAAAGAAGCTTTCTGAGAAACTTCTTTGTGTTCTGTGAAATCATCTCACAGAGTTACAGCTTTCCCTTCAAGAAGCCTTTCGCTAAGACAGTTCTTGTGGAACTGGAAAAGTCATATTTGGAAGGCCATAGAGGGCTATGGTGAAAAAGGAAATATCCTCAGATGAAATCTGGAAAGAAGCTTCTTGAGAAAATGCTCTGTGAGGTGTGACTTCCACTCAAAGAGTTACATCTGTATTTCGTGGATCTCTTTGCTAGCCTTATTTCTTGGAATCTGAGAACAGATATTTCGGATCCCTTTGAAGACTATAGGGCCAAAGGAAATATCCTCCGATAACAAAGAGAAAGAAGCTTTCTGAGAAACTTCTTTGTGTTCTGTGAAGTCATCTCACAGAGTTACAGCTTTCCCCTGAAGAAGCCTTTCGCTAAGACAGTTCTTGTGGATTTGACAAAGTGATATTTGGAAGCCCATAGCGGACTATGGTGAAAAAAGAAATATCCTCAGATGAAATCTGGAATGAAGCTTTCTGAGAAACTGCTTAGTGTTCTGTTATTTCATCTCACAGAGCTACATCTGTATTTCCTGGATCTCTTTGCTAGCCTTATTTCTGTGGAATCTGAGAACAGATATTTCGGATCCCTTTGAAGACTATAGGGCCAAAGGAAATAGCCTCCGATAACAAAGAGATAGAAGCTTTCTGAGAAACTCCTTTGTGTTCTGTGAAATCATCTTACACAGTTACAGCTTCCCCTCAAGAAGCCTTTCGCTAAGACAGTTCTTGTGGAATTGGCAAAGTGATATTTGGAAGCCCGTAGAGGGCTATGGTGAAAAAGGAAATATCCTCATATGAAATCTGGAAAGAAGCTATCTGAGAAACTGCTCTGTGATGTGTGACTTCCACTCACAGAGTTACATCTGTATTTCGTGGATCTCTTTGCAAGCCTTATTTCTGTGGAATCTGAGAACAGATATTTCGGATCCCTTTGAAGACTATAGGGCCAAAGGAAATATCCTCCGATAAGAAAGACAAAGAAGCTTTCTGAGAAACTTCTATGTGTTCTGTGAAATCATCTCACAGAGTTAGGGCTTTCCCCTCAAGAAGCCTTTCGCTAAGACAGTTCTTGTGGAATTGGCAAAGTGATATTTGGATGCCCATAGCGGGCTACGGTGAAAAAGGAAATATCCTCAGATGAAATCTGGAAAGAAGCTTTCTGAGAAAGTGCTCTGTGAATGTGACTTCCACTCACAGAGTTACATCTGTATTTCGTGGATTTCTTTGCTAGCCTTATTTCTGTGGAATCTGAGAACAGATATTTCGGATCCCTTTGAAGACTATAGGGCCAAAGAAAATATCCTCCGATAACAATGAGAAAGAAGCTTTCTGAGAAACTTCTTTGTGTTCTGTGAAATCATCTCACAGAGTTACATCTTTCCCCTCAAGAATCCTCTCGCTAAGACAGTTATTGTGGAATTGGCAAAGTGATATTTGGATGCCCATAGAGCGCTACGGCGAAAAAGGAAATATCCTCAGATGAAATCTGGAAAGAAGCTTTCTGAGAAACTGCTTAGTGTTCTGTTAATTCATCTCACAGAGTTACATCTGTATTTCGTGGAACTCTTTGCTAGCCTTATTTCAGTGGAATCTGAGAACACATATTTCGGATCCCTTTGAAGACTATAGGGCCAAAGGAAATATCCTCCGATAACAAAGAGAAAGAAGCTTTCTGAGAAACTTCTTTGTGTTCTGTGAAATCATCTCACAGAGTTACAGCTTTCCTCTCACGAAGCCTTTCGCTAAGACAGTTCTTGTGGAATTGGCAAAGTGATATTTGGAAGCCCATAGAGGGCTATGGTGAAAAAGGAAATATCCTCAGATGAAATCTGGAAAGAAGCTTTCTGAGAAACTTCTTAGTGTTCTGTTAATTCATCTCACAGAGTTACATTTGTATTTCGTGGATCCCTTTGCTAGCCTTATTTCTGTGGAATCTGACAACAGATATTTCGGATCCCTTTGAAAACTATAGGGCCAAAGGAAATATCCTCCGATAACAAAGAGAAAGAAGCTTTCTGAGAAACTTTTTTCTGTTTTGTGAAATCATCTCACAGAGTTAGAGCTTTCCCCCGAAGAAGCCTTTTGCTATGACAGTTTTTGTGGAATTGGCAAAGTGATATTTGGAAGCCCCTGGAGGGCTATGGTGAAAAAGGAAATATCCTCAGATGAAATCTGGAAAGAAGGTTTCTGAGAAACTGCTTAGTGTTCTTTTAATTCATCTAACAGAGTTACATCTGCATTTCGTGGATCTCTTTGCTAGCCTTATTTCTGTGGAATCTGAGAACAGATATTTCGGATCCCTTTGAAAACTATAGGGCCAAAGGAAATATCCTCTGATAACAAAGAGAAAGAAGCTTTCTGAGAAGCTTCTTTGTGTTCTGTGAAATCATCTCACAGAGTTACAGCTTTCCCCTGAAGAAGCCTTTCGCTAAGACAGTTCTTGTGGAATTGGCAAAGTGATATTTGGAAGCCCATAGAGGGCTATTTTCAAAAAGGAAATATCCTCAGATGAAATCTGGAAAGAAGCTTTCTGAGAAACTGCTTAGCGTTCTGTTAATTCATCTCACAGACTTACAACAGTATTTCGTGGATCTCTTTGCTAGCCTTATTTCTGTGGAATCTGAGAACAGATATTTCGGATCCCTTTGAAAACTATAGGGCCAAAGGAAATATCCTCCGATAATAAAGAGAAAGAAGCTTTCTGAGAAACTTCTTAGTGTTCTGTGAAATCATCTCACAGAGTTACAGCTTTCCCCTCAAGAAGCCTTTCGCTAAGACAGTTGTTGTGGAATTGGTACAGTGATATTTGGAAGCCCATAGAGGGCTATGGTGAAAAAGGAAATATCCTCAGATGAAATCTGGAAAGAAGCTTTCTGAGAAACTGCTTAGTGTGCTGTTAATTCATCTCACAGAGTTACATCTGTATTTCGTGGATGTCTTTGCTAGCCTTATTTCTGTGGAATCTTAGAACAGATATTTCGGATCCCTTTGAAGACTATAGGGCCAAAGGAAATATCCTCCGATAACAAAGAGAAAGAAGCTTTCTGAGAAACATCTTTGTGTTCTCTGAAATCATCTCATAGAGTTACAGCTTCCCCTCAAGAAGCCTTTCGCTAAGACAGTTCTTGTGGAATTGGCAAAGTGATATTTGGCATCCAATAGAGGGCTATGGTGAAAAAGGAAATATCCTCAGATGAAATCTGGAAAGAAGGTTTCTGAGGAAATGCTTAGTGTTCTGTTAATTCATCTCACAGAGTTACATCTGTATTTCGTGGATCTCTTGGGGAGCCTTATTTCTGTGGAATCTGAGAACAGATATTTCGAATCCCTTTGAAGACTATAGGGCCAAAGCAAATATCCTCCGACAACAAAGAGAAAGAAGCTTTCTGAGAATCTTCTTTGTGTTCTGTGAAATCATCTCACAGAGTTACAGCTTTCCCCTCAAGAAGCCTTTCGCTAAGACAGTTCTTGTGGAATTGGCAAAGTTATATTTGGAATCCCATGGAGAGCTACGGTAAAAAGGAAATATCCTCAGATGAAATCTGGAAAGAAGCTTTCTGAGAAACTGCTTAGCGTTCTGTTAATTCATATCACAGAGGTACAACTGTATTTCGTGATCATCTTTGCTAGCTTTATTTCTGTGGAATCTGAGAACAGATATTTCGGATGAGTTTGAAGACTATAGGGCCAAAGGAAATATCCTCCAATAACAAAGAGAAAGAAGCTTTCTGAGAAACTTCTTTGTGTTCTGTGAAATCATCTCACAGAGTTACAGGTTCCCCTCAAGAAGCCTTTCGCTAAGACAGTTCTTGTGGAATTGGCAAAGTTATATTTGGAATCCCATAGAGAGCTACGGTAAAAAGGAAATATCCTCAGATGAAATCTGGAAAGAAGCTTTCTGGGAAACTGCTCTGTGATGTGTCACTTCCACTCACAGAGTTACATCTGTATTTCGTGGATCTCTTTACTATCCTTATTTCTGTGGAATCTGAGAACAGATATTTCGGATCCCTTTGAAGACTATAAGGCCAAAGGAAATATCCTCCGATAACAAAGAGAAAGAAGCTTTCTGAGAAACTTTTTTCTGTTTTGTGAAATCATCTCACAGAGTTACAGCTTTCCCCTGAAGAAGCCTTTCGCTAAGACAGTTCTTGTGGAATTGGCAAAGTGATATTTGGAAGCCCATAGAGGGCTATTTTCATAAAGGAAATATCCTCAGATGAAATCTGGAAAGAAGCTTTCTGAGAAACTGCTTAGCGTTCTGTTAATTCATCTCACAGACTTACAACAGTATTTCGTGTATCTCTTTGCTAGCCTTAATTCTGTGGAATCTGAGAACAGATATTTCAGATCCCTTTGAAGACTATAGGGCCAAAGGAAATATCCTCCGATAATAAAGAGAAAGAAACTTTCTGAGAAACTTCTTAGTGTTCTGTGAAATCATCTCACAGAGTTACAGCTTTCCCCTCAAGAAGCCTTTCGGTAAGACAGTTGTTGTGGAATTGGTACAGTGATATTTGGAAGCCCATAGAGGGCTATGGTGAAAAAGGAAATATCCTCAGATGAAATCTGGAAAGAAGCTTTCTGAGAAACTGCTTAGTGTGCTGTTAATTCATCTCACAGAGTTACATCTGTATTTCGTGGATGTCTTTGCTAGCCTTATTTCTGTGGAATCTGAGAACAGATATTTCGGATACCTTTGAAGACTATAGGGCCAAAGGAAATATCCTCCGATAACAAAGAGAAAGAAGATTTCTGAGAAACACCTTTGTGTTCTGTGAAATCATCTCACAGAGTTAGGGCTTTCCCCTCAAGAAGCCTTTCGCTAAGACAGTTCTTGTGGAATTGGCAAAGTGATATTTGGCATCCCATAGAGGGCTATGGTGAAAAAGGAAATATCCTCAGATGAAATCTGGAAAGAAGGTTTCTGAGGAAATGCTTAGTGTTCTGTTAATTCATCTCACAGAGTTACATCTGTATTTCATGGATCTCTTTGCTAGCCTTATTTCTGTGGAATCTGAGAACAGATATTTCGGATCCCTTTGAAGACTATAGGGCCAAAGGAAATATCCTCCGATAACAAAGAGAAAGAAGCTTTCTGAGAAACTTCTTTGTGTTCTGTGAAATCAGCTCACAGAGTTACAGCTTTCCCCTCAAGAAGCCTTTCGCTAAGTCAGTTCTTGTGGAATTGGTATAGTGATATTTGGAAGCCCTTAGACGGCTATAGTGAAAAAGGAAATATCCTCACATGAAATCTGGAAAGAAGCTTTCTGAGAAACTGCTCTGTGATGTGTGACTTCCACTCACAGAGTTACATCTGTATTTCGTGGATCTCTTTGCTAGCCTTATTTCTGTGGAACCTGAGAACAGATATTTCGGATCCCTTTGAAGACTATAGGGCCAAAGGAAATATCCTCCGATAACAAAGAGAAAGAAGCTTTCTGAGAAACTTCCTTGTGTTCTGTGAAATCATCTCACAGAGTTACAGCTTTCCCCTGAAGAAGCCTTTCGCTAAGACAGTTCTTGTGGAATTGGCAAAGTGATATTTGGAAGCCCATAGAGGGCTATTTTCAAAAAGGAAATATCCTCAGATGAAATCTGGAAAGAAGCTTTCTGAGAAACTGCTTAGTGTTCTGTTAATTCATCTCACAGAGCTACGTCTGTATTTCCTGCATCTCTTTGCCAGCCTTATTTCTGTGGAATCTGAGAACAGATATTTCGGTTCCCATAGAAGACTATAGGGAAAGAGGAAATATCTTCCGATAACAAAGAGATAGAAGCTTTCTGAGAAGCTTCTTTGTGTTCTGTGAAATCATCTCACAGAGTTACAGCTTTCCCCTCACGAAGCCTTTCGCTAAGAAAGTTCTTGTGAATTGGCAAACTGATATTTGGAAGGCCATAGAGGGCTATGGTGAAAAAGGAAATATCCTCAGATGAAATCTGGAAAGAAGCTTTCTCAGAAACTTCTTAGTGTTCTGTTAATTCATCTCACAGAGATACATCTGTATTTCGTGGAAGTCTGTGCTAGCCTTATTTCTGTGGAATCTGAGAACAGATATTTCGGATTCCTTTGAAAACAATGGGGCCAAAGGAAATATCCTCCGATAACAAAGAGAAAGAAGCTTTCTGAGAAACTTCTTTGTGTTCTGTGAAATCAACTCACAGAGTTACAGCTTTCCCCTCAAGAAGCCTTTCGCTAAGACAGTTCTTCTGGAATTTGCAAAGTGATATTTGGAAGCCCGTAGAGGGCTATGGTGAAAAAGGAAATATCCTCAGATTTAATCTGGAAAGAAGCTTTCTGAGAAACTGCTCTGTGATGTGTGACTTCCACTCACAGAGTTACATCTGTATTTCGTGGATCTCTTTGCTAGCCTTATTTCTGTGGAATCTGAGAACAGATATTTCGGACCCCTTTGAAAACTATAGGGCCAAAGGAAATATCCTGTGATAACAAAGAGAAAGAAGCTTTCTGAGAAACTTCTTTGTGTTCTGTGAAATCATCTCACAGAGTTACAGCTTTCTCCTCAAGAAGCCTTTCGCTAAGTCAGTTCTTGTGGAATTGGCAAAGTGACATTTGGAAGCCCATAGAGGGCTATTTTCAAAAAGGAAATATCCTCAGATGAAATCTGGAAAGAAGCTGTCTGAGAAACTGCTTAGCGTTCTGTTAATTCATCTCACAGACTTACAACAGTATTTCTTGGATCTCTTTGTTAGCCTTATTTCTGTGGAATCTGAGAACAGATATTTCGGATCCCTTTGAAGACTATAGGGCCAAAGGAAATATCCTCCGATAACAAAGAGAAAGAAGCTTTCTGAGAAACTTCTTTGTCTTCTGTGAAATCATCTCACAGAGTTACAGCTTTCCCCTCACGAAGCCTTTCGCTAAGAAAGTTCTTGTGGAATTGGCAAAGTGATATTTGGAAGCCCCTAGAGGACTATGGTGAAAAAGGAAATATCCTCAGATGAAATCTGGAAAGAAGCTTTCTGAGAAACTTCTTAGTGTTCTGTTATTTCATCTCACAGGGTTACATCTCTATTTCGTGGATGTCTTTGCTACCCTTATTTCTGTGGAATCTGAAAACAGATATTTCGGATCCCTTTGAAAACTATGGGGCCAAAGGAAATATCCTCTGATAACAAAGAGAAATAAGCTTTCTGAGAAACTTCTTTGTGTTCTGTGAAATCATCTCACAGGGTTACAGCTTTCCCCTCAAGAAGCCTTTACCAAAGACAGTTCGTGTGGAATTGGCAAAGTGATATTTGGAAGCCCATAGTGGTCTACGGTGAAAAAGGAAATATCCTCAGATGAAACCTGGAAAGAAGCTTTCTGAGAAACTGCTTAGTGTTCTGTTAATTCATCTCACAGAGCTACATCTGTATTTCGTGGATCTCTTTGCTAGCCTTATTTCTGTGGAATGTGAGAACAGATATTCCGGATCCCTTTGAAGACTATAGGGAAAAAGGAAATATCCTCCGATAACAAAGAGATAGAAGCTTTCTGAGAAACTTCTTTGTGTTCTGTGAAATCTTCTTACAGATTTACAGCTTCCCCTCAAGAACCTTTTCGCTAAGACAGTTATTGTGGAATTGGCAAAGTGATATTTGGAAGCCCGTAGAGGGCTATGGTGAAAAAGGAAATATCCTCAGATAAAATCTGGAAAGAAGCTTTCTGAGAAACTGCTCTGTGATGTGTGACTTCCACTCACAGAGTTACATCTGTATTTCGTGGATCTCTTTGCTAGCCTTATTTCTGTGGAATCTGAGAACAGATATTTCGGATCCCTTTGAAGACTATAGGGCCAAAGGAAATATCCTCCGATAAGAAAGAGAAAGAAGCTTTCTGAGAAACTTCTTTGTGTTATGTGAAATCATCTCACAGAGTTAGGGCTTTCCCCTCAAGAAGCCTTTCGCTAAGACAGTTCTTGTGGAATTGGCAAATGATATTTGGATGCCCATAGAGGGCTATGGTGAAAAAGGAAATATCCTCAGGCGAAATCTGGAAAGAAGCTTTCTGAGAAACTGCTCTGTGATGTGTGACTTCCACTCACAGAGTTACATCTGTATTTCGTGGATCTCTTTGCTAGCCTTATTTCTGTGGAATCTGAGAACAGATATTTCGGATCCCTTTGAAGACTATAGGGCCAAAGGAAATATCGTCCGATAACAAAGAGAAAGAAGCTTTCTGAGAAACTTCTTTGTGTTCTGTGAAATCATCTCACAGAGTTACAGCTTTCCCCTCAAGAAGCCTTTGGCTAAGACAGTTCTCGTGGAATTGGCAAAGTGATATTTGGAAGTCCATAGAGTGCTATGGTGAAAAAGGAAATATCTTCAGAAGAAATCTGGAGAGAAGCTTTCTGAGAAACTGCTCTGTGATGTGTGACTTCCACTCACAGACTTACATCTGTATTTCGTGGATCTCTTTGCTAGCCTTATTTCTGTGGAATCTGAGAACAGATATTTCGGATCCCTTTGAAGACTATAGGGCCAAAGGAAATATCGTCCGATAACAAAGAGAAAGAAGCTTTCTGATAAACTTCTTTGTGTTCTGTGAAATCATCTCACAGAGTTACAGCTTTCCCCTCAAGAAGGCTTTCGCTAAGACAGTTCTTGTGGAATTGGCAAAGTGATATTTGGAAGCCCATAGAGGGCTATGGTGAAAAAGGAAATATCCTCAGATGAAATCTGGAAAGAAGCTTTCTGAGAAAATGCTTAGTGTTCTGTTAATTCATCACCCAGAGTTACATCTGTATTTCGTGGATCTCTTTGCTAGCCTTATTTCTGTGGAATCTGAGAACAGATATTTCAGATCCCTTTGAAGACTATAGGGCCAAAGGAAATATCCTCCGATAACAAAGAGAAAGAAGCTTTCTGAGAAACTTCTTTGTGTTATGTGAAATCATCTCACAGAGTTACAGCTTTCCCCTCAAGAAGCCTTTCGCTAAGACAGTTATTGTGGAATTGGTAAAGTGATATTTGGAAGCCCATAGAGGGCTATGGTGAAAAAGGAAATATCCTCAGATGAAATCTGGAAAGAAGCTTTCTGAGAAACTGCTTAGTGTGCTGTTAATTCATCTCACAGAGTTACATCTGTATTTCGTGGATCTCTTTGCTAGCCTTATTTCTGTGGAATCTTAGAACAGATATTTCGGATCCCTTTGAAGACTATAGGGCCAAAGGAAATATCTTCCGATAACAAAGAGAAAGAAGCTTTCTGAGAAACTTCTTTGTGTTCTGTGAAATCATCTCACAGAGTTACAGCTTTCCCCTGAAGAAGCCTTTTGCTATGACAGTTCTTGTGGAATTGGCAAAGAGTTATATCGAAGCCCATAGAGGGCTATGGTGAAAAAGGAAATATCCTCAGATGAAATCTGGAAAGAAGCTTTCTGAGAAACTTCTTGGTGTTATGTTAATTCATCTCACAGAGTTACATCTGTATTTCGTGGATCTCTTTGCTAGCCTTATTTCTGTGGAATCTGAGAACAGATATTTCGGATCCCTTTGAAAACTATAGGGCCAAAGGAAATATCTTCCGATAACAAAGAGAAAGAAGCTTTCTGAGAAACTTCTTTGTGTTCTGTGAAATCATCTCAATGGGTTACAGCTTTCCCCTCAAGAAGCATTTCCCTAAGACACTTCTTGTGGAATTGGCAAAGTGATATTTGGAAGCCCATAGCGGGCTATGGTGAAAAAGGAAATATCCTCAGATGAAATCTGGAAAGAAGCTTTCTGAGAAACTGCTCTGTGATGTGTGACTTCCACTCACAGAGTTACATCTGTATTTCGTGGATCTCTTTGCTAGCCTTATTTCTGTGGAATCTGAGAACAGATATTTCGGATCCCTTTGAAGACTATAGGGCCAAAGGAAATATCCTCCGATAACAAAGAGAAAGAAGCTTTCTGAGAAACTTCTTTGTGTTCTGTGAAATCACCTCACAGAGTTACAGCTTTCCCCTCAAGAAGCCTTTCGCTAAGACAGTTCTTGTGGAATTGGCAAAGTGATATTTGGAAGCCTATATAGGGCTATGGTGAAAAAGGAAATACCCTCAGATGAAATCTGGAAAGAAGCTTTCTGAGAAACTGCTCTGTGATGTGTGACTTCCACTCACAGAGTTAGATCTGTATTTCGTGGATCTCCTTGCTAGCCTTATTTCTGTGGAATCTGAGAACAGATATTTCGGATCCCTTTGAAGACTCTAGGGCCAAAGGAAATATCGTCTGATAACAAAGAGAAAGAAGCTTTCTGAGAAACTTCTTTGTGTTCTGTGAAATCATCTCACAGATTTACAGCTTTCCCCGCAAGAAGCCTTTCGCTAAGACAGTTCTTTTGGAATTGGCAAAGTGATATTTGGAAGCCCATAGAGGGCTATGGTGAAAAAGGAAATATCCTCAGATGAAATCTGAAAGAAGCTTTCTGAGAAACTGCTCTGTGATGTGTGACTTCCACTCATAGAGTTACATCTGTATTACGTGGATCTCTTTGCTAGCCTTATTTCTGTGGAATCTTAGAACAGATATATCGGATCCCTTTGAAGACTACAGGGCCAAAGGAAATATCCTCCGATAACAAAGAGAAAGAAGCTTTCTGAGAAACTTCTTTGTGTTCTGTGAAATCATCTCACAGAGTTACAGCTTTCCCCTGAAGTAGCCTTTTGCTATGACAGTTCTTGTGGAATTGGCAAAGAGATATTTCGAAGCCCATAGAAGGCTATGGTGAAAAAGGAAATATCCTCAGATGAAATCTGGAAAGAAGCTTTCTGAGAAACTTCTTAGTGTTATGTTAATTCATCTCACAGAGTTACATCTGTATTTCGTGGATCTCTTTGCTAGCCTTATTTCTGTGGAATCTGAAAACAGATATTTCGGATCCCTTTGAAAACTATAGGGCCAATCGAAATATCTTCCGATAACAAAGAGAAAGAAGCTTTCTGAGAAACTTCTTTGTGTTCTGTGAAATCATCACACAGAGTTACAGCTTTCCTCTCAAGAAGCATTTCCCTAAGACAGTTCTTGTGGAATTGGCAAAGTGATATTTGGAAGCCCATAGCAGGCTATGGTGAAAAAGGAAATATCCTCAGATGAAATCTGGAAAGAAGCTTTCTGAGAAACTGCTCTGAGATGTGTGACTTCCACTCACAGAGTTACATCTGTATTTCGTGGATCTCTTTGCTAGCCTTATTTCTGTGGAATCTGAGAACAGATATTTCGGATCCCTTTGAAGTCTATAGGGCCAAAGAAAATATACTCCGATAACAAAGAGAAAGAAGCTTTCTGAGAAACTACTTTGTGTTCTGTGAAATCATCTCACAGAGTTACAGCTTTCCCCTCAAGAAGACTTTCGCTAAGACAGTTCTTGTGGAATTGGCAAAGTGATATTTGGAAGCCCATAGAGGGCTATGGTGAAAAAGGAATTATCCTCAGATGAAATCTGGAAAGAAGCTTTCTGAGAAACTGCTCTGTGATGTGTGACTTCCATTCTCAGAGTTATATCTGTATTTCGTGGATCTCTTTGCTAGCCTTATTTCTGTGGAATCTGAGAACAGATATTTCGGATCCCTTTGAAGACTATAGGGCCAAAGGAAATATCTTCTGATAACAAAGAGAAAGAAGCTTTCTGAGAAACTTCTTTGTGTTCTGTGAAATCATCTCACAGAGTTACAGCTTTCCCCTCAAGAAGCCTTTCGCTAAGACAGTTCTTGTGGAATTGGCAAAGTGACATTTGGAAGCCCATAGAAGGCTATGGTGAAAAAGGAAATATCCTCAGATGAAATCTGGAAAGAAGCTTTCTGAGAAACTGCTTAGTGTGCTGTTAATTCATCTCACAGAGTAACATCTGTATTTCGTGGATATCTTTGCCAGCCTTATTTCTGTGGAATCTGAGAACAGATATTTCAGATCCCTTTGAAGACTATAGGGCCAAAGGAAATATCCTCCGATAACAAAGAGAAAGAAGCTTTCTGATAAACTTCTTTGTGTTCTGTGAAATCATCTCACAGAGTTACAGCTTTCCCCTCAAGAAGGCTTTCGCTAAGACAGTTCTTGTGGAATTGGCAAAGTGATATTTGGAAGCCCATAGAGGGCTATGGTGAAAAAGGAAATATCCTCAGATGAAATCTGGAAAGAAGCTTTCTGAGAAAATGCTTAGTGTTCTGTTAATTCATCACCCAGAGTTACATCTGTATTTCGTGGATCTCTTTGCTAGCCTTATTTCTGTGGAATCTGAGAACAGATATTTCAGATCCCTTTGAAGACTATAGGGCCAAAGGAAATATCCTCCGATAACAAAGAGAAAGAAGCTTTCTGAGAAACTTCTTTGTGTTATGTGAAATCATCTCACAGAGTTACAGCTTTCCCCTCAAGAAGCCTTTCGCTAAGACAGTTATTGTGGAATTGGTAAAGTGATATTTGGAAGCCCATAGAGGGCTATGGTGAAAAAGGAAATATCCTCAGATGAAATCTGGAAAGAAGCTTTCTGAGAAACTGCTTAGTGTGCTGTTAATTCATCTCACAGAGTTACATCTGTATTTCGTGGATCTCTTTGCTAGCCTTATTTCTGTGGAATCTTAGAACAGATATTTCGGATCCCTTTGAAGACTATAGGGCCAAAGGAAATATCTTCCGATAACAAAGAGAAAGAAGCTTTCTGAGAAACTTCTTTGTGTTCTGTGAAATCATCTCACAGAGTTACAGCTTTCCCCTGAAGAAGCCTTTTGCTATGACAGTTCTTGTGGAATTGGCAAAGAGTTATATCGAAGCCCATAGAGGGCTATGGTGAAAAAGGAAATATCCTCAGATGAAATCTGGAAAGAAGCTTTCTGAGAAACTTCTTAGTGTTATGTTAATTCATCTCACAGAGTTACATCTGTATTTCGTGGATCTCTTTGCTAGCCTTATTTCTGTGGAATCTGAGAACAGATATTTCGGATCCCTTTGAAAACTATAGGGCCAAAGGAAATATCTTCCGATAACAAAGAGAAAGAAGCTTTCTGAGAAACTTCTTTGTGTTCTGTGAAATCATCTCAAAGGGTTACAGCTTTCCCCTGAAGAAGCATTTCCCTAAGACACGTCTTGTGGAATTGGCAAAGTGATATTTGGAAGCCCATAGCGGGCTATGGTGAAAAAGGAAATATCCTCAGATGAAATCTGGAAAGAAGCTTTCTGAGAAACTGCTCTGTGATGTGTGACTTCCACTCACAGAGTTACATCTGTATTTCGTGGATCTCTTGGCTAGCCTTATTTCTGTGGAATCTGAGAACAGATATTTCGGATCCCTTTGAAGACTATAGGGCCAAAGGAAATATCCTCCGATAACAAAGAGAAAGAAGCTTTCTGAGAAACTTCTTTGTGTTCTGTGAAATCACCTCACAGAGTTACAGCTTTCCCCTCAAGAAGCCTTTCGCTAAGACAGTTCTTGTGGAATTGGCAAAGTGATATTTGGAAGCCTATATAGGGCTATGGTGAAAAAGGAAATATCCTCAGATGAAATCTGGAAAGAAGCTTTCTGAGAAACTGCTCTGTGATGTGTGACTTCCACTCACAGAGTTACATCTGTATTTCGTGGATCTCCTTGCTAGCCTTATTTCTGTGGAATCTGAGAACAGATATTTCGGATCCCTTTGAAGACTATAGGGCCAAAGGAAATATCGTCTGATAACAAAGAGAAAGAAGCTTTCTGAGAAACTTCTTTGTGTTCTGTGAAATCATCTCACAGATTTACAGCTTTCCCCGCAAGAAGCCTTTCGCTAAGACAGTTCTTTTGGAATTGGCAAAGTGATATTTGGAAGCCCATAGAGGGCTATGGTGAAAAAGGAAATATCCTCAGATGAAATCTGAAAGAAGCTTTCTGAGAAACTGCTCTGTGATGTGTGACTTCCACTCATAGAGTTACATCTGTATTACGTGGATCTCTTTGCTAGCCTTATTTCTGTGGAATCTTAGAACAGATATTTCGGATCCCTTTGAAGACAACAGGGCCAAAGGAAATATCCTCCGATAACAAAGAGAAAGAAGCTTTCTGAGAAACTTCTTTGTGTTCTGTTAAATCATCTCACAGAGTTACAGCTTTCCCCTGAAGTAGCCTTTTGCTATGACAGTTCTTGTGGAATTGGCAAAGAGATATTTCGAAGCCCATAGAAGGCTATGGTGAAAAAGGAAATATCCTCAGATGAAATCTGGAAAGAAGCTTTCTGAGAAACTTCTTAGTGTTATGTTAATTCATCTCACAGAGTTACATCTGTATTTCGTGGATCTCTTTGCTAGCCTTATTTCTGTGGAATCTGAAAACAGATATTTCGGATCCCTTTGAAAACTATAGGGCCAATCGAAATATCTTCCGATAACAAAGAGAAAGAAGCTTTCTGAGAAACTTCTTTGTGTTCTGTGAAATCATCACACAGAGTTACAGCTTTCCTCTCAAGAAGCATTTCCCTAAGACAGTTCTTGTGGAATTGGCAAAGTGATATTTGGAAGCCCATAGCGGGCTATGGTGAAAAAGGAAATATCCTCAGATGCAATCTGGAAAGAAGCTTTCTGAGAAACTGCTTTGAGATGTGTGACTTCCACTCACAGAGTTACATCTGTATTTCGTGGATCTCTTTGCTAGCCTTATTTCTGTGGAATCTGAGAACAGATATTTCGGATCCCTTTGAAGTCTATAGGGCCAAAGAAAATATACTCCGATAACAAAGAGAAAGAAGCTTTCTGAGAAACTACTTTGTGTTCTGTGAAATCATCTCACAGAGTTACAGCTTTCCCCTCAAGAAGACTTTCGCTAAGACAGTTCTTGTGGAATTGGCAAAGTGATATTTGGAAGCCCATAGAGGGCTATGGTGAAAAAGGAATTATCCTCAGATGAAATCTGGAAAGAAGCTTTCTGAGAAACTGCTCTGTGATGTGTGACTTCCATTCTCAGAGTTATATCTGTATTTCGTGGATCTCTTTGCTAGAGTTATTTCTGTGGAATCTGAGAACAGATATTTCGGATCCCTTTGAAGACTATAGGGCCAAAGGAAATATCTTCTGATAACAAAGAGAAAGAAGCTTTCTGAGAAACTTCTTTGTGTTCTGTGAAATCATCTCACAGAGTTACAGCTTTCCCCTCAAGAAGCCTTTCGGTAAGACAGTTCTTGTGGAATTGGCAAAGTGACATTTGGAAGCCCATAGAAGGCTATGGTGAAAAAGGAAATATCCTCAGATGAAATCTGGAAAGAAGCTTTCTGAGAAACTGCTTAGTGTGCTGTTAATTCATCTCACAGAGTAACATCTGTATTTCGTGGATATCTTTGCCAGCCTTATTTCTGTGGAATCTGAGAACAGATATTTCAGATCCCTTTGAAGACTATAGGGCCAAAGGAAATATCCTCCGATAACAAAGAGAAAGAAGCTTTCTGAGAAACTTCTTTGTGTTCTGTGAAATCATCTCACAGAGTTCCAGCTTTCCCCTCAAGAAGCCTTTTGGTAAGACAGTTGTTGTGGAATTGGCAATGTGATATTTGGAAGCCCATAGAGGGCTATGGTGAAAAAGGAAATATCCTCAGATGAAATCTGGAAAGAAGCTTTCTGAGAAACTGCTTAGTGTGCTGTTAATTCATCTCACAGAGTAACATCTGTATTTCGTGGATCTTTTTGCTAGCCTTATTTCTGTGGAATCTTAGAACCGTTATTTCGGATCCCTTTGAAGACTATAGGGCCAAAGGAAATATCCTCCGATAACAAAGAGAAAGAATCTTTCTGAGAAACTTCTTTGTGTTCTGTGAAATCATCTCACAGAGTTACAGCTTTCCCCTGAAGAAGCCTTTTGCTATGACAGTTCTTGTGGAATTGGCAAAGAGATATTTCGGAGCCCATAGAGGGCAATGGTGAAAAAGGAAATATCCTCAGATGAAATCTGGAAAGAAGCTTTCTGCGAAACTTCTTAGTGTTATGTTAATTCATCTCACAGAGTTACGTCTGTATTTCGTGGATCTCTTTGCTAGCCTTATTTCTGTGGAATCTGAGAGCAGATATTTCGGATCCCTTTGAAAAATATAGGGCCAAAGGAAATATCCTCCGATAACAAAGAGAAAGAAGCTTTCTGAGAAACTTCTTTGTGTTTTGTGAAATCATCTCACAGAGATACAGCTTTCCCCTCAAGAAGCATTTCCCTAAGACAGTTCTTGTGGAATTGGCAAAGTGATATTTAGAAGCCCATAGAGGGCTATGGTGAAAAAGGAAATATCCTCAGATGAAATCTGGAAAGAACCTTTCTGAGAAACTGCTCTGTGATGTGTGACTTCCCCTCACAGAGTTACATCTGTATTTCGTGGATCTCTTTGCTAGCCTTATTTCTGTGGAATCTGAGAACAGATATTTCGGGTCCCTCTGAAGACTATAGCGCCAAAGGAAATATCCTCCGTTAAGAAAGAGAAAGAAGCTTTCTGAGAAACTTCTTTGTGTTCTGTGAAATCATCTCACAGAGTTACAGCTTTCTCCTCAAGAAACCTTTCGCTAAGACAGTTCTTGTGGAATTGGCAAAGTGATATTTGGAAGACCATAGAGGGCTATGGTGAAAAAGGAAATATCCTCAGATGAAATCTGGAAAGAAGCTTTCCGAAAACTGCTCTGTGAAGTGTGACTTCCACTCACAGAGTTACATCTGTATTTCGTGGATCTCTTTGCTAGCCTTATTTCTGTGGAATCTGAGAACAGATATTTCGGATCCCTTTGAAGACTATAGGGCCAAAGGAAATATCCTCCGATAACAAAGAGAAAGAAGCTTTCTGAGAAACTTCTTTGTGTTCTGTGAAATCATCTCACAGAGTTACAGCTTTCCCCTCAAGAAGCCTTTCGCTAAGACAGTTATTGTGGAATTGGTAAAGTGATATTTGGAAGCCCATAGAGGGCTATGGTGAAAAAGGAAATATCCTCAGATGAAATCTGGAAAGAAGCTTTCTGAGAAAATGCTTAGTGTTCTGTTAATTCATCTCCCAGAGTTACATCTGTATGTCGTGGATCTCTTTGCTAGCCTTATTTCTGTGGAATCTGAGAACAGATATTTCGGATCCCTTTGAAGACTATAGGGCCAAAGGAAATATCTTCCGATAACAAAGAGAAAGAAACTTTCTGAGAAACTTCTTTGTGTTCTGTGAAATCATCTCACAGAGTTACAGCTTTCCCCTGAAGAAGCCTTTTGCTATGACAGTTCTTTGGAATTGGCAAAGAGATATTTCGAAGCCCATAGAGGGCTATGGTGAAAAAGGAAATATCCTCAGATGAAATCTGGAAAGAAGCTTTCTGAGAAACTTCTTAGTGTTATGTTAATTCATCTCACAGAGTTACATCTGTATTTCGTGGATCTCTTTGCTAGCCTTATTTCTGTGGAATCTGAGAACAGATATTTCGGATCCCTTTGAAAACTATAGGGCCAAAGGAAATATCTTCCGATAACAAAGAGAAAGAAGCTTTCTGAGAAACTTCTTTGTGTTCTGTGAAATCATCTCAAAGGGTTACAGCTTTCCCCTCAAGAAGCATTTCCCTAAGACACTTCTTGTGGAATTGGCAAAGTGATATTTGGTAGCCCATAGCGGGCTATGGTGAAAAAGGAAATATCCTCAGATGAAATCTGGAAAGAAGCTTTCTGAGAAACTGCTCTGAGATGTGTGACTTCCACTCACAGTGTTACATCTGTATTTCGTGGATCTCTTTGCTAGCCTTATTTCTGTGGAATCTGAGAACAGATATTTCGGATCCCTTTGAAGTCTATAGGGCCAAACAAAATATACTCCGATAACAAAGAGAAAGAAGCTTTCTGAGAAGCTACTTTGTGTTCTGTGAAATCATCTCACAGAGTTACAGCTTTCCCCTCAAGAAGACTTTCGCTAAGACAGTTCTTGTGGAATTGGCAAAGTGATATTTGGAAGCCCATAGAGGGCTATGGTGAAAAAGGAATTATCCTCAGATGAAATCTGGAAAGAAGCTTTCTGAGAAACTGCTCTGTGATGTGTGACTTCCATTCTCAGAGTTATATCTGTATTTCGTGGATCTCTTTGCTACCCTTATTTCTGTGGAATCTGAGAACAGATATTTCAGATCCCTTTGAAGACTATAGGGCCAAAGGAAATATCCTCCGATAACAAAGAGAAAGAAGCTTTCTGAGAAACTTCTTTGTGTTCTGTGAAATCATCTCACAGAGTTACAGCTTTCCCCTCAAGAAGCCTTTTGGTAAGACAGTTGTTGTGGAATTGGCAATGTGATATTTGGAAGCCCTTAGAGGGCTATGGTGAAAAAGGAAATATCCTCAGATGAAATCTGGAAAGAAGCTTTCCGAGAAACTGCTCTGTGAAGTGTGACTTCCACTCACAGAGTTACATCTGTACTTCGTGGATCTCTTTGTTAGCCTTATTTCTGTGGAATCTGAGAACAGATATTTCGGATCCCTTTGAAGACTATAGGGCCAAAGGAAATATCCTCCGATAACAAAGAGAAAGAAGCTTTCTGAGAAACTTCTTTGTGTTCTGTGAGATCATCTCACAGAGTTACAGCTTTCCCCTCAAGAAGCCTTTCGCTAAGACATTTCTTGTGGAATTGGCAAAGTGATATTTGGAAGCCCATAGAGGGCTATGGTGAAAAAGGAAATATCCTCAGATGAAATCTGGAAAGAAGCTTTCTGAGAAAATGCTTAGTGTTCTGTTAATTCATCTCCCAGAGTTACATCTGTATGTCGTGGATCTCTTTGCTAGCCTTATTTCTGTGGAATCTGAGAACAGATATTTCAGATCCCTTTGAAGACTATAGGGCCAAAGGAAATATCCTCCGATAACAAAGAGAAAGAAGCTTTCTGTGAAAATTCTTTGTGTTCTGTGAAATCATCTCACAGAGTTACAGCTTTCCCCTGAAGAAGCCTTTTGCTATGACAGTTCTTGTGGAATTGGCAAAAAGATATTTCGAAGCCCATAGAGGGCTATGGTGAAAAAGGAAATATCCTCAGATGAACTCTGGAAAGAAGCTTTCTGAGAAACTTCTTAGTGTTACGTTAATTCATCTCAAAGAGTTACATCTGTATATCGTGGATCTCTTTGCTAGCCTTATTTCTGTGGAATCTGAGAACAGATATTTCGTATCCCTTTTAAAACTATAGGGCCAAAGGAAATATCCTCCGATAACAAAGAGAAAGAAGTTTTCTGAGAAACTTCTTTGTGTTCTGTGAAATCATCTCACAGAGTTACAGCTTTCCCCTCAAGAAGCCTTTTCCTAAGACAGTTTTTGTGGAATTGGCAAAGTGATATTTGGAAGCCCATAGCGGGCTATGGTGAAAAAGAAAATATCCTCAGATGAAATCTGGAAAGAAGGTTTCTAAGAAACTGCTTAGTGTTCTCTTAATTTATCTCACAGAGCTACATCTGTATTTCCTGGATCTCTTTGCTAGCCTTATTTCTGTGGAATCTGAGAACAGATATTTCGGATCCCTGTGAAGACTATAGGGAAAAAGGAAATATCCTCAGATAACAAAGAGATAGAAGCTTTCTGAGAAACTTCTTTGTGTTCTGTGAAATCATCTCACAGAGTTACAGCTTTCCCCTCAAGAAGCCTTTCGCTAAGACAGTTCTTGTGGAATTGGCAAAGTGATATTTGGAAGTCCATAGAGAGCTATGGTGAAAAAGGAAATATCCTCAGATGAAATCTGGAAAGAAGCTTTCTGAGAAACTGCTTAGTGTTCTGTTAATTCATCTCTCAGAGTTACATGTGTATTTCTTGGATCTTTTTGCTAGCCTTATTTCTGTGGAATCTGAGAACAGATATTTCGGATCCCTTTCAAGACCCTTCGGCCAAAGGACATATCCTCTGATAGCAAAGAGAAAGAAGCTTTCTGAGAAACTTCTTTGTGTTCTGTGAAATCATCTCACAGAGTTACAGCTTTCCCCTCAAGAAGCCTTTCGCTAAGACAGTTCTTGTGGAATTGGCAAAGTGATATTAGAAAGCCCATAGAGGGCTATGGTGAAAAAGGAAATATCCTCAGATGAAATCTGGAAAGAAGCTTTCTGAGAAAATGCTTAGTGTTCTGTTAATTCATCTCCCAGAGTTACATGTTTATTTCGTGGATCTCTTTGCTTGCCTTATTTCTGTGGAATGTGAGAACAGATATTTCAAATCCCTTTAAAGACTATAGGGCCAAAGGAAATATCCTCCGATAACAAAGAGAAAGAAGTTTTCTGAGAAACTTCTTTATGTTCTCTGAAATCATCTCACAGAGTTACAGCTTTCCCCTCAAGTAGCCTTTCGCTAAGACAGTTCTTGTGGAATTGGTAAAGTGATATTTGGAAGCCCATAGAGGGCTCTTTTGAAAAAAGAAATATCCTCAGATGAAATCTGGAAAGAAGCTCTGAGAAACTGGTTAGTGTTCTGTTAATTCATCTCCCAGAGTTACATCTGTATTTCGTGGATCTCTTGGCTAGCCTTATTTCTGTGGAATATGAGAACTGATATTTCGGATAACTTTGAACACTATAGGGCCAAAGGAAATATCCTCCGATAACAAAGACAAAGAAGCTTTCTGAGAAACTTCTTTGTGTTCTGTGAAATCATCTCACAGAGTTACAGCTTATCCCTCCAGAAGCCTTTCGCTAAGACAGTTCTTGTGGAATTGGCAATGTGATATTTGGATGCCCACAGAGGGCTATGGTGAAAAAGGAAATATCCTCAGATGAAATCTGGAAAGAAGCTTTCTGAGAAACTGCTCTGTGATGTCTGACTTCCACTCACAGAGTTATATCTGTATTTCGTGGTTCTCTTTGCTAGACTCATTTCTGTGGAATCTGAGAACAGATATTTCGGATCCCTTTGAAGACTATAGGGCCAAAGGAAATATCCTCCGATAACAAAGAGAAAGAAGCTTTCTGAGAAACTTCTTTGTGTTCTGTGAAATCATCTCACAGAGTTACAGCTTTCCCCTCATGAAGGTTTCGCTAAGACAGTTCTTGTGGAATTGGCAAAGTGATATTTGGAAGCCCATAGAGGGCTATGGTGAAAAAGGAAATATCCTCAGATTAAATCTGGAAAGAAGCTTTCTGAGAAGCAGCTTAGTATCCTGTTAATTCATCTCACAGAGTTACATCTGTATTTCGTGGATCTCTTTGCTGGTCTTATTTCTGTGGAATCTGAGAACAGATATTTCAGTTTCCTTTGAAGACTATAGGGCCAACGGAAATATCTTCCGATAACAAAGAGAAAGAATCTTTCTGAGAAACTTCTTGGTGTTCTGTGAAATCATCTCACAGAGTTACAGGTTTCCCCTCCAGAAGCCTTTCGCTAAGACAGTTCCTGTGTAATTGGCAAAGTGATATTTGGAAGCCCATAGAGGGCTATGGTGAAAAAGTAAATATCCTCAGATGAAATCTGGAAAGAAGCTTTCTGAGAAACTGCTTAGCGTTCTGTTAATTAATCTCACAGACTTACAACAGTATTTCGTGGATCTCTTTGTTAGCCTTATTTCTGTGGAATTTGAGAACAGATATTTCGGATCCCTTTGAAGACTATAGGGCCAAAGGAAATATCCTCCGATAACAAAGAGAAAGAAGCTTTTTGAGAAACTTCTTTGTGTTCTGTGAAATCATCTCAGAGAGTTACAGCTTTCCCCTCAGAAGCCTTTCGCTAAGACAGTTCTTGTGGAATTGGCATAGTGATATTTGGAAGCCCTTAGAGGGCTACGGTGAAAAAGGAAATATCCTCAGATGAAATCTGGAAAGAAGCTTTCTGAGAAATTGCTCTGTGATGTGTGACTTCCAGTCACAGAGTTACATCTGTATTTCGTGGATCTCTTTGGTAGCCTTTTTCTGTGGAATCTGAGAACAGATATTTCGGATCCCTTTGAAGACTATAGGGCCAAAGGAAATATCCTCCAATAACAAAGAGAAAGAAGCTTTCTTAGAAACTTCTCTGTGTTCTGTGAAATCATCTCACAGAGTTACAGCTTTCCCCTCAAGAAGCCTTTCGCTAAGAGTCTTCTTGTGGAATTGGCAAAGTGATATTTGGAAGCCCATAGAGGGCTACGGTGAAAAAGGAAATATCCTCAGATGAAATCTGGAAGGAAGCTTTCTGAGAAACTGCTTAGTGTTCTGTTAATTCATCTCACAGAGTTACACCTGTATTTCGTGGATCTCTTTGCTCGCCTTATTTCTGTGGAATCTGAGAACCGATATTTCGGGCCCCTTGGAAGACTATAGGGCCAAAGGAAATATCCTCGGATAACAAAGAGAAAGAAGCTTTCTGAGAAACATCTTTGTGTTCTGTGAAATCATCTCACAGAGTTACTGCTTCCCGTCAAGAAGACTTTCGCTAAGACAGTTCTTGTGTAATTGGCAAAGTGATATTTCGAATCCCTTAGAGAGCTATGGTGAAAAAGGAAATATCCTCAGATGAAATCTGGAAAGAAGCTTTCTCAGAAACTGCTCTGTGATGTGTGAATTCCACTCACAGAGTTACACCTATATTTCGTGGATCTCTTTGCTAGCCTTATTTCTGTGGAATCTGAGAACAGATATTTCGGATCCCTTTGAAGACTAAAAGGCCAAAGGAAATATCCTCCGATAACAAAGAGAAAGAAGCTTTCTGAGAAACTTCTCTGTGTCCTGTGAAATCATCTCACAGAGTTACAGCTTTCCCCTCAAGAAGCCTTTCGCTAAGAGTCTTCTTGTGGAATTGGCAAAGTGATATTTGGAAGCCCTTAGAGGGCTATGGTGAAAAAGGAAATATCCTCAGATGAAATCTGGAAAGAAGCTTTCTGAGAAACTGCTTAGTGTTCTGTTAATTAATCTCCCAGAGTTACATCTTTATTTCGTGAATCTCTTTGCTAGCCTCATTTCTGTGGAATCTGAGAACAGATATTTCAGATCCCTTTGAAGACTACAGGGCGAAAGGAAATATCCTCCGATAACAAAGAGAAAGAAGCTTTCTGAGAAACTTCTTTGTGTTCGGTGAAAACATCTCACAGAGTTACAGCTTTCCCCTCAAGAAGCCTTTCGCTAAGAAAGTTCTTGTGGAATTGGTAAAGTGATATTTGGATGCCCATAGAGGGCTATGGTGAAAAAGGAAATATCCTCAGATGAAATCTGGAAAGAAGCTTTCTGAGAAAGTGCTCTGTGATGTGTGACTTCCACTCACAGAGTTACATCTGTATTTCGTGGATCTCTTTGCTAGCCGTATTTCTGTGGAATCTGAGAACAGATATTTCGGATCCCTTTGAAGACTATAGGGCCAAAGGAAATATCCTCCGATAACAAAGAGAAAGAAGCTTTCTGAGAAACTTCTCTGTGTTCTGTGAAATCATCTCACAGAGTTACAGCTTTCCCCTCAAGAAGCCTTTCGCTAAGAGTCGTCTTGTGGAATTGGCAAAGTGATATTTGGAAGCCCATAGAGGGCTACGGTGAAAAAGGAAATATCCTCTGATGAAATCTGGAAAGAAGCTTTCTGAGAAACTGCTTAGCGTTCTGTTAATTCATCTCACAGACTTAGAACAGTATTTCGTGGATCTCTTTGCTAGCCTTATTTCTGTGGAATTTGAGAACAGATATTTCGGATCCCTTTGAAGACTATAGGGCCAAAGGAAATATCCTCCGATAAGAAAGAGAAAGAAGCTTTCTGAGAAACTTCTTTGTGTTCTGTGAAATCATCTCACAGAGTTACAGATTTCCCCTCAAGAAGCCTTTCGCTAAGACAGTTCTTGTGGAATTGGCATACTGATATTTGGAAGCCCTTAGAAGGCTTTTGTGAAAAAGGAAATATCCTCAGAAGAAATCTTGAAAGAAGCTTTCTGAGAAACTGCTCTGTGATGTGTGACTTCCACTCACAGAGTTACATCTGTATTTCGTGGATCTCGTTGTTAGCGTTATTTCTGTGGAATCTGAGAACAGATATTTCGGATCCCTTTGAAGACTATAGGGCCAAAGGAAATATCCTCTGATAACAAAGAGAAAGAAGCTGTCTAAGAAACTTCTTTGTGTTCTGTGAAATCATCTCACAGAGTTACAGCTATCCCCTCAAGAAGCCTTTCGCTAAGTCAGTTTTGTGGAATTGGCAATGTGATATTTGGAAGCCCATAGAGGGCTACGGTAAAAAAGGTAATATCCTCAGATGAAATCTGGAAAGAAGCTTTCTGAGAAACTGCTTAGTGTTCTGTTAATTCATCTCACAGAGTTACATCTGTATTTCGTGGATCTCTTTGCTAGCCTTATTTCTGTGGAATCTGAGAACCGATATTTCGGATCCCTTTGAAGACTATAGGGCCAAAGGAAATATCCTCGGATAACAAAGAGAAAGAAGCTTTCTGAGAAACATCTTTGTGTTCTGTGAAATCATCTCACAGAGTTACTGCTTCCCCTCAAGAAGCCTTTCGCTAAGACAGTTCTTGTGGAATTGGCAAAGTGATATTTGGAATCCCATAGAGGGCTATGGTGAAAAAGGAAATATCCTCAGATGAAATCTGGAAAGAAGGTTTCTGAGAAACTGCTTAGTGTTCTGTTAATTCATCTCACATAGTTACATCTGTATTTCGTGGATCTCTTGGGGAGCCTTATTTCTGTGGAATCTGAGAACAGATATTTCGGATCCCTTTGAAGACTACAGGGCCAAAGGAAATATCCTCCGATAACAAAGAGAAAGAAGCTTTCTGAGAAACTTCTTTGTGTTCTGTGAAATCATCTCACAGAGTTACAGCTTTCCCCTCAAGAAGCCTTTCGCTAAGACAGTTCCTGTGTAATTGGCAAAGTGATATTTGGAAGCCCATAGAGGGCTATGGTGAAAAAGTAAATATCCTCAGATGAAATCTGGAAAGAAGCTTTCTGAGAAACTGCTTAGCGTTCTGTTAATTAATCTCACAGACTTACAACAGTATTTCGTGGATCTCTTTGCTAGCCTTATTTCTGTGGAATTTGAGAACAGATATTTCGGATCCCTTTGAAGACTATAGGGCCAAAGGAAATATCCTCCGATAACAAAGAGAAAGAAGCTTTTTGAGAAACTTCTTTGTGTTCTGTGAAATCATCTCACAGAGTTACAGCTTTCCCCTCAGAAGCCTTTCGCTAAGACAGTTCTTGTGGAATTGGCATAGTGATATTTGGAAGCCCTTAGAGGGCTACGGTGAAAAAGGAAATATCCTCAGATGAAATCTGGAAAGAAGCTTTCTGAGAAACTGCTCTGTGATGTGTGACTTGCACTCACAGAGTTACATCTGTATTTCGTGGATCTCTTTGCTAGCCTTATTTCTGTGGAATCTGATAACAGATATTTCGGATCTATTTGAAGACTATAGGGCCAAATTAAATATCCTCCGATAACAAAGAGAAAGAAGCTTTCTGAGAATCTTCTTTGTGTTCTGTGAAATCATCTCACAGAGTTACAGCTTTCCCCTGAAGAAGCCTTTCGGTAAGTCAGTTTTTGTGGAATTGGCAATGTGATATTTGGAAGCCCATAGAGGGCTATGGTGAAAAAGGTAATATCCTCAGATGAAATCTGGAAAGAAGCTTTCTGAGAAACTGCTTAGTGTTCTGTTAATTCATCTCACAGAGTTACATCTGTATTTCGTGGATCTCTTTGCTAGCCTTATTTCTGTGGAATCTGAGAACCGATAATTCGGGCCCCTTGGAAGACTATAGGGCCAAAGGAAATATCCTCGGAGAACAAAGAGAAAGAAGCTTTCTGAGAAACATCTTTGTGTTCTGTGCAATCATCTCACAGAGGTACTGCTTCCCCTCAAGAAGCCTTTCGCTAAGATAGTTCTTGTGGAATTGGCAAAGTGATATTTGGAATCCCTTAAAGGGCTATGGTGAAAAAGGAAATATCCTCAGATGAAATCTGGAAAGAAGCTTTCTGAGAAACTGCTCTGTGATGTGTGACTTCCACTCACAGAGTTACATATGTATTTCGTGGATCTCTTTGCTAGCCTTATTTCTGTGGAATCTGATAACAGATATTTCGGATCCCTTTGAAGACTAGAGGGCCAAAGGAAATATCCTCCGATAACAAAGAGAAAGAAACTTTCTGAGAAACTTCTTTGTGTTCTGTGAAATCATCTCACAGAGTTACAGCTTTCCCCTCAAGAAGCCTTTCGCTAAGACAGTTCTTGTGAAATTGGCAAAGTGATATTTGGAAGCCCATAGAGGGCTACGGTGAAAAAGGAAATATCCTCAGATGAAATCTGGAAAGAAGCTTTCTGAGATATTGCTTAGTTTTCTGTTAACTCATCTGACAGAGTTACATCTGTATTTCTTGGATCTCTTGGCTAGCCTTATTTCTGTGGAGTCTGAGAACAGATATTTCGGATAACTTTGAAGACTATAGGGCCAAAGGAAATATCCTCCGATAATAAAGAGAAAGAAGCTTTCTGAGAAACTTCTTTGTGTTCTGTGAAATCATCTCACAGAGTTACAGCTTATCCCTCCAAAAGCCTTTCGCTAAGACAGTTCTTGTGGAATTGGCAAAGGGATATTTGGATGTCCATTGAGGGCTATGGTGAAAAAGGAAATATTCTCAGATGAAATCTGGAAAGAAGCTTTCTGAGAAACTGCTCTGTGATGTGTGACTTCCACTCAAAGAGTTACATCTGTATTTCGTGGTTCTCTTTGCTAGACTCATTTCTGTGGAATCTGAGAACAGATATTTCGGATCTCTTTGAAGACTATAGGGCCAAAGGAAATATCCTCAGATAACAAAGAGAAAGAAGCTTGCTGAGAAACTTCTTTGTGTTCTGTGAAATCATCTCACAGAGTTACAGCTTTCCCCTCAGGAAGCCTTTAGCTAAGACAGTTCTTGTGGAATTGGCAAAGTGATATTTGGAAGCCCATAGAGGGCTATGGTGAAAAAGTAAATATCCTCAGATGCAATCTGGAAAGAAGCTTTCTGAGAAACTGCTCTGAGATGTGTGACTTGAACTCACAGAGTTACATCTGTATTTCGTGGATCTCTTTGCTAGCCTTATTTCTGTGGAATCAGAGAACAGATATTTCGGATCCCTTTGAAGACTATAGGGCCAAAGGAAATATCCTCCGATAACGAAGAGAAAGAAGCTTTCTGAGAAACTTCTCTGTGTTCTTTGAAATCATCTCACAGAGTTACAGCTTTCCCCTCAAGAAGCCTTTCGCTAAGAGTCTTCTTGTGGAATTGGCAAAGTGATATTTGGAAGCCCATAGAGGGCTACGGTGAAAAAGGAAATATCCTCTGATGAAATCTGGAAAGAAGCTTTCTGAGAAACTGCTTAGCGTTCTGTTAATTCATCTCACAGACTTAGAACAGTATTTCGTGGATCTCTTTGCTAGCCTTATTTCTGTGGAATTTGAGAACAGATATTTCGGATCCCTTTGAAGACTATAGGGCCAAAGGAAATATCCTCCGATAAGAAAGAGAAAGAAGCTTTCTGAGAAACTTCTTTGTGTTCTGTGAAATCATCTCACAGAGTTATAGCTTTCCCCTCAAGAAGCCTTTCGCTAAGACAGTTCTTGTGGAATTCGCAAAGTGATATTTGGAAGCCCATAGAGGGCTATGGTGAAAAAGGAAATATCCTCAGATGAAATCTGGAAAGAAGCTTTCTGAGGAACTGCTTAGGGTTCTGTTAATTCGTCTCACAGATTTACAATCTGTATATCGTAGATCTCTTTGCTAGCCTTATTTCTGTGGAATCTGAGAACAGATATTTCAGATCCCTTTGAAGATCATAGGGCCAAAGGAAATATCCTCCGATAACAAAGAGAAAGAAGCTTTCTGAGAAACTTCTTTGTGTTCTGTGAAATCATCTCACAGAGTTACAGCTTTGCCCTCAAGAAGGCTTTCGCTAAGACAGTTCTTGTGGAATAGGCAAAGTGATATTTTGAAGCCCATAGAGGGCTATGGTGAAAAAGTAAATATCCTCAGATGAAATCTGGAAAGAAGCTTTCTGAGAAACTGCTTAGTGTTCTGATAATTCATCTCACAGAGTTACATCTGTATTTCGTGGATCTCTTTGCTAGCCTTATTTCTGTGGAATCTGGGAACAGATATTTCGGATCCCTTTCAAGACTATAGGGCCAAAGGAAATATCCTCCAAAAACAAAGAGAAAGAAGCTTTCTGAGAAACTTCTTTGTGTTCTGTGAAATCATCTGACAGAGTTACAGCTTTCCCCTCAAGAGGCCTTTCGCTACGACAGTTCTTGTGGAATTGGCAAAGTGATATTATGAGGCCAAAGAGGGCTATGGTGAAGAAGGAAATATCCTCAGATGAAATCTGGAAAGAAGCTTTCTGAGAAACTGCTCTGTGATGTGTGACTTCCACTCACAGAGTTACATCTCTATTTCGTGGATCTCTTTGCTAGCCTTATTTCTGTGGAATCTGGGAACATATATTTCGGATCCCTTTGAAGACTATAGGGCCAAAGGAAATATCCTCCGATAACAAAGAGAAAGAAGCTTTCTGAGAAACTTCTTTGTGTTCTGTGAAATCATCTCACAGAGTTACAGCTTTCCCCTCAAGAATACTTTCGCTAAGACAGTTCTTGTGGAATTGTAAAAGTGATATTTGGAAGCCCACAGAGGGCTATGGTGAAAAAGGAAATATCCTCAGATGAAATCTGGAAAGAAGCTTTCTGAGGAACTGCTTAGGTTTCTGTTAATTCATCTCACAGAGTTACATCTGTATGTCGTGGATCTCTTTGCTAGCCTTATTTCTGTGGAATCTGAGAACGTATATTTCAGATCTCTTTGAAGACTACAGGGCCAAAGGAAATATCCTCCGATAACAAAGAGAAAGAAGCTTTCTGAGAAACGTCTTTGTGTTCTGTGAAATCATCTCACAGAGTTACAGCTTTACACTCAAGAAGCCTTTCGCAAAGACAGTTCTTGTGGAATTGGAAAAGTGATATTTGGAAGCCCATAGAGGGCTATGGTGAAAAAGGAAATATCCTCAGATGAAATATGGAAAGAAGCTCTCTGAGAAACTGCTTAGTGTTCTGTTAATTCATCTCACAGAGTTACATCTGTATTTCGTGGATCCCTTTGCTAGCCTTATTTCTGTGGAATCTCAGAAGAGATATTTCGGATCCCTTTGAAGACTATAGGGCCAAAGGAAATATCCTCCGATAACAAAGAGAAAGAAGCTTTCTGAGAAACTTCTTTGTGTTCTGTGAAATCATCTCACAGAGTTACAGCATTCCCCTCAAGAAGCCTTTCGCTAAGACAGTTCTTGTGGAATTGGAAAAGTGATATTTGGAAGCCCCTAGATGGCTATGGTGAAAAAGGAAGTATAATCCGATGAAATCTGGAAAGAAGCTTTGTGAGGAACTGCTTAGGGTTCTGTTAATTCGTCTCACAGATTTACATCTGTATTTCGTGGATCTCTTTCATAGCCTTATTTCTGTGGAATCTGAGAAGAGATATTTCAGATCCCTTTGAAGACTATAGGGCCAAAGGAAATATCCTCCGATAACAAAGAAAAAGAAGCTTTCTGAGAAACTTGTTTGTGTTCTGTGAAATCATCTCACAGAGTTACAGCTTTGCCCTCAAGAGGGCTTTCGCTAAGACAGTTCTTGTGGAATTGGCAAAGTGATATTTGGAAGCCCCTAGAGGGCTATGGTGAAAAAGGAAATATCCTCAGATGAAATCTGGAAAGAAGCTTTCTGAGAAACTGCTCTGTGATGTGTGACTTCCACTCACAGAGTTACCTCTGTATTTCGTGGCTCTCTTTGCTAGGTTTATTTCTGTGGAATCTGAGAACAGATATTTCGGATCCCTTTGAAGACTATAGGGCCAAAGGAAATATCCTCCGATAACCAAGAGAAAGAAGCTTTCTGAGAAACTTCTTTGTGTTCTGTGAAATCATCTCACAGAATTATAGCTTTGCCCTCAAGAAGCCTTTCGCTAAGACAGTTCTTGTGGAATTGGCAAAGTGATATTTGGAAGCCCATAGAGGGCTATGGTGAAAAAGGGAATATCCTCAGATGAAATCTGGAGAGAAGCTTTCTGAGAAACTGCTTAGTGTTCTGTTAATTCATCTCACAGAGTTACATCTGTATTTCGTGCATCTCTTTGCTAGCCTTATTTCTGTGGAATCTGAGAACAGATATTTCGGATCCCTTTGAAGACTATAGGGCCAAAGGAAATATCCTCCAATAACAAAGAGAAAGAAACTTTCTGAGAAACTTCTTTGTGTTCTGTGAAATCATCTCACAGAGTTACAGCTTCCCCTCAAGAAGCCTTTCGCTAAGACAGTTCTTGTGGAATTGGCAAAGTGATATTTGGAAGCCCATAGAGGGCTATGGTGAAAAAGGAAATATCCTCAGATGAAATCTGGAAAGCAGCTTTCTGAGAAACTGCTTAGCGTTCTGTTAATTCATCTCACAGAGTTACATCTGTATTTCGTGGATCTCTTTGCTAGCCTTATTTCTGTGGAATCTGAGAACAGATATTTCGAATCCCTTTGAAGACTATAGGGCGAAAGGAAATATCCTCCCATAACAAAGAGAAAGAAACTTTCTGAGAAACTACTTTGTGTCCTGTGAAATCAACTCACCGAGTTACAGCTGTCCCCTCCAGAAGCCTTTCGCTAAGACAGTTCTTGTGGAATTGGCAAACTGATATTTGAAAGCCCAGAGAGGGATATGGTGAAAAAGGAAATATCCTCAGATGAAATCTGGAAAGAAGCTTTCTGAGAAACTGCTTAGTGTTCTGTTAATTCATCTCACAGAGTTAAATCTCTATTTCGTGGATCTCTTTGCTAGCCTTATTTCTGTGGAAACTGAGAACAGATATTTCGGATCCCTTGGAAGACTATAGGGCCATAGGAAATATCCTCCGAAAACAATGAGAAAGAAGCTTTCTGAGAAACTTCTTGGTGTTCTGTGAAATCATCTCAAAGAGTTACAGCATTCCACTCAAGAAGGCTTTCTCTAAGACAGTTCTTGTGGTATTGGCAAAGTGATATTTGGAAGCCTATAGAGGTCTATGGTGAAAAAGGAAATATCCTCAGATGAAATCTGGAAAGAAGCTTTCTGAGAAACTGCTCTGTGATGTGTGACTTCCACTCACAGAGTTACATCTGTATTTCGTGGTTCTCTTTGCTAGGTTTATTTCTGTGGAATCTGAGAACGGATATTTCGGATCCCTTTGAAGAATAAAGGGCCAAAGGAAATATCCTCCGATAACCAAGAGAAAGAAGCTTTCTGAGAAACTTCTTTGTGTTCTGTGAAATCATCTCACACAGTTACAGTTTTCCACTCTAGAAGCCTTTCGCTAAGACAGTTCTTGTGGAATTGGCAATGTGATATTTGGAAGCCCATAGAAGGCTATGGTGAAAAAGGAAATATCCTCAGATGCAATCTGGAAAGAAGCTTTCTGAGAAACTGCTTAGTGTTTCGTTTATTCATGTCACAGAGTTATATCTGTATTTCGTGGATCTCTTCGCTAGCCTTATTTCTGTGGAATCTGAGAACAGATATTTCAGATCCCTTTGAAGACTAATGGGCCAAAGGAAATATCCTCCGATAACAAAGAGAAAGAAGCTTCTGAGAAACTTCTTTGTGTTCTGTGAAATCATCTCACAGAGTTACAGCTTTCCCCTCAAGAAGCCTTTCGCTAAGACAGTTCTTGTGGAATTAGCAAAGTGATATTTGGATGCCCATAGAGGGCTATGGTGAAAAAGGAAATATCCTCAGATGAAATCTGGAAAGAAGATTTCTGAGAAACTGCTCTGTGATGTGTGACTTCCACTCACAGAGTTACATCTGTATTTCGTGGATCTCTTTGCTAGCCTTATTTCTGTGGATTCTGAGAACAGATAATTCGGATCCCTTTGAAGACTCTAGGGCCAAAGGAAATATCCTCCGATAACAATGAGAAAGAAGCTTTCTGAGAAACTTCTTTGTGTTCTGTGAAATCATCTCACAGAGTTACAGCTTTCCCCTCAAGAAGCCTTTCGCTAGGACAGTTCTTGTGGAATTGGAAAAGTGATATTTGCAAGCCCATAGAGGGCTATGGTGAAAAAGGAAATATCCTCAGATGAAATCTGGAAAGAAGCTTTCTGAGGAACTGCTTAGGGTTCTGTTAATTCATCCCACAGATTTACATCTGTATTTCGTGGATCTCTTTGCTAGCCTTATTTCTGTGGAATCTGAGAACAGATATTTCAGATCCCTTTGAAGACTATAGGGCCAAAGGAAATATCCTCCGATAACAAAGAGAAAGAAGCTTTCTGAGAAACTTCTTTGTGTTCTGTGAAATCATCTCACAGAGTTACAGCTTTGCCCTCAAGAAGGCTTTCGCTAAGACAGTTATTGTGGAATTGGCAAAGTGATATTTGGAAGCCCAAAGAGGGCTATGGTGAAAAAGGAAATATCCTCAGATGAAATCTGGAAAGAAGCTTTCTGAGAAATTGCTTAGTGTTCTGATAATTCATCTCACAGTGTTACATCTGTATTTCGTGGATCTCTTTGCTAGCCTCATTTCTGTGGAATCTGAGAACAGATATTTCGGATCCCTTTGAAGACTACAGGGCCATAGGAAATATCCTGCGATAACAATGAGAAAGAAGCTTTCTGAGAAACTTCTTTGTCTTCTCTGAAATCATCTCACAGAGTTACAGCTTTCCACTCAAGAAGGCTTTCGCTAAGACAATTCTTGTGGTATTGGCAAAGTGATATTTGGAAGCCCATAGAGGGCTGTGGTGAAAAAGGAAATATCCTCAGATGAAATCTGGAAAGAAGCTTTCTGAGAAACTGCTCTGTGATGTGTGACTTCCACTCACAGAGTTACCTCTGTATTTCGTGGCTCTCTTTGCTAGGTTTATTTCTGTGGAATCTGAGAACAGATATTTCGGATCCCTTTGAAGACTATAGGGCCAAAGGAAATATCCTCCGATAACCAAGAGAAAGAAGCTTTCTGAGAAACTTCTTTGTGTTCTGTGAAATCATCTCACACAGTTACAGTTTTTCACTATAGAAGCCTTTCGGTAAGACAGTTCTTGTGGAATTGGAAAAGTGATATTTGGAAGACCATAGAGGGCTATGGTGAAAAAGGAAATATCCTCAGATGAAATCTGGAAAGAAGCTTTCTGAGGAACTGCTTAGGGTTCTGTTAATTCATCTCACAGATTTACATCTGTATTTTGTGGATCTCTTTGCTAGCCTTATTTCTGTGGAATCTGAGAACAGATATTTCAGATCCCTTTGAAGACTATAGGGCCAAAGCAAATATCCTCCGATGACAAAGAGAAAGAAGCTTTCTGAGAAACTTCTTTGTGTTCTGTGAAATCATCTCACAGAGTTACAGCTTTCCCCTCAAGAAGCCTTTCGCTAAGACAGTTCTTGTGGAATTCGCAAAGTGATATTTGGAAGCCCTTAGAGAGCTATGGTGAAAAAGGAAATATCCTCAGATGAAATCTGGAAAGAAGATTTCTGAGAAACTGCTTAGTGTTCTGTTAACTCATCTCACAGAGTTACATCTGTATTTCGTGGATCTCTTTGCGAGCCTTATTTCTGTGGAAGCTGAGAATAGATATTTCGGATCCCTTTGAAGACTATAGGGCCAAAGGAAATATCCTCCGATAACAAAGAGAAAGAAGCGTTCTGAGAAACTTCTTTGTGTTCTGTGAAATCATCTCACAGAGTTACAGGTTTCCACTCAAGAAGCCTTTCGCTAAGACGGTTCTTGTGGTATTTGCAAAGTGATATTTGGAAGCCCATAGAATGCTATGGTGAAAAAGGAAATATCCTCAGATGAAATCTGGAAAGAAGCTTTCTGAGAAACTGCTCTGTGATGTGTGACTTCCACTCACAGAGTTACATCTGTATTTCGTGGTTCTCTTTGATAAGTTTATTTCTGTGGAATCTGAGTACAGATATTTCGGATCTCTTTGAAGACTATAGGGCCAAAGGAAATATCCTCCGATAACCAAGAGAAAGAAGCTTTCTGAGAAACTTCTTTGTGTTCTGTGAAATCATCTCACAGAGATACAGCTTTCCACTCAAGAAGCCTTTCGCAAAGACAGTTCTTGTGGAATTGGCAAAGTGATACTTGGAAGCCCATAGAGGGTTATGGTGAAAAAGGAAATATCCTCAGATGAAATCTGGAAAGAACCTTTCTGAGAAACTGCTTAGTGTTCTGTTAATTCATCTCACAGAGTTACATCTGTATTTCGTGGATCTCTTTGCTAGCCTTATTTCTGTGGAATCTGAGAACAGATATTTCGGATCCCTTTGATGAATATAGGGCCAAAGGAAATATCCTCTGAAAACAAAGAGAAAGAAGCTTTCTGAGAAGCTTCTTTGTGTTCTGTGAAATCATCTCACAGAGTTACAGCTTTTCCCTCAAGAAGGCTTTCGCTAAGTCAGTTCTTGTGGAATTGGCAAAGTGATATTTGGAAGCCCATAGAGGGCTATGGTGAAAAAGGAAATATTCTCAGATGAAATCTGGAAAGAAGCTTTCTGAGAAGTTGCTTAGTGTTCTGATAATTCATCTCACAGTGTTACATTTGTATTTCGTGGATCTCTTTGCTAGCCTTATTTCTGTGGAATCTGAGAACATATATTTCGGATCCCTTTGAAGACTATAGGGCCAAAGGAAATATCCTCGGATAACCAAGAGAAAGAAGCTTTCTGAGAAACTTCTTTGTGTTCTGTGAAATCATCTCACAAAGTTACAGCTTTCACTCAAGAAGCCTTTCGTAAAGACAGTTATTGTGAAATTGGCAAAGTGATATTTGGAAGCCCATAGAGGGCTACGGTGAAAAACGAAATATCCTCAGATGAAATATGGAAAGAAGCTTTCTGAGGAACTGCTTAGTGTTCTGTTAATTCATCTCACAGATTTACACCTGTATTTCGTGGATCTCTTTGCTAGCCTTATTTCTGTGGAATCTGAGAACAGATATTTCAGATCCCTTTGAAGACTATAGGGCCAAAGGAAATATCCTCCGATAACCAAGAGAAAGAAGCTTTCTGAGAAACTTCTTTGTGTTCTGTGAAATCATCTCAAAAAGTTACAGCTTTCCACTCAAGAAGCCTTTCGTAAAGACAGTTATTGTGAAATTGGCAAAGTGATATTTGGAAGCCCATAGAGGGCTACGGTGAAAAAGGAAATATCCTCAGATGAAATATGGAAAGAAGCTTTCTGAGGAACTGCTTAGTGTTCTGTTAATTCATCTCACAGATTTACACCTGTATTTCGTGGATCTCTTCGCTAGCCTTATTTCTGTGGAATCTGAGAACAGATATTTCAGATCCCTTTGAAGACTATAGGGCCAAAGGAAATATCCTCCGATAACAAAGAGAAAGAAGCTTTCTGAGAAGCTTCTTTGTGTTCTGCGAAATCATCTCAGAGAGTTATAGCTTTCCCCTCGAGAAGGCTTTCGCTAAGACAGTTCTTGTGGAATTGGCAAAGTAATGTTTGGAAGCCCATAGAGGGCTATGGTGAAAAAGGAAATATCCTCAGATGAAATCTGGAAAGAAGATTTCTGAGAAACTGTTTTGTGATGTGTGACTTCCACTCACAGAGTTACATCTGTATTTCGTGGATCTCTTTTCTAGCCTTATTTCTGTGGAATCTGAGAACAGATATTTCGCATCCCTTTGAAGACTATAGGGCGAAAGGAAATATCCTCCCATAACAAAGAGAAAGAAACTTTCTGAGAAACTACTTTGTGTCCTGTGAAATCAACTCACCGAGTTACAGCTGTCCCCTCCAGAAGCCTTTCGCTAAGACAGTTCTTGTGGAATTGGCAAACTGATATTTGAAAGCCCAGAGAGGGATATGGTGAAAAAGGAAATATCCTCAGATGAAATCTGGAAAGAAGCTTTCTGAGAAACTGCTTAGTGTTCTGTTAATTCATCTCACAGAGTTAAATCTCTATTTCGTGGATCTCTTTGCTAGCCTTATTTCTGTGGAAACTGAGAACAGATATTTCGGATCCCTTGGAAGACTATAGGGCCATAGGAAATATCCTCCGAAAACAATGAGAAAGAAGCTTTCTGAGAAACTTCTTGGTGTTCTGTGAAATCATCTCAAAGAGTTACAGCATTCCACTCAAGAAGGCTTTCTCTAAGACAGTTCTTGTGGTATTGGCAAAGTGATATTTGGAAGCCTATAGAGGTCTATGGTGAAAAAGGAAATATCCTCAGATGAAATCTGGAAAGAAGCTTTCTGAGAAACTGCTCTGTGATGTGTGACTTCCACTCACAGAGTTACATCTGTATTTCGTGGTTCTCTTTGCTAGGTTTATTTCTGTGGAATCTGAGAACGGATATTTCGGATCCCTTCGAAGAATAAAGGGCCAAAGGAAATATCCTCCGATAACCAAGAGAAAGAAGCTTTCTGAGAAACTTCTTTGTGTTCTGTGAAATCATCTCACAGAGTTACAGCTTTCCCCTCAAGAAGCCTTTCGCTAGGACAGTTCTTGTGGAATTGGAAAAGTGATATTTGCAAGCCCATAGAGGGCTATGGTGAAAAAGGAAATATCCTCAGATGAAATCTGGAAAGAAGCTTTCTGAGGAACTGCTTAGGGTTCTGTTAATTCATCCCACAGATTTACATCTGTATTTCGTGGATCTCTTTGCTAGCCTTATTTCTGTGGAATCTGAGAACAGATATTTCAGATCCCTTTGAAGACTATAGGGCCAAAGGAAATATCCTCCGATAACAAAGAGAAAGAAGCTTTCTGAGAAACTTGTTTGTGTTCTGTGAAATCATCTCACAGAGTTACAGCTTTGCCCTCAAGAAGGCTTTCGCTAAGACAGTTATTGTGGAATTGGCAAAGTGATATTTGGAAGCCCAAAGAGGGCTATGGTGAAAAAGGAAATATCCTCAGATGAAATCTGGAAAGAAGCTTTCTGAGAAATTGCTTAGTGTTCTGATAATTCATCTCACAGTGTTACATCTGTATTTCGTGGATCTCTTTGCTAGCCTCATTTCTGTGGAATCTGAGAACAGATATTTCGGATCCCTTTGAAGACTACAGGGCCATAGGAAATATCCTGCGATAACAATGAGAAAGAAGCTTTCTGAGAAACTTCTTTGTGTTCTCTGAAATCATCTCACAGAGTTACAGCTTTCCACTCAAGATGGCTTTCGCTAAGACAATTCTTGTGGTATTGGCAAAGTGATATTTGGAAGCCCATAGAGGGCTGTGGTGAAAAAGGAAATATCCTCAGATGAAATCTGGAAAGAAGCTTTCTGAGAAACTGCTCTGTGATGTGTGACTTCCACTCACAGAGTTACCTCTGTATTTCGTGGCTCTCTTTGCTAGGTTTATTTCTGTGGAATCTGAGAACAGATATTTCGGATCCCTTTGAAGACTATAGGGCCAAAGGAAATATCCTCCGATAACCAAGAGAAAGAAGCTTTCTGAGAAACTTCTTTGTGTTCTGTGAAATCATCTCACACAGTTACAGTTTTTCACTATAGAAGCCTTTCGGTAAGACAGTTCTTGTGGAATTGGAAAAGTGATATTTGGAAGACCATAGAGGGCTATGGTGAAAAAGGAAATATCCTCAGATGAAATCTGGAAAGAAGCTTTCTGAGGAACTGCTTAGGGTTCTGTTAATTCATCTCACAGATTTACATCTGTATTTCGTGGATCTCTTTGCTAGCCTTATTTCTGTGGAATCTGAGAACAGATATTTCAGATCCCTTTGAAGACTATAGGGCCAAAGCAAATATCCTCCGATGACAAAGAGAAAGAAGCTTTCTGAGAAACTTCTTTGTGTTCTGTGAAATCATCTCACAGAGTTACAGCTTTCCCCTCAAGAAGCCTTTCGCTAAGACAGTTCTTGTGGAATTCGCAAAGTGATATTTGGAAGCCCTTAGAGGGCTATGGTGAAAAAGGAAATATCCTCAGATGAAATCTGGAAAGAAGATTTCTGAGAAACTGCTTAGTGTTCTGTTAACTCATCTCACAGAGTTACATCTGTATTTCGTGGATCTCTTTGCGAGCCTTATTTCTGTGGAAGCTGAGAATAGATATTTCGGATCCCTTTGAAGACTATAGGGCCAAAGGAAATATCCTCCGATAACAAAGAGAAAGAAGCGTTCTGAGAAACTTCTTTGTGTTCTGTGAAATCATCTCACAGAGTTACAGGTTTCCACTCAAGAAGCCTTTCGCTAAGACGGTTCTTGTGGTATTGGCAAAGTGATATTTGGAAGCCCATAGAATGCTATGGTGAAAAAGGAAATATCCTCAGATGAAATCTGGAAAGAAGCTTTCTGAGAAACTGCTCTGTGATGTGTGACTTCCACTCACAGAGTTACATCTGTATTTCGTGGTTCTCTTTGATAAGTTTATTTCTGTGGAATCTGAGTACAGATATTTCGGATCTCTTTGAAGACTATAGGGCCAAAGGAAATATCCTCTGATAACCAAGAGAAAGAAGCTTTCTGAGAAACTTCTTTGTGTTCTGTGAAATCATCTCACAGAGATACAGCTTTCCACTCAAGAAGCCTTTCGCAAAGACAGTTCTTGTGGAATTGGCAAAGTGATACTTGGAAGCCCATAGAGGGTTATGGTGAAAAAGGAAATATCCTCAGATGAAATCTGGAAAGAACCTTTCTGAGAAACTCCTTAGTGTTCTGTTAATTCATCTCACAGAGTTACATCTGTATTTCGTGGATCTCTTTGCTAGCCTTATTTCTGTGGAATCTGAGAACAGATATTTCGGATCCCTTTGAAGAATATAGGGCCAAAGGAAATATCCTCTGAAAACAAAGAGAAAGAAGCTTTCTGAGAAGCTTCTTTGTGTTCTGTGAAATCATCTCACAGAGTTACAGCTTTGCCCTCAAGAAGGCTTTCGCTAAGTCAGTTCTTGTGGAATTGGCAAAGTGATATTTGGAAGCCCATAGAGGGCTGTGGTGAAAAAGGAAATATCCTCAGATGAAATCTGGAAAGAAGATTTCTGAGAAGTTGCTTAGTGTTCTGATAATTCATCTCACAGTGTTACATTTGTATTTCGTGGATCTCTTTGCTAGCCTTATTTCTGTGGAATCTGAGAACAGATATTTCGGATCCCTTTGAAGACTATAGGGCCAAAGGAAATATCCTCCGATAACCAAGAGAAAGAAGCTTTCTGAGAAACTTCTTTGTGTTCTGTGAAATCATCTCACAAAGTTACAGCTTTCCACTCAAGAAGCCTTTCGTAAAGACAGTTATTGTGAAATTGGCAAAGTGATATTTGGAAGCCCATAGAGGGCTACGGTGAAAAAGGAAATATCCTCAGATGAAATATGGAAAGAAGCTTTCTGAGGAACTGCTTAGTGTTCTGTTAATTCATCTCACAGATTTACACCTGTATTTCGTGGATCTCTTTGCTAGCCTTATTTCTGTGGAATCTGAGAACAGATATTTCAGATCCCTTTGAAGACTATAGGGCCAAAGGAAATATCCTCCGATAACAAAGAGAAAGAAGCTTTCTGAGAAGCTTCTTTGTGTTCTGCGAAATCATCTCAGAGAGTTATAGCTTTCCCCTCGAGAAGGCTTTCGCTAAGACAGTTCTTGTGGAATTGGCAAAGTAATGTTTGGAAGCCCCTAGAGGGCTATGGTGAAAAAGGAAATATCCTCAGATGAATTCTGGAAAGAAGATTTCTGAGAAACTGTTTTGTGATGTGTGACTTCCACTCACAGAGTTACATCTGTATTTCGTGGATCTCTTTTCTAGCCTTATTTCTGTGGAATCTGAGAACAGATATTTCGCATCCCTTTGAAGACTATAGGACCAAAGAAATATCCTCCGATAACAAAGAGAAAGAAGCTTTCTGAGAAACTTCTTTGTGTTCTGTGAAATCATCTCACAGAGTTACAGCTTCCCCTCAAGAAGCCTTTCGCTAAGACAGTTCTTGTGGAATTGGCAAAGTGATATTTGGAAGCCCATAGAGGGCTATGGTGAAAAAGGAAATATCCTCAGATGAAATCTGGAAAGCAGCTTTCTGAGAAACTGCTTAGCGTTCTGTTAATTCTTCTCACAGAGTTACATCTGTATTTCGTGGATCTCTTTGCTAGCCTTATTTCTGTGGAATCTGAGAACAGATATTTCGGATCCCTTTGAAGACTATAGGGCGAAAGGAAATATCCTCCCATAACAAAGAGAAAGAAGCTTTCTGAGAAACTACTTTGTGTCCTGTGAAATCAACTCACCGAGTTACAGCTGTCCCCTCCAGAAGCCTTTCGCTAAGACAGTTCTTGTGGAATTGGCAAACTGATATTTGAAAGCCCAGAGAGGGCTATGGTGAAAAAGGAAATATCCTCAGATGAAATCTGGAAAAAAGCTTTCTGAGAAACTGCTTAGTGTTCTGTTAATTCCTCTCAGAGAGTTAAATCTGTATTTCGTGGATCTCTTTGCTAGCCTTATTTCTGTGGAAACTGAGAACAGATATTTCGGATCCCTTGGAAGACTATAGGGCCATAGGAAATATCCTCCGAAAACAATGAGAAAGAAGCTTTCTGAGAAACTTCTTGGTGTTCTGTGAAATCATCTCAAAGAGTTACAGCTTTCCACTCAAGAAGGCTTTCTCTAAGACAGTTCTTGTGGTATTGGCAAAGTGATATTTGGAAGCCTATAGAGGTCTATGGTGAAAAAGGAAATATCCTCAGATGAAATCTGGAAAGAAGCTTTCTGAGAAACTGCTCTGTGATGTGTGACTTCCACTCACAGAGTTACATCTGTATTTCGTGGTTCTCTTTGCTAGGTTTATTTCTGTGGAATCTGAGAACGGATATTTCGGATCCCTTTGAAGAATAAAGGGCCAAAGGAAATATCCTCCGATAACCAAGAGAAAGAAGCTTTCTGAGAAACTTCTTTGTGTTCTGTGAAATCATCTCACACAGTTACAGTTTTCCACTCTAGAAGCCTTTCGCTAAGACAGTTCTTGTGGAATTGGCAATGTGATATTTGGAAGCCCATAGAAGGCTATGGTGAAAAAGGAAATATCCTCAGATGCAATCTGGAAAGAAGCTTTCTGAGAAACTGCTTAGTGTTTCGTTTATTCATGTCACAGAGTTATATCTGTATTTCGTGGATCTCTTCGCTAGCCTTATTTCTGTGGAATCTGAGAACAGATATTTCAGATCCCTTTGAAGACTAATGGGCCAAAGGAAATATCCTCCGATAACAAAGAGAAAGAAGCTTGTGAGAAACTTCTTTGTGTTCTGTGAAATCATCTCACAGAGTTACAGCTTTCCCCTCAAGAAGCCTTTCGCTAAGACAGTTCTTGTGGAATTGGCAAAGTGATATTTGGATGCCCATAGAGGGCTATGGTGAAAAAGGAAATATCCTCAGATGAAATCTGGAAAGAAGATTTCTGAGAAACTGCTCTGTGATGTGTGACTTCCACTCACAGAGTTACATCTGTATTTCGTGGATATCTTTGCTAGCCTTATTTCTGTGGAATCTGAGAACAGATATTTCGGATCCCTTTGAAGACTCTAGGGCCAAAGGAAATATCCTCAGATAACAAAGAGAAAGAAGCTTTCTGAGAAACTTCTTTGTGTTCTGTGAAATCATCTCACAGAGTTACAGCTTTCCCCTCAAGAAGCCTTTCGCTAAGACAGTTCTTGTGGAATTGGAAAAGTGATATTTGCAAGCCCATAGAGGGCTATGGTGAAAAAGGAAATATCCTCAGATGAAATCTGGAAAGAAGCTTTCTGAGGAACTGCTTAGGGTTCTGTTAATTCATCCCACAGATTTACATCTGTATTTCGTGGATCTCTTTGCTAGCCTTATTTCTGTGGAATCTGAGAACAGATATTTCAGATCCCTTTGAAGACTATAGGGCCAAAGGAAATATCCTGCGATAACAAAGAGAAAGAAACTTTCTGAGAAACTTGTTTGTGTTCTGTGAAATCATCTCACAGAGTTACAGCTTTGCCCTCAAGAAGGCTTTCGCTAAGACAGTTATTGTGGAATTGGCAAAGTGATATTTGGAAGCCCAAAGAGGGCTATGGTGAAAAAGGAAATATCCTCAGATGAAATCTGGAAAGAAGCTTTCTGAGAAACTGCTTAGTGTTCTGTTAATTCATCTCACAGAGTTACATCTGTATTTCGTGGATCTTTTTCCTCGCCTTATTTCTGTGGAATCTGGGAACAGATATTTCGGATCCCTTTGAAGACTATAGGGCCAAAGGAAATATCCTCCGATGACAAAGAGAAAGAAGCTTTCTGAGAAACTTATTTGTGTTCTGTGAAATCATCTCACAGAGTTACAGCTTTCCCCTCAAGAAGCCTTTCGCTAAGACAGTTCTTGTGGAATTGGTAAAGTGATATTTGGAAGCCCATAGAGGGCTATGGTGAAAAAGGAAATATCCTCAGATGAAATCTGGAAAGAAGCTTTCTGAGTAATTGCTTTGTGTTCTGATAATTCATCTCACAGTGTTACATCTGTATTTCGTGGATCTCTTTGCTAGCCTCATTTCTGTGGAATCTGAGAACAGATATTTCGGATCCCTTTGAAGACTACAGGGCCATAGGAAATATCCTGCGATAACAATGAGAAAGAAGCTTTCTGAGAAACTTCTTTGTGTTCTCTGAAATCATCTCATAGAGTTACAGCTTTCCACTCAAGAAGGCTTTCGCTAAGACAATTCTTGTGGTATTGGCAAAGTGATATTTGGAAGCCCATAGAGGGCTGTGGTGAAAAAGGAAATATCCTCAGATGAAATCTGGAAAGAAGCTTTCTGAGAAACTGCTCTGTGATGTGTGACTTCCACTCACAGAGTTACCTCTGTATTTCGTGGTTCTCTTTGCTAGGTTTATTTCTGTGGAATCTGAGAACAGATATTTCGGATCCCTTTGAAGACTATAGGGCCAAAGGAAATATCCTCCGATAACCAAGAGAAAGAAGCTTTCTGAGAAACTTCTTTGTGTTCTGTGAAATCATCTCACACAATTACAGTTTTCCACTATAGAAGCCTTTCGGTAAGACAGTTCTTGTGGAATTGGAAAAGTGATATTTGGAAGACCATAGAGGGCTATGGTGAAAAAGGAAATATCCTCAGATGAAATCTGGAAAGAAGCTTTCTGAGGAACTGCTTAGGGTTCTGTTAATTCATCTCACAGATTTACATCTGTATTTCGTGGATCTCTTTGCTAGCCTTATTTCTGTGGAATCTGAGAACAGATATTTCAGATCCCTTTGAAGACTATAGGGCCAAAGCAAATATCCTCCGATGACAAAGAGAAAGAAGCTTTCTGAGAAACTTCTTTGTGTTCTGTGAAATCATCTCACAGAGTTACAGCTTTCCCCTCAAGAAGCCTTTCGCTAAGACAGTTCTTGTGGAATTGGAAAAGTGATATTTGCAAGCCCATAGAGGGCTATGGTGAAAAAGGAAATATCCTCAGATGAAATCTGGAAAGAAGCTTTCTGAGGAACTGCTTAGGGTTCTGTTAATTCATCCCACAGATTTACATCTGTATTTCGTGGATCTCTTTGCTAGCCTTATTTCTGTGGAATCTGAGAACAGATATTTCAGATCCCTTTGAAGACTATAGGGCCAAAGGAAATATCCTGCGATAACAAAGAGAAAGAAACTTTCTGAGAAACTTGTTTGTGTTCTGTGAAATCATCTCACAGAGTTACAGCTTTGCCCTCAAGAAGGCTTTCGCTAAGACAGTTATTGTGGAATTGGCAAAGTGATATTTGGAAGCCCAAAGAGGGCTATGGTGAAAAAGGAAATATCCTCAGATGAAATCTGGAAAGAAGCTTTCTGAGAAACTGCTTAGTGTTCTGTTAATTCATCTCACAGAGTTACATCTGTATTTCGTGGATCTTTTTCCTCGCCTTATTTCTGTGGAATCTGGGAACAGATATTTCGGATCCCTTTGAAGACTATAGGGCCAAAGGAAATATCCTCCGATGACAAAGAGAAAGAAGCTTTCTGAGAAACTTATTTGTGTTCTGTGAAATCATCTCACAGAGTTACAGCTTTCCCCTCAAGAAGCCTTTCGCTAAGACAGTTCTTGTGGAATTGGTAAAGTGATATTTGGAAGCCCATAGAGGGCTATGGTGAAAAAGGAAATATCCTCAGATGAAATCTGGAAAGAAGCTTTCTGAGTAATTGCTTTGTGTTCTGATAATTCATCTCACAGTGTTACATCTGTATTTCGTGGATCTCTTTGCTAGCCTCATTTCTGTGGAATCTGAGAACAGATATTTCGGATCCCTTTGAAGACTACAGGGCCATAGGAAATATCCTGCGATAACAATGAGAAAGAAGCTTTCTGAGAAACTTCTTTGTGTTCTCTGAAATCATCTCATAGAGTTACAGCTTTCCACTCAAGAAGGCTTTCGCTAAGACAATTCTTGTGGTATTGGCAAAGTGATATTTGGAAGCCCATAGAGGGCTGTGGTGAAAAAGGAAATATCCTCAGATGAAATCTGGAAAGAAGCTTTCTGAGAAACTGCTCTGTGATGTGTGACTTCCACTCACAGAGTTACCTCTGCATTTCGTGGTTCTCTTTGCTAGGTTTATTTCTGTGGAATCTGAGAACAGATATTTCGGATCCCTTTGAAGACTATAGGGCCAAAGGAAATATCCTCCGATAACCAAGAGAAAGAAGCTTTCTGAGAAACTTCTTTGTGTTCTGTGAAATCATCTCACACAATTACAGTTTTCCACTATAGAAGCCTTTCGGTAAGACAGTTCTTGTGGAATTGGAAAAGTGATATTTGGAAGACCATAGAGGGCTATGGTGAAAAAGGAAATATCCTCAGATGAAATCTGGAAAGAAGCTTTCTGAGGAACTGCTTAGGGTTCTGTTAATTCATCTCACAGATTTACATCTGTATTTCGTGGATCTCTTTGCTAGCCTTATTTCTGTGGATTCTGAGAACAGATATTTCAGATCCCTTTGAAGACTATAGGGCCAAAGCAAATATCCTCCGATGACAAAGAGAAAGAAGCTTTCTGAGAAACTTCTTTGTGTTCTGTGAAATCATCTCACAGAGTTACAGCTTTCCCCTCAAGAAGCCTTTCGCTAAGACAGTTCTTGTGGAATTGGAAAAGTGATATTTGCAAGCCCATAGAGGGCTATGGTGAAAAAGGAAATATCCTCAGATGAAATCTGGAAAGAAGCTTTCTGAGGAACTGCTTAGGGTTCTGTTAATTCATCCCACAGATTTACATCTGTATTTCGTGGATCTCTTTGCTAGCCTTATTTCTGTGGAATCTGAGAACAGATATTTCAGATCCCTTTGAAGACTATAGGGCCAAAGGAAATATCCTGCGATAACAAAGAGAAAGAAACTTTCTGAGAAACTTGTTTGTGTTCTGTGAAATCATCTCACAGAGTTACAGCTTTGCCCTCAAGAAGGCTTTCGCTAAGACAGTTATTGTGGAATTGGCAAAGTGATATTTGGAAGCCCAAAGAGGGCTATGGTGAAAAAGGAAATATCCTCAGATGAAATCTGGAAAGAAGCTTTCTGAGAAACTGCTTAGTGTTCTGTTAATTCATCTCACAGAGTTACATCTGTATTTCGTGGATCTTTTTCCTCGCCTTATTTCTGTGGAATCTGGGAACAGATATTTCGGATCCCTTTGAAGACTATAGGGCCAAAGGAAATATCCTCCGATGACAAAGAGAAAGAAGCTTTCTGAGAAACTTATTTGTGTTCTGTGAAATCATCTCACAGAGTTACAGCTTTCCCCTCAAGAAGCCTTTCGCTAAGACAGTTCTTGTGGAATTGGTAAAGTGATATTTGGAAGCCCATAGAGGGCTATGGTGAAAAAGGAAATATCCTCAGATGAAATCTGGAAAGAAGCTTTCTGAGTAATTGCTTTGTGTTCTGATAATTCATCTCACAGTGTTACATCTGTATTTCGTGGATCTCTTTGCTAGCCTCATTTCTGTGGAATCTGAGAACAGATATTTCGGATCCCTTTGAAGACTACAGGGCCATAGGAAATATCCTGCGATAACAATGAGAAAGAAGCTTTCTGAGAAACTTCTTTGTGTTCTCTGAAATCATCTCATAGAGTTACAGCTTTCCACTCAAGAAGGCTTTCGCTAAGACAATTCTTGTGGTATTGGCAAAGTGATATTTGGAAGCCCATAGAGGGCTGTGGTGAAAAAGGAAATATCCTCAGATGAAATCTGGAAAGAAGCTTTCTGAGAAACTGCTCTGTGATGTGTGACTTCCACTCACAGAGTTACCTCTGTATTTCGTGGTTCTCTTTGCTAGGTTTATTTCTGTGGAATCTGAGAACAGATATTTCGGATCCCTTTGAAGACTATAGGGCCAAAGGAAATATCCTCCGATAACCAAGAGAAAGAAGCTTTCTGAGAAACTTCTTTGTGTTCTGTGAAATCATCTCACACAATTACAGTTTTCCACTATAGAAGCCTTTCGGTAAGACAGTTCTTGTGGAATTGGAAAAGTGATATTTGGAAGACCATAGAGGGCTATGGTGAAAAAGGAAATATCCTCAGATGAAATCTGGAAAGAAGCTTTCTGAGGAACTGCTTAGGGTTCTGTTAATTCATCTCACAGATTTACATCTGTATTTCGTGGATCTCTTTGCTAGCCTTATTTCTGTGGAATCTGAGAACAGATATTTCAGATCCCTTTGAAGACTATAGGGCCAAAGCAAATATCCTCCGATGACAAAGAGAAAGAAGCTTTCTGAGAAACTTCTTTGTGTTCTGTGAAATCATCTCACAGAGTTACAGCTTTCCCCTCAAGAAGCCTTTCGCTAAGACAGTTCTTGTGGAATTCGCAAAGTGATATTTGGAAGCCCTTAGAGGGCTATGGTGAAAAAGGAAATATCCTCAGATGAAATCTGGAAAGAAGATTTCTGAGAAACTGCTTAGTGTTCTGTTAATTCATCTCACAGAGTTACATCTGTATTTCGTGGATCTCTTTACGAGCCTTATTTCTGTGGAAGCTGAGAATAGATATTTCGGATCCCTTGGAAGACTATAGGGCCATAGGAAATATCCTCCGAAAACAATGAGAAAGAAGCTTTCTGAGAAACTTCTTGGTGTTCTGTGAAATCATCTCAAAGAGTTACAGCTTTCCACTCAAGAAGGCTTTCTCTAAGACAGTTCTTGTGGTATTGGCAAAGTGATATTTGGAAGCCTATAGAGGTCTATGGTGAAAAAGGAAATATCCTCAGATGAAATCTGGAAAGAAGCTTTCTGAGAAACTGCTCTGTGATGTGTGACTTCCACTCACAGAGTTACATCTGTATTTCGTGGTTCTCTTTGCTAGGTTTATTTCTGTGGAATCTGAGAACGGATATTTCGGATCCCTTTGAAGAATAAAGGGCCAAAGGAAATATCCTCCGATAACCAAGAGAAAGAAGCTTTCAGAGAAACTTCTTTGTGTTCTGTGAAATCATCTCACACAGTTACAGTTTTCCACTCTAGAAGCCTTTCGCTAAGACAGTTCTTGTGGAATTGGCAATGTGATATTTGGAAGCCCATAGAAGGCTATGGTGAAAAAGGAAATATCCTCAGATGCAATCTGGAAAGAAGCTTTCTGAGAAACTGCTTAGTGTTTCGTTTATTCATGTCACAGAGTTATATCTGTATGTCGTGGATCTCTTCGCTAGCCTTATTTCTGTGGAATCTGAGAACAGATATTTCAGATCCCTTTGAAGACTAATGGGCCAAAGGAAATATCCTCCGATAACAAAGAGAAAGAAGCTTGTGAGAAACTTCTTTGTGTTCTGTGAAATCATCTCACAGAGTTACAGCTTTCCCCTCAAGAAGCCTTTCGCTAAGACAGTTCTTGTGGAATTGGCAAAGTGATATTTGGATGCCCATAGAGGGCTATGGTGAAAAAGGAAATATCCTCAGATGAAATCTGGAAAGAAGATTTCTGAGAAACTGCTCTGTGATGTGTGACTTCCACTCACAGAGTTACATCTGTATTTCGTGGATATCTTTGCTAGCCTTATTTCTGTGGAATCTGAGAACAGATATTTCGGATCCCTTTGAAGACTCTAGGGCCAAAGGAAATATCCTCCGATAACAAAGAGAAAGAAGCTTTCTGAGAAACTTCTTTGTGTTCTGTGAAATCATCTCACAGAGTTCCAGCTTTCCCCTCAAGAAGCATTTCGCTAAGACAGTTCTTGTGGAATTGGAAAAGTGATATTTGCAAGCCCATAGAGGGCTATGGTGAAAAAGGAAATATCCTCAGATGAAATCTGGAAAGAAGCTTTCTGAGGAACTGCTTAGGGTTCTGTTAATTCATCCCACAGATTTACATCTGTATTTCGTGGATCTCTTTGCTAGCCTTATTTCTGTGGAATCTGAGAACAGATATTTCAGATCCCTTTGAAGACTATAGGGCCAAAGGAAATATCCTGCGATAACAAAGAGAAAGAAGCTTTCTGAGGAACTTGTTTGTGTTCTGTGAAATCATCTCACAGAGTTACAGCTTTGCCCTCAAGAAGGCTTTCGCTAAGACAGTTATTGTGGAATTGGCAAAGTGATATTTGGAAGCCCAAAGAGGGCTATGGTGAAAAAGGAAATATCCTCAGATGAAATCTGGAAAGAAGCTTTCTGAGAAACTGCTTAGTGTTCTGTTAATTCATCTCACAGAGTTACATCTGTATTTCGTGGATCTTTTTCCTCGCCTTATTTCTGTGGAATCTGGGAACAGATATTTCGGATCCCTTTGAAGACTATAGGGCCAAAGGAAATATCCTCCGATGACAAAGAGAAAGAAGCTTTCTGAGAAACTTATTTGTGTTCTGTGAAATCATCTCACAGAGTTACAGCTTTCCCCTCAAGAAGCCTTTCGCTAAGACAGTTCTTGTGGAATTGGTAAAGTGATATTTGGAAGCCCATAGAGGGCTATGGTGAAAAAGGAAATATCCTCAGATGAAATCTGGAAAGAAGCTTTCTGAGTAATTGCTTTGTGTTCTGATAATTCATCTCACAGTGTTACATCTGTATTTCGTGGATCTCTTTGCTAGCCTCATTTCTGTGGAATCTGAGAACAGATATTTCGGATCCCTTTGAAGACTACAGGGCCATAGGAAATATCCTGCGATAACAATGAGAAAGAAGCTTTCTGAGAAACTTCTTTGTGTTCTCTGAAATCATCTCATAGAGTTACAGCTTTCCACTCAAGAAGGCTTTCGCTAAGACAATTCTTGTGGTATTGGCAAAGTGATATTTGGAAGCCCATAGAGGGCTGTGGTGAAAAAGGAAATATCCTCAGATGAAATCTGGAAAGAAGCTTTCTGAGAAACTGCTCTGTGATGTGTGACTTCCACTCACAGAGTTACCTCTGTATTTCGTGGTTCTCTTTGCTAGGTTTATTTCTGTGGAATCTGAGAACAGATATTTCGGATCCCTTTGAAGACTATAGGGCCAAAGGAAATATCCTCCGATAACCAAGAGAAAGAAGCTTTCTGAGAAACTTCTTTGTGTTCTGTGAAATCATCTCACACAGTTACAGTTTTCCACTATAGAAGCCTTTCGGTAAGACAGTTCTTGTGGAATTGGAAAAGTGATATTTGGAAGACCATAGAGGGCTATGGTGAAAAAGGAAATATCCTCAGATGAAATCTGGAAAGAAGCTTTCTGAGGAACTGCTTAGGGTTCTGTTAATTCATCTCACAGATTTACATCTGTATTTCGTGGATCTCTTTGCTAGCCTTATTTCTGTGGAATCTGAGAACAGATATTTCAGATCCCTTTGAAGACTATAGGGCCAAAGCAAATATCCTCCGATGACAAAGAGAAAGAAGCTTTCTGAGAAACTTCTTTGTGTTCTGTGAAATCATCTCACAGAGTTACAGCTTTCCCCTCAAGAAGCCTTTCGCTAAGACAGTTCTTGTGGAATTCGCAAAGTGATATTTGGAAGCCCTTAGAGGGCTATGGTGAAAAAGGAAATATCCTCAGATGAAATCTGGAAAGAAGATTTCTGAGAAACTGCTTAGTGTTCTGTTAATTCATCTCACAGAGTTACATCTGTATTTCGTGGATCTCTTTACGAGCCTTATTTCTGTGGAAGCTGAGAATAGATATTTCGGATCCCTTGGAAGACTATAGGGCCATAGGAAATATCCTCCGAAAACAATGAGAAAGAAGCTTTCTGAGAAACTTCTTGGTGTTCTGTGAAATCATCTCAAAGAGTTACAGCTTTCCACTCAAGAAGGCTTTCTCTAAGACAGTTCTTGTGGTATTGGCAAAGTGATATTTGGAAGCCTATAGAGGTCTATGGTGAAAAAGGAAATATCCTCAGATGAAATCTGGAAAGAAGCTTTCTGAGAAACTGCTCTGTGATGTGTGACTTCCACTCACAGAGTTACATCTGTATTTCGTGGTTCTCTTTGCTAGGTTTATTTCTGTGGATTCTGAGAACGGATATTTCGGATCCCTTTGAAGAATAAAGGGCCAAAGGAAATATCCTCCGATAACCAAGAGAAAGAAGCTTTCTGAGAAACTTCTTTGTGTTCTGTGAAATCATCTCACACAGTTACAGTTTTCCACTCTAGAAGCCTTTCGCTAAGACAGTTCTTGTGGAATTGGCAAAGAGATATTTCGAAGCCCATAGAAGGCTATGGTGAAAAAGGAAATATCCTCAGATGCAATCTGGAAAGAAGCTTTCTGAGAAACTGCTTAGTGTTTCGTTTATTCATGTCACAGAGTTATATCTGTATGTCGTGGATCTCTTCGCTAGCCTTATTTCTGTGGAATCTGAGAACAGATATTTCAGATCCCTTTGAAGACTAATGGGCCAAAGGAAATATCCTCCGATAACAAAGAGAAAGAAGCTTGTGAGAAACTTCTTTGTGTTCTGTGAAATCATCTCACAGAGTTACAGCTTTCCCCTCAAGAAGCCTTTCGCTAAGACAGTTCTTGTGGAATTGGCAAAGTGATATTTGGATGCCCATAGAGGGCTATGGTGAAAAAGGAAATATCCTCAGATGAAATCTGGAAAGAAGATTTCTGAGAAACTGCTCTGTGATGTGTGACTTCCACTCACAGAGTTACATCTGTATTTCGTGGATATCTTTGCTAGCCTTATTTCTGTGAAATCTGAGAACAGATATTTCGGATCCCTTTGAAGACTCTAGGGCCAAAGGAAATATCCTCCGATAACAAAGAGAAAGAAGCTTTCTGAGAAACTTCTTTGTGTTCTGTGAAATCATCTCACAGAGTTCCAGCTTTCCCCTCAAGAAGCCTTTCGCTAAGACAGTTCTTGTGGAATTGGAAAAGTGATATTTGCAAGCCCATAGAGGGCTATGGTGAAAAAGGAAATATCCTCAGATGAAATCTGGAAAGAAGCTTTCTGAGGAACTGCTTAGGGTTCTGTTAATTCATCCCACAGATTTACATCTGTATTTCGTGGATCTCTTTGCTAGCCTTATTTCTGTGGAATCTGAGAACAGATATTTCAGATCCCTTTGAAGACTATAGGGCCAAAGGAAATATCCTGCGATAACAAAGAGAAAGAAGCTTTCTGAGGAACTTGTTTGTGTTCTGTGAAATCATCTCACAGAGTTACAGCTTTGCCCTCAAGAAGGCTTTCGCTAAGACAGTTATTGTGGAATTGGCAAAGTGATATTTGGAAGCCCAAAGAGGGCTATGGTGAAAAAGGAAATATCCTCAGATGAAATCTGGAAAGAAGCTTTCTGAGAAACTGCTTAGTGTTCTGTTAATTCATCTCACAGAGTTACATCTGTATTTCGTGGATCTTTTTCCTCGCCTTATTTCTGTGGAATCTGGGAACAGATATTTCGGATCCCTTTGAAGACTATAGGGCCAAAGGAAATATCCTCCGATGGCAAAGAGAAAGAAGCTTTCTGAGAAACTTATTTGTGTTCTGTGAAATCATCTCACAGAGTTACAGCTTTCCCCTCAAGAAGCCTTTCGCTAAGACAGTTCTTGTGGAATTGGTAAAGTGATATTTGGAAGCCCATAGAGGGCTATGGTGAAAAAGGAAATATCCTCAGATGAAATCTGGAAAGAAGCTTTCTGAGTAATTGCTTTGTGTTCTGATAATTCATCTCACAGTGTTACATCTGTATTTCGTGGATCTCTTTGCTAGCCTCATTTCTGTGGAATCTGAGAACAGATATTTCGGATCCCTTTGAAGACTACAGGGCCATAGGAAATATCCTGCGATAACAATGACAAAGAAGCTTTCTGAGAAACTTCTTTGTGTTCTCTGAAATCATCTCATAGAGTTACAGCTTTCCACTCAAGAAGGCTTTCGCTAAGACAATTCTTGTGGTATTGGCAAAGTGATATTTGGAAGCCCATAGAGGGCTGTGGTGAAAAAGGAAATATCCTCAGATGAAATCTGGAAAGAAGCTTTCTGAGAAACTGCTCTGTGATGTGTGACTTCCACTCACAGAGTTACCTCTGTATTTCGTGGTTCTCTTTGCTAGGTTTATTTCTGTGGAATCTGAGAACAGATATTTCGGATCCCTTTGAAGACTATAGGGCCAAAGGAAATATCCTCCGATAACCAAGAGAAAGAAGCTTTCTGAGAAACTTCTTTGTGTTCTGTGAAATCATCTCACACAGTTACAGTTTTCCACTATAGAAGCCTTTCGGTAAGACAGTTCTTGTGGAATTGGAAAAGTGATATTTGGAAGACCTTAGAGGGCTGTGGTGAAAAAGGAAATATCCTCAGATGAAATCTGGAAAGAAGCTTTCTGAGGAACTGCTTAGGGTTCTGTTAATTCATCTCACAGATTTACATCTGTATTTCGTGGATCTCTTTGCTAGCCTTATTTCTGTGGAATCTGAGAACAGATATTTCAGATCCCTTTGAAGACTATAGGGCCAAAGCAAATATCCTCCGATGACAAAGAGAAAGAAGCTTTCTGAGAAACTTCTTTGTGTTCTGTGAAATCATCTCACAGAGTTACAGCTTTCCCCTCAAGAAGCCTTTCGCTAAGACAGTTCTTGTGGAATTCGCAAAGTGATATTTGGAAGCCCTTAGAGGGCTATGGTGAAAAAGGAAATATCCTCAGATGAAATCTGGAAAGAAGATTTCTGAGAAACTGCTTAGTGTTCTGTTAATTCATCTCACAGAGTTACATCTGTATTTCGTGGATCTCTTTACGAGCCTTATTTCTGTGGAAGCTGAGAATAGATATTTCGGATCCCTTTGAAGACTATAGGGCCAAAGGAAATATCCTCCGATAACAAAGAGAAAGAAGCGTTCTGAGAAACTTCTTTGTATTCTGTGAAATCATCTCACAGAGTTACAGGTTTCCACTCAAGAAGCCTTTCGCTAAGACGGTTCTTGTGGTATTGGCAAAGTGATATTTGGAAGCCCATAGAATGCTATGGTGAAAAAGGAAATATCCTCAGATGAAATCTGGAAAGAAGCTTTCTGAGAAACTGCTCTGTGATGTGTGACTTCCACTCACAGAGTTACATCCTTATTTCGTGGTTCTCTTTGATAAGTTTATTTCTGTGGAATCTGAGAACAGATATTTCGGATCTCTTTGAAGACTATAGGGCCAAAGGAAATATCCTCCGATAACCAAGAGAAAGAAGCTTTCTGAGAAACTTCTTTGTGTTCTGTGAAATCATCTCACAGAGTTACAGCTTTCCACTCAAGAAGCCTTTCGCAAAGACAGTTCTTGTGGAATTGGCAAAGTGATACTTGGAAGCCCATAGAGGGTTATGGTGAAAAAGGAAATATCCTCAGATGAAATCTGGAAAGAAGCTTTCTGAGAAACTGCTTAGTGTTCTGTTAATTCATCTCACAGAGTTACATCTGTATTTCGTGGATCTCTTTGCTAGCCTTATTTCTGTGGAATCTGAGAACAGATATTTCGGATCCCTTTGAAGACTATAGGGCCAAAGGAAATATCCTCTGATAACAAAGAGAAAGAAGCTTTCTGAGAAGCTTCTTTGTGTTCTGTGAAATCATCTCACAGAGTTACAGCTTTTCCCTCAAGAAGGCTTTCGCTAAGTCAGTTCTTGTGGAATTGGCAAAGTGATATTTGGAAGCCCATAGAGGGCTATGGTGAAAAAGGAAATATCCTCAGATGAAATCTGGAAAGAAGCTTTCTGAGAAGTTGCTTAGTGTGCTGATAATTCATCTCACAGTGTTACATTTGTATTTCGTGGATCTCTTTGCTAGCCTTATTTCTGTGGAATCTGAGAACATATATTTCGGATCCCTTTGAAGACTATAGGGCCATAGGAAATATCCTGCGATAACAATGAGAAAGAAGCTTTCTGAGAAACTTCTTTGTGTTCTCTGAAATCATCTCACAGAGTTACAGCTTTCCACTCAAGAAGCCTTTCGCTAAGACAGTTCTTGTGGTATTGGCAAAGTGATATTTGGAAGCCCATAGAGTGCTGTGGTGAAAAAGGAAATATCCTCAGGTGAAATCTGGAAAGAAGCTTTCTGAGAAACTGCTCTGTGATGTGTGACTTCCACTCACAGAGTTATATCTGTATTTTGTGGTTCTCTTTGCTAGCCTTATTTCTGTGGAATCTGAGAACAGATATTTCGGATCCCTTTGAAGACTATAGGGCCAAAGGAAATATCCTCCGATAACCAAGAGAAAGAAGCTTTCTGAGAAACTTCTTTGTGTTCTGTGAAATCATCTCACACAGTTACAGTTTTCCACTCTAGAAGCCTTTAGCTAAGACAGTTCTTGTGGAATTGGCAATGTGATATTTGGATCACCGTAGAGGGCAATGGTGAAAAAGGAAATATCCTCAGATGCAATCTGGAAAAAAGCTTTCTGAGAAACTGCTTAGTGTTTCGTTTATTCATCTCACAGAGTTATATCTGTATTTCGTGGATCTCTCTGCTAGCCTTATTTCTGTGGAATCTGGGAACATATATTTCGGATCCCTTTGAAGACTATAGGTCCAAAGGAAATATCCTCCGATAACAAAGAGAAAGAAGCTTTCTGAGAAACTTCTTTGTGTTCTGTGAAATCACCTCACAGAGTTACAGGTTTCCACTCAAGAAGCCTTTCGCTAAGACGGTTCTTGTGGTATTGGCAAAGTGATATTTGGAAGCCCATAGAGGCCTATGGTGAAAAAGGAAATATCCTCAGATGAAATCTGGAAAGAAGCTTTCTGAGAAACTGCTCTGTGATGTGTGACTTCCACTCACAGAGTTACATCTGTATTTCGTGGTTCTCTTTGCTAAGTTATTTCTGTGGAATCTGAGAACAGATATTTCGGATCCCTTTGAAGACTATAGGGCCAAAGGAAATATCCTCCGATAAAAAAGAGAAAGAAGCTTTCTGAGAAACTTCTTTGTGTTCTGTGAAATCATCTCACAGAGTTACAGCTTTCCACTCAAGAAGCCTTTCGTAAAGACAGTTCTTGTGAAATTGGCAAAGTGATATTTGGAAGCCATTAGAGGGCTACGGTGAAAAAGGAAATATCCTCAGATGAAATATGGAAAGAAGCTTTCTGAGGAACCGCTTAGTGTTCTGTTAATTAATCTCAAAGATTTACACCTGTATTTCGTGGATCTCTTTGCTAGCCTTTTTTCTGTGGAATCTGAGAACTGATATTTCAGATCCCTTTGAAGACTATAGGGCCAAAGGAAATATCCTCCGATAACAAAGAGAAAGAAGCTTTCTGAGAACCTTCTTTGTGTTCTGCGAAATCATCTCAGAGAGTTAAAGCTTTCCCCTCGAGAAGGCTTTCGCTAAGACAGTTCTTGTGGAATTGGCAAAGTGATATTTGGAAGCCCTTAGAGGGCTATGGTGAAAAAGGAAATATCCTCAGATGAAATCTGGAAAGAAGATTTCTGAGAAACTGTTCTGTGATGTGTGACTTCCACTCACAGAGTTACATCTGTATTTCGAGGATCTCTTTTCTAGCCTTATTTCTGTGGAATCTGAGAACAGATATTTCGGATCCCTTTGAAGACTATAGGGCCAAAGGAAATATCCTACGATAACAAAGAGAAAGAAGCTTTCTGAGAAACTTCTTTGTGTTCTGTGAAATCATCTCACAGAGTTACAGCTTCCCCTCAAGAAGCGTTTCGCTAAGACAGTTCTTGTGGAATTGGCAAAGTGATATTTGGAAGCCCATAGAGGGCTATGGTGAAAATGGAAATATCCTCAGATGAAATCTGGAAAGCAGCTTTCTGAGAAACTGCTTAGCGTTCTGTTAATTCATCTCACAGAGTTACATCTGTATTTCGTGGATCTCTTTGCTAGCCTTATTTCTGTGGAATCTGAGAACAGATATTTCGGATCCCTTTGAAGACTATAGGGCGAAAGGAAATATCCTCCCATAACAAAGAGAAAGAAGCTTTCTGAGAAACTACTTTGTGTCCTGTGAAATCAACTCACCGAGTTACAGCTGTCGCCTCCAGAAGCCTTTCGCTAAGACAGTTCTTGTGGAATTGGCAAACTGATATTTGGAAGCCCAGAGAGGGCTATGGTGAAAAAGGAAATATCCTCAGATGAAATCTGGAAAGAAGCTTTCTGAGAAACTGCTTAGTGTTCTGTTAATTCATCTCACAGAGTTAAATCTGTATTTCGTGGATCTCTTTGCTAGCCTTTTTTCTGTGGAATCTGAGAACAGATATTTCGGATCCCTTGGAAGACTGTAGGGGCATAGGAAATATCCTCCGAAAACAATGAGAAAGAAGCTTTCTGAGAAACTTCTTTGTGTTCTGTGAAATCATCTCAAAGAGTTACAGCTTTCCACTCAAGAAGGCTTTCTCTAAGACAGTTCTTGTGGTATTGGCAAAGTGATATTTGGAAGCCTATAGAGGTCTATGGTGAAAAAGGAAATATCCTCAGATGAAATCTGGAAAGAAGCTTTCTGAGAAACTGCTCTGTGATGTGTGACTTCCACTCACAGAGTTACATCTGTATTTCGTGGTTCTCTTTGCTAGGTTTATTTCTGTGGAATCTGAGAACAGATATTTCGGATCCCTTTGAAGAATATAGGGCCAAAGGAAATATCCTCCGATAACCAAGAGAAAGAAGCTTTCTGAGAAACTTCTTTGTGTTCTGTGAAATCATCTCACCCAGTTACAGTTTTCCACTCTAGAAACCTTTCGCTAAGACAGTTCTTGTGGAATTGGCAATGTGATATTTGGAAGCCCATAGAGGGCTATGGTGAAAAAGGAAGTATCCTCAGATGAAATCTGGAAAGAAGCTTTCTGAGAAACTGCTTAGTGTTTCGTTTATTCATGTCACAGAGTTATATCTGTATTTCGTGGATCTCTTCGCTAGCCTTATTTCTGTGGAATCTGAGAACAGATATTTCAGATCCCTTTGAAGACTAATGGGCCAAAGGAAATATCCTCCGATAACAAAGGGAAAGAAGCTTCTGAGAAACTTCTTTGTGTTCTGTGAAATCATCTCACAGAGTTACAGCTTTCCCCTCAAGAAGCCTTTCGCTAAGACAGTTCTTGTGGAATTGGCAAAGTGATATTTGGAAGCCCATAGAGGGCTATGGTGAAAAAGGAAATATCCTCAGATGAAATCTGGAAAGAAGATTTCTGAGAAACTGCTCTGTGATGTGTGACTTCCACTCACAGAGTTACATCTGTATTTCGTGGATCTCTTTGCTAGCCTTATTTCTGTGGAATCTGAGAACAGATATTTCGGATCCCTTTGAAGACTCTTGGGCCAAAGGAAATATCCTCCGATAACAAAGAGAAAGAAGCTTTCTGAGAAACTTCTTTGTGTTCTGTGAAATCATCTCACAGAGTTACAGCTTTCCCCTCAAGAAGCCTTTCGCTAAGACAGTTCTTGTGGAATTGGAAAAGTGATATTTGCAAGCCCATAGAGGGCTATGGTGAAAAAGGAAATATCCTCAGATGAAATCTGGAAAGAAGCTTTCTGAGGAACTGCTTAGGGTTCTGTTAATTCATCTCACAGATTTACATCTGTATTTCGTGGATCTCTTTGCTAGCCTTATTTCTGTGGAATCTGAGAACAGATATTTCAGATCCCTTTGAAGACTATAGGGACAAAGGAAATATCCTCCGATCACAAAGAGAAAGAAGCTTTCTGAGAAACTTGTTTGTGTTCTGTGAAATCATCTCACAGAGTTACAGCTTTGCCCTCAAGAAGGCTTTCGCTAAGACAGTTATTGTGGAATTGGCAAAGTGATATTTGGAAGCCCAAAGAGGGCAATGTTGAAAAAGGAAATATCCTCAGATGAAATCAGGAAAGAAGCTTTCTGAGAAACTGCTTAGAGTTCTGTTAATTCATCTCACAGAGTTACATCTGTATTTCGTGGATCTCTTTCCTCGCCTTATTTCTGTGGAATCAGGGAACAGATATTTCGGATCCCTTTGAAGACTATAGGGCCAAAGGAAATATCCTCCGATGACAAAGAGAAAGAAGCTTTCTGAGAAACTTCTTTGTGTTCTGTGAAATCATCTCACAGAGTTACAGCTTTACCCTCTAGAAGCCTTTCGTTAAGACAGTTCTTGTGGAATTGGCAAAGTGATATTTGGAAGCCCATAGAGGGCTATGGTGAAAAAGGAAATATCCTCAGATGAAATCTGGAAAGAAGCTTTCTGAGAAATTGCTTAGTGTTCTGATAATTCATCTCACAGTGTTACATCTGTATTTCGTGGATCTCTTTGCTAGCCTCATTTCTGTGGAATCTGAGAACAGATATTTCGGATCCCTTTGAAGACTACAGGGCCATAGGAAATATCCTGCGATAACAATGAGAAAGAAGCTTTCTGAGAAACTTCTTTGTGTTCTGTGAAATCATCTCACAGAGTTACAGCTTTCCACTCAAGAAGGCTTTCGCTAAGACAGTTCTTGTGGTATTGGCAAAGTGATATTTGGAAGCCCATAGAGGGCTGTGGTGAAAAAGGAAATATCCTCAGATGAAATCTGGAAAGAAGCTTTCTGAGAAACTGCTCTGTGATGTGTGACTTCCACTCACAGAGTTACATCTGTATTTCTTGGTTCTCTTTGCTAGGTTTATTTCTGTGGAATCTGAGAACAGATATTTCGGATCCCTTTGAAGACTATAGGGCCAAAGGAAATATCCTGCGATAACAAAGAGAAAGAAGCTTTCTGAGAAACTTCTTTGTGTTCTGTGAAATCATCTCACAGAGTTACAGCTTTGCCCTCAAGAAGGCTTTCGCTAAGACAGTTATTGTGGAATTGGAAAAGTGATATTTGGAAGCCCAAAGAGGGCTATGGTGAAAAAGGAAATATCCTCAGATGAAATCTGGAAAGAAGCTTTCTGAGAAACTGCTTAGTGTTCTGTTAATTCATCTCACAGAGTTACATCTGTATTTCGTGGATCTTTTTCCTCGCCTTATTTCTGTGGAATCTGGGAACAGATATTTCGGATCCCTTTGAAGACTATAGGGCCAAAGGAAATATCCTCCGATGACAAAGAGAAAGAAGCTTTCTGAGAAACTTATTTGTGTTCTGTGAAATCATCTCACAGAGTTACAGCTTTCCCCTCAAGAAGCCTTTCGCTAAGACAGTTCTTGTGGAATTGGTAAAGTGATATTTGGAAGCCCATAGAGGGCTATGGTGAAAAAGGAAATATCCTCAGATGAAATCTGGAAAGAAGCTTTCTGAGTAATTGCTTTGTGTTCTGATAATTCATCTCACAGTGTTACATCTGTATTTCGTGGATCTCTTTGCTAGCCTCATTTCTGTGGAATCTGAGAACAGATATTTCGGATCCCTTTGAAGACTACAGGGCCATAGGAAATATCCTGCGATAACAATGAGAAAGAATCTTTCTGAGAAACTTCTTTGTGTTCTCTGAAATCATCTCATAGAGTTACAGCTTTCCACTCAAGAAGGCTTTCGCTAAGACAATTCTTGTGGTATTGGCAAAGTGATATTTGGAAGCCCATAGAGGGCTGTGGTGAAAAAGGAAATATCCTCAGATGAAATCTGGAAAGAAGCTTTCTGAGAAACTGCTCTGTGATGTGTGACTTCCACTCACAGAGTTACCTCTGTATTTCGTGGTTCTCTTTGCTAGGTTTATTTCTGTGGAATCTGAGAACAGATATTTCGGATCCCTTTGAAGACTATAGGGCCAAAGGAAATATCCTCCGATAACCAAGAGAAAGAAGCTTTCTGAGAAACTTCTTTGTGTTCTGTGAAATCATCTCACACAGTTACAGTTTTCCACTATAGAAGCCTTTCGGTAAGACAGTTCTTGTGGAATTGGAAAAGTGATATTTGGAAGACCATAGAGGGCTATGGTGAAAAAGGAAATATCCTCAGATGAAATCTGGAAAGAAGCTTTCTGAGGAACTGCTTAGGGTTCTGTTAATTCATCTCACAGATTTACATCTGTATTTCGTGGATCTCTTTGCTAGCCTTATTTCTGTGGAATCTGAGAACAGATATTTCAGATCCCTTTGAAGACTATAGGGCCAAAGCAAATATCCTCCGATGACAAAGAGAAAGAAGCTTTCTGAGAAACTTCTTTGTGTTCTGTGAAATCATCTCACAGAGTTACAGCTTTCCCCTCAAGAAGCCTTTCGCTAAGACAGTTCTTGTGGAATTCGCAAAGTGATATTTGGAAGCCCTTAGAGGGCTATGGTGAAAAAGGAAATATCCTCAGATGAAATCTGGAAAGAAGATTTCTGAGAAACTGCTTAGTGTTCTGTTAATTCATCTCACAGAGTTACATCTGTATTTCGTGGATCTCTTTGCTAGCCTTATTTCTGTGGAAGCTGAGAATAGATATTTCGGATCCCTTTGAAGACTATAGGGCCAAAGGAAATATCCTCCGATAACAAAGAGAAAGAAGCGTTCTGAGAAACTTCTTTGTGTTCTGTGAAATCATCTCACAGAGTTACAGGTTTCCACTCAAGAAGCCTTTCGCTAAGACGGTTCTTGTGGTATTGGCAAAGTGATATTTGGAAGCCCATAGAATGCTATGGTGAAAAAGGAAATATCGTCAGATGAAATCTGGAAAGAAGCTTTCTGAGAAACTGCTCTGTGATGTGTGACTTCCACTCACAGAGTTACATCTGTATTTCGTGGTTCTCTTTGATAAGTTTATTTCTGTGGAATCTGAGAACAGATATTTCGGATCTCTTTGAAGACTATAGGGCCAAAGGAAATATCCTCCGATAACCAAGAGAAAGAAGCTTTCTGAGAAACTTCTTTGTGTTCTGTGAAATCATCTCACAGAGTTACAGCTTTTCCCTCAAGAAGGCTTTCGCTAAGACAGTTCTTGTGGAATTGGCAAAGTGATATTTGGAAGCCCTTAGAGGGCTATGGTGAAAAAGGAAATATCCTCAGATGAAATCTGGAAAGAAGATTTCTGAGAAACTGTTCTGTGATGTGTGACTTCCACTCACAGAGTTACATCTGTATTTCGAGGATCTCTTTTCTAGCCTTATTTCTGTGGAATCTGAGAACAGATATTTCGGATCCCTTTGAAGACTATAGGGCCAAAGGAAATATCCTACGATAACAAAGAGAAAGAAGCTTTCTGAGAAACTTCTTTGTGTTCTGTGAAATCATCTCACAGAGTTACAGCTTCCCCTCAAGAAGCGTTTCGCTAAGACAGTTCTTGTGGAATTGGCAAAGTGATATTTGGAAGCCCATAGAGGGCTATGGTGAAAATGGAAATATCCTCAGATGAAATCTGGAAAGCAGCTTTCTGAGAAACTGCTTAGCGTTCTGTTAATTCATCTCACAGAGTTACATCTGTATTTCGTGGATCTCTTTGCTAGCCTTATTTCTGTGGAATCTGAGAACAGATATTTCGGATCCCTTTGAAGACTATAGGGCGAAAGGAAATATCCTCCCATAACAAAGAGAAAGAAGCTTTCTGAGAAACTACTTTGTGTCCTGTGAAATCAACTCACCGAGTTACAGCTGTCGCCTCCAGAAGCCTTTCGCTAAGACAGTTCTTGTGGAATTGGAAAACTGATATTTGGAAGCCCAGAGAGGGCTATGGTGAAAAAGGAAATATCCTCAGATGAAATCTGGAAAGAAGCTTTCTGAGAAACTGCTTAGTGTTCTGTTAATTCATCTCACAGAGTTAAATCTGTATTTCGTGGATCTCTTTGCTAGCCTTTTTTCTGTGGAATCTGAGAACAGATATTTCGGATCCCTTGGAAGACTGTAGGGGCATAGGAAATATCCTCCGAAAACAATGAAAAAGAAGCTTTCTGAGAAACTTCTTTGTGTTCTGTGAAATCATCTCAAAGAGTTACATCTTTCCACTCAAGAAGGCTTTCTCTAAGACAGTTCTTGTGGTATTGGCAAAGTGATATTTGGAAGCCTATAGAGGTCTATGGTGAAAAAGGAAATATCCTCAGATGAAATCTGGAAAGAAGCTTTCTGAGAAACTGCTCTGTGATGTGTGACTTCCACTCACAGAGTTACATCTGTATTTCGTGGTTCTCTTTGCTAGGTTTATTTCTGTGGAATCTGAGAACAGATATTTCGGATCCCTTTGAAGAATATAGGGCCAAAGGAAATATCCTCCGATAACCAAGAGAAAGAAGCTTTCTGAGAAACTTCTTTGTGTTCTGTGAAATCATCTCACACAGTTACAGTTTTCCACTCTAGAAGCCTTTCGCTAAGACAGTTCTTGTGGAATTGGCAATGTGATATTTGGAAGCCCATAGAGGGCTATGGTGAAAAAGGAAGTATCCTCAGATGAAATCTGGAAAGAAGCTTTCTGAGAAACTGCTTAGTGTTTCGTTTATTCTTGTCACAGAGTTATATCTGTATTTCGTGGATCTCTTCGCTAGCCTTATTTCTGTGGAATCTGAGAACAGATATTTCAGATCCCTTTGAAGACTAATGGGCCAAAGGAAATATCCTCCGATAACAAAGGGAAAGAAGCTTCTGAGAAACTTCTTTGTGTTCTGTGAAATCATCTCACAGAGTTACAGCTTTCCCCTCAAGAAGCCTTTCGCTAAGACAGTTCTTGTGGAATTGGCAAAGTGATATTTGGAAGCCCATAGAGGGCTATGGTGAAAAAGGAAATATCCTCAGATGAAATCTGGAAAGAAGATTTCTGAGAAACTGCTCTGTGATGTGTGACTTCCACTCACAGAGTTACATCTGTATTTCGTGGATCTCTTTGCTAGCCTTATTTCTGTGGAATCTGAGAACAGATATTTCGGATCCCTTTGAAGACTCTTGGGCCAAAGGAAATATCCTCCGATAACAAAGAGAAAGAAGCTTTCTGAGAAACTTCTTTGTGTTCTGTGAAATCATCTCACAGAGTTACAGCTTTCCCCTCAAGAAGCCTTTCGCTAAGACAGTTCTTGTGGAATTGGAAAAGTGATATTTGCAAGCCCATAGAGGGCTATGGTGAAAAAGGAAATATCCTCAGATGAAATCTGGAAAGAAGCTTTCTGAGGAACTGCTTAGGGTTCTGTTAATTCATCTCACAGATTTACATCTGTATTTCGTGGATCTCTTTGCTAGCCTTATTTCTGTGGAATCTGAGAACAGATATTTCAGATCCCTTTGAAGACTATAGGGCCAAAGGAAATATCCTCCGATCACAAAGAGAAAGAAGCTTTCTGAGAAACTTGTTTGTGTTCTGTGAAATCATCTCACAGAGTTACAGCTTTGCCCTCAAGAAGGCTTTCGCTAAGACAGTTATTGTGGAATTGGCAAAGTGATATTTGGAAGCCCAAAGAGGGCAATGTTGAAAAAGGAAATATCCTCAGATGAAATCAGGAAAGAAGCTTTCTGAGAAACTGCTTAGAGTTCTGTTAATTCATCTCACAGAGTTACATCTGTATTTCGTGGATCTCTTTCCTCGCCTTATTTCTGTGGAATCAGGGAACAGATATTTCGGATCCCTTTGAAGACTATAGGGCCAAAGGAAATATCCTCCGATGACAAAGAGAAAGAAGCTTTCTGAGAAACTTCTTTGTGTTCTGTGAAATCATCTCACAGAGTTACAGCTTTACCCTCTAGAAGCCTTTCGTTAAGACAGTTCTTGTGGAATTGGCAAAGTGATATTTGGAAGCCCATAGAGGGCTATGGTGAAAAAGGAAATATCCTCAGATGAAATCTGGAAAGAAGCTTTCTGAGAAATTGCTTAGTGTTCTGATAATTCATCTCACAGTGTTACATCTGTATTTCGTGGATCTCTTTGCTAGCCTCATTTCTGTGGAATCTGAGAACAGATATTTCGGATCCCTTTGAAGACTACAGGGCCATAGGAAATATCCTGCGATAACAATGAGAAAGAAGCTTTCTGAGAAACTTCTTTGTGTTCTGTGAAATCATCTCACAGAGTTACAGCTTTCCACTCAAGAAGGCTTTCGCTAAGACAGTTCTTGTGGTATTGGCAAAGTGATATTTGGAAGCCCATAGAGGGCTGTGGTGAAAAAGGAAATATCCTCAGATCAAATCTGGAAAGAAGCTTTCTGAGAAACTGCTCTGGTATGTGTGACTTCCACTCACAGAGTTACATCTGTATTTCTTGGTTCTCTTTGCTAGGTTTATTTCTGTGGAATCTGAGAACAGATATTTCGGATCCCTTTGAAGACTATAGGGCCAAAGGAAATATCCTGCGATCACAAAGAGAAAGAAGCTTTCTGAGAAACTTCTTTGTGTTCTGTGAAATCATCTCACAGAGTTACAGCTTTGCCCTCAAGAAGGCTTTCGCTAAGACAGTTATTGTGGAATTGGCAAAGTGATATTTGGAAGCCCAAAGAGGGCAATGTTGAAAAAGGAAATATCCTCAGATGAAATCAGGAAAGAAGCTTTCTGAGAAACTGCTTAGAGTTCTGTTAATTCATCTCACAGAGTTACATCTGTATTTCGTGGATCTCTTTCCTCGCCTTATTTCTGTGGAATCTGGGAACAGATATTTCGGATCCCTTTGAAGACTATAGGGCCAAAGGAAATATCCTCCGATGACAAAGAGAAAGAAGCTTTCTGAGAAACTTCTTTGTGTTCTGTGAAATCATCTCACAGAGTTACAGCTTTCCCCTCTAGAAGCCTTTCGTTAAGACAGTTCTTGTGGAATTGGCAAAGTGATATTTGGAAGCCCATAGAGGGCTATGGTGAAAAAGGAAATATCCTCAGATGAAATCTGGAAAGAAGCTTTCTGAGAAATTGCTTAGTGTTCTGATAATTCATCTCACAGTGTTACATCTGTATTTCGTGGATCTCTTTGCTAGCCTCATTTCTGTGGAATCTGAGAACAGATATGTCGGATCCCTTTGAAGACTACAGGGCCATAGGAAATATCCTGCGATAACAATGAGAAAGAAGCTTTCTGAGAAACTTCTTTGTGTTCTGTGAAATCATCTCACAGAGTTACAGCTTTCCACTCAAGAAGGCTTTCGCTAAGACAGTTCTTGTGGTATTGGCAAAGTGATATTTGGAAGCCCATAGAGGGCTGTGGTGAAAAAGGAAATATCCTCAGATGAAATCTGGAAAGAAGCTTTCTGAGAAACTGCTCTGTGATGTGTGACTTCCACTCACAGTGTTACATCTGTATTTCTTGGTTCTCTTTGCTAGGTTTATTTCTGTGGAATCTGAGAACAGATATTTCGGATCCCTTTGAAGACTATAGGGCCAAAGGAAATATCCTCCGATAACCAAGAGAAAGATGCTTTCTGAGAAACTTCTTTGTGTTCTGTGAAATCATCTCACACAGTTACAGTTTTCCACTCTAGAAGCCTTTCGCTAAGACAGTTCTTGTGGAATTGGCAATGTGATATGTGGATCACCATAGAGGGCTATGGTGAAAAAGTAAATATCCTCAGATGCAATCTGGAAAGAAGCTTTCTGAGAACCTGCTTAGTGTTCTCTTAATTCATCTCACAGAGTTACATCTGTATTTCGTGGATCTCTTTGCTAGCCTAATTTCTGTGGAATCTGAGAACAGTTTTTTCGGATTCCTTTGAAGACTACAGGGACAACGGAAACATCCTCCGATAACAAAGAGAAAGAAGCTTTCTGAGAAACTTCTTTGTGTTCTGTGAAATCATCTCACAGAGTTACGGCTTCCCCTCAAGAAGCCTTTCCCTAAGACAGTTCTTGTGGAATTGGCAAAGTGATATTTGGAAGCCCATAGAGGGCTTTGTGAAAAAGGAAATATCCTCCGATGAAATCTGGAAAGATGCTTTCTGAGAAACTGTTCTGTTATGTGTGACTTCCACTCACAGAGTTACATCTGTATTTCGTGGATCTCTTTGCTAGCCTTATTTCTGTGGAATCTGAGAACAGATAATTCGGATCCCTTTGAAGACTATGGAGCCAAAGGAAATATCCTCCCATAACAAAGAGAAAGAAGCTTTCTGAGAAACTTCTTTGTGTTCTGTGAAATCATCTCACAGAGTTACAGCTTTCCCCTCAAAAGGTTTTCGCTAAGACAGTTCTTGTTGAATTGGCAAAGTGATATTTGGAAGCCCGTAGAGGGCTATGGTGAAAAAGGAAATATACTCAGATGAAATCTGGAAAGAAGCTTTCTGAGAAACTGCTTAGTGTTCTGATAGTTCATCTCACAGTGTTACATCTGTATTTCGTGGATCTCTTTGCTAGCCTAATTTCTGTGGAATCTTAGTACAGATATTTCGGATCCCTTTGAAGACTATAGGGCCAAAGGAAATATCCTCCGATAACAAAGAGAAGGAAGCTTTCTGAGAAATTTCTTTTTGTTCTGTGAAATCATCTCACAGAGTTACAGCTTCCCCTCAAGAAGCCTTTCGCTAAGACAGTTCTTCTGGAATTGGCAAAGTGATATTTGGAAGCCCATAGAGGGCTATGGTGAAAAAGGAAATATCCTCAGATGAAATCTGGTAAGAAGCTTTCAGAGAAACCTCTTAGTGTTCTGTTAATTCATCTCACAGAGTTACTTCTGTATTTCGTGGATCTCTTAGCTAGACTTATTTCTGTGGAATATGAGACCAGATATTTGAGATCCCTTTGAAGACTATAGAGCCAAGGAAATATCCTCCGATAACAAAGAGAAAGAAGGTTTCTGAGAAACTTCTTTGTGTTCTGTGAAATCATCTCACAGAGTTACAGCTTTCCCCTCAAGAAGCCCTTCACTAAGACAGTTCTTGCGGTATTGGCAAAGTGATATTTGGAAGCGCATAGAGGGCTATGTTGAAAAAGGAAATATCCTCAGATGAAATCGGGAAAGAATCTTTCTGAGAAACTGCTCTGTGATGTGTGACTTCCACTCACAGAGTTACATCTGTATTTCGTGGATCTCTTTGCCAGCCTTATTTCTGTGGAATCTGAGAACAGATATTTCGGATCCCTTTGAAGACTATAGGACGAAAGGAAATATCCTCCCATAACAAAGAGAAAGAAGCTTTCTGAGAAACTACTTTGTGTTCTGTGAAATCAACTCACCGAGTTACAGCTGTCCACTCCAGAAGCCTTTCGCTAAGACAGTTCTTGTGGAATTGGCAAAGTGATATTTGGAAGCCCAAAGAGGGCTATGGTGAAAAAGGAAATATCCTCAGATCAAATCTGGAAAGAAGCTTTCTGAGAATCTGCTTAGCGTTCTGTTAATTCATCTCACAGACTTAAAACAGCATTTCCTGGATCGCTTGCTTGCCTTATTTCTGTGGAATCTGAGAACAGATATTTCGGATCCCTTTAAAGACTATAGGGCCAAAGGAAATATCCTCCGATAACAAAGAGAAAGATGCATTCTGAGAAACTTCTTTGTGTTCTGTGAAATCATCTCACAGAGTTATAGCTTTACCCTCAAGAAGCCTTTCGCTAAGACAGTTCTTGTGGAATTCGCAAAGTGATATTTGGAAGCACATAGAGGGCTATGGTGAAAAAGGAAATATCCTCAGATGAAATATGGAAAGAAGCTTTCTGAGGAACTTCTTAGGGTTCTGTTAATTCATCTCACCGATTTACATCTGTATTTCGTGGATCTCTTTGCTAGCCTTATTTCTGTGGAATCTGAGAACAGATATTTCGGATCCCTTTGAAGACTATAGGGCCAAAGGAAATATCCTCCGATAAGAAAGAGAAAGAAGCTTTCTGAGAAACTTCTTTGTGTTCTGTGAAATCATCTCACAGAGTTACAGCTTTCCCCTCAAGAAGCCTTTCGCTAAGACAGTTCTTGTGGGTATGGCAAACTGATATTTGGAAGCCCATATATCGCTATGGTGAAAAAGGAAATATCCTCAGATGAAATCTGGAAAGAAGCTTTCTGAGAAACTGCTTAGTGTTCTCTTAATTCATCTCACAGAGTTACATCTGTATTTCGTGGATCTCCTTGCTAGCCTTATTTCTGTGGAATCTGAGAACAGATATTTCAGATCCCTTTGAAGACCATAGGGCCAAAGGAAATATCCTCTGATTACAAAGAGAAAGAAGCTTTCTGAGAAACTTTTTGTGTTCTGTGAAATCATCTCAGAGAGTTACAGCTTTCCCCTCAAGAAGCCTTTCCCTAAGACAGTTCTTGTGGAATTGACAAAGTGATATTTGGAAGCCCATACAGGGCTATGGTGAAAAAGGAAATATCCTCAGATGAAATCTGGAAAGAAGCTTTCTGAGAAACTGATCTGTGATGTGTGACATACACTCACAGAGTTACATCTGTATTTCGGGGATGTCTTTGCTAGCCTTATTTCTGTGGAATCTGAGAACACATATTTCGGATCCCTTTGAAGACTATTGGGCCAAAGGAAATATCCTCCGATAACAAAGAGAAAGAAGCTCTCTGAGAAACTTCTTTGCGTTCTGTGAAATCATCTCACAGAGTTACAGCTTTCCCCTCAAGAAGCCTTTCGCTAAGACAGTTCTTGCGGAATTGGAAAAGTGATATTTGGAAGCCCATAGAGGGCTATGGTGAAAAAGGAAATATCCTCAGATGAAATCTGGAAAGACTGATTCTGAGAAACTGCTTAGTGTTCTGTTAATTCATCTCACAGAGTTACATCTGTATTTCGTGGATCTCTTTGCTAGCCTTATTTCTGTGGAATCTGAGAACAGATATTTCGGATCCCTTTGAAGACGATAGGGCCAAAGAAATATCCTCCGATAACAAAGAGAAAGAAGCTTTCTGAGAAACTTCTTTGTGTTCTGTGAAATCATCTCACAGAGTTACAGCTTTCAACTCAAGAAGCCTTTCGCTAAGACAGTTCTTGTGGAATTGGCAAAGTGATATTTGGAAGCCCATAGGGGGCTATGGTGAAAAAGGAAATATCCTCAGATGATATCTGGAAAGAAGCTTTCTGACAAACTGCTTAGTGTTCTGTTAATTCATCTCACAGAGTTACATCTGTATTTCGTGGATCTCTTTGCTAGCCTTATTTCTGTGGAATCTGAGAACAGTTATTTCGGATCCCTTTGAAGACTATATGGCCAAAGGAAATATCCTCAGATAGGAAAGAGAAAGAAGCTTTCTGAGAAACTTCTTTGTGTTCTGTGAAATCATCTCACAGACTTACAGCTTCCCCTCAAGAAGCCTTTCGCTAAGACAGTTCCTGTGGAATTGGCAAAGTGATATTTGGAAGCCCATAGAGGGCTATGGTGAAAAAGGAAATATCCTCAGATGAATTCTGGAAAGAAGCTTTCTGAGAAACTCCTTAGCGTTCTGTTAATTCATCTCACAGAGTTACATCTGTATTTCGTGGATCTCTTTGCTAGCCTTATTTCTGTGGAATCTGAGAACAGATATTTCGGATCCCTTTGAAGACTACAGGGCCAAAGGAAATATCCTCCGATAACAAAGAGAAAGAAGCTTTCTGAGAAACTTCTTTGTGTTCTGTGAAATCATCTCACAGAGTTACAGGTTTCCCCTCAAGAAGCCTTTCGCTAAGACAGTTCTTGTGGAATTGGCAAAGGGATATTTAGAAACCCAGAGAGGGCTATGGTGAAAAAGGAAATATCCTCAGATGAAATCTGGAAAGGAGCTTTCTGAGAAACTGCTTAGTGTTCTGTTAATTCATCTCACAGACTTACAACAGTATTTCCTGGATTGCTTGCTCGCCTTCTTTCTGTGGAATCTGAGAACAGATATTTCGGATCCCTTTGAAGACTATAGGGCCAAAGGAAATATACTCCGATAACAAAGAGAAAGAAGCATTCTGAGAAACTTCTTTGTGTTCTGTGAAATCATCTCACAGAGTTACAGCTTTACCCTCTAGAAGCCTTTCGCCAAGACAGTTCTTGTGGAATTGGCAAAGTGATATTTGGAAGCCCGTAGGGGGGTATGGTGAAAAAGGAAATATCCTCAGATGAAATCTGGAAAGAAGCTTTCTGAGAAACTGCTTGGTGTTCTGTTAATTCATCTCACAGAGTTACATCTGTATTTGGTGAATCTCTTTGCTAGCCTTATTTCTGTGGAATCTGGGAACAGATATTTCGGATCCCTTTGAAGACTATGGAGCCAAAGGAAATATCCTCCGATAACAAAGAGAAAGAAGCTTTCTGAGAAACTTCTTTGTGTTCTGTGAAATCATCTCACAGAGTTTCGGCTTCCCCTCAAGAAGCCTTTCCCTAAGACAGTTCTTGTGGAATTGGCAAAGTGATATTTGGAAGCCCATAGAGGGCAATGGTGAAAAAGGAAATATCCTCAGATGAAATCTGGAAAGAAGCTTTCTGAGAAACTGCTCTGTGATGTGTGACTTCCACTCACAGAGTTACATCTGTATTTCGTGGATCTCTTTGCTAGCCTTATTTCTGTGGAATCTGAGAACAGATATTTCGGATCCCTTTGAAGACTATAGGGCCAAAGGAAATATCCTCCGATAACAAAGAGAAAGAAGCTTTCTGAGAAACTTCTTTGTGTTCTGTGAAATGAACTCACAGAATTACAGCTTTCCCCTCAAGAAGCCTTTGGCTAAGACAGTTCTTGTGAAATTTGCAAGGTGATATTTGGAAGCCCATAGAGGGCTATGGTGAAAAAGGAAATATCCTCAGATGAAATCTGTAAAGAAGCTTTCTGAGAAAATGGTTAGCGTTCTGTTAATTCATCTCACAGACTTACAACAGCATTTCCTGGATCGCTTGCCCTCCTTATTTCTGTGGAATCTGAGAACAGATATTTTGGATCCCTTTGAAGACTATGGACCCCAAGGAAATATCCTACGATAACAAATAGAAAGAAGCTTTCTGAGAAACTTCTTTGTGTTCTGTGATATCATCTCACATAGTTACAGCTTTCCCCTGAAGAAGCCTTTCGCTATGACAGTTCTTGTGGAATTGACAAAGTGATATTTGGAAGCCCGTAGAGGTCTATGGTGAAAAAGGAAATATCCTCAGATGAAATCTGGAAAGAAGCTTTCTGAGAAACTGCTCTGTGATGTGTGACTTCCATTCACAGAGTTACATCTGTATTTCGTGGATCTCTTTGCTATCTTTATTTCTGTGGAATCTGAGAACAGATATTTCGGATCCCTTTGAAGACTATAAGCCAAGGGAAATATCCTCCGATAACAAAGAGAAAGAAGCTTTCTGAGAAACTTCTTTGTGTTCTGTGAAATCATGTCACAGAGTTACAGCTTTCCCCTCAAAAAGCCTTTCGCTAAGACAGTTCTTGTCGAATTAGCAAAGTGATATTTGGAAGCCCGTAGAGGTCCATGGTGAAAAAGGAAATATCCTCAGATGAAATCTGGAAAGAAGCTTTCTGAGAAACTGCTTAGCGTTCTCTTAATTCATCTCACAGACTTACAACAGTATTTAGTGGATCGCTTTGCTCGCCTTATTTCTGTGGAATCTGAGAACAGATATTTCGGGTCCCTATGAAGACTATAGGGCCAAAGGAAATATCCTCCGTTAACAAAGAGAAAAAAGCTTTCTGAGAAACTTCTTTGTGTTCTGTGAAATCATCTCACAGAGTTACAGCTTTCCCCTCAACAAGGCTTTCGCCAAGACAGTTCTTGTTGAATTGGCAAAGTGATATTTGGAAGCCCATAGAGGGCTATGGTGAAAAAGGAAATATCCTCAGATGAAATCTGGAAAGAAGCTTTCTGAGAAACTGCTTAGTGTTCTGTTAATTCATCTCACAGAGTTACAACTGTATATCGAGTATCTCTTTGCTAGCCTTATTTCTGTGGAATCTGAGAACAGATATTTCGGATCCCTTTGAAGACTATAGGGCCAAAGGAAATATCCTCCGATAACAAAGAGAAAGAAGCTTTCTGAGAAACTTCTTTGTGTTCTGTGAAATCATCTCACAGAGTTACAGCTTTACCCTCAAGAAGCCTTTCGCTAAGACAGTTCTTGTGGAATTGGCAAAGTGATATTTGTAACCCCATAGAGGGCTATGGTGAAAAAGGAAATATCCTCAGATGAAATCTGGAAAGAAGCTTTCTGAGAAACTGCTTAGTGTTCTCTTAATTCATCTCACAGAGTTACATCTGTATTTCGTGGATCTCCTTGCTAGCCTTATTTCTGTGGAATCTGAGAACAGATATTTCGGATCCCTTTGAAGACCATAGGGCCAAAGGAAATATCCTCTGATTACAAAGAGAAAGAAGCTTTCTGAGAAACTTTTTGTGTTCTGTGAAATCATCTCAGAGAGTTACAGCTTTCCCCTCAAGAAGCCTTTCCCTAAGACAGTTCTTGTGGAATTGACAAAGTGATATTTGGAAGCCCATACAGGGCTATGGTGAAAAAGGAAATATCCTCAGATAAAATCTGGAAAGAAGCTTTCTGAGAAACTGATCTGTGATGTGTGACATACACTCACAGAGTTACATCTGTATTTCGGGGATATCTTTGCTAGCCTTATTTCTGTGGAATCTGAGAACAGATATTTCGGATCCCTTTGAAGACTCTATGGCCAAAGGAAATATCCTCCGATAAGAAAGAGAAAGAAGCTTTCTGAGAAACTTCTTTGTGTTCTTTGAAATCATCTCACAGAGTTACAGCTTTCCCCTCAAGAAGCCTTTCGCAAAGACAGACATTTTGGAATTGGCAAAGTGATAATTGGAAGCCCATAGAGGACTATGGTGAAAAAGGAAATATACTCAGATGAAATCTGGAAAAAAGAAGCTTTCTGAGAAACTGCTTAGTGTCCTGTTAATTCACATCACAGTGTTACATCTGTATTTGGAGGATCTCTTTGTTAGCATTATTTCTGTGGAACCTGAGAACAGATATTTCGGATCCCTTTGAAGCCTATAGGGCCAAAGGAAATATCCTCCGATAACAAAGAGAAAGAAGCTTTCTGAGAAACTTCTTTGTGTTCTGTGAAGTCATCTCACAGAGTTACCGCTTTCCCCTCGAGAAGCCTTTCGCTAAGACAGTTCTTGTGGAATTGGCAAAGTGATATTTGGAAGCCCATAGAGGACTATGGTTAAAAAGGAAATATCCTCAGATGAAATCTGGAAAGAAGCTTTCTGATAAACTGCTTAGAGTTCTGTTAATTCATCTCACAGAGTTACATCTGTATTTCGTGGATCTCTTTGCTAGCCTTATTTCTGTGGAATCTGAGAACAGATATTTCGGATCCCTTTGAAGACTATAGGGCCAAAGGAAATATCCTCGGATAACAAAGAGAAAGAAGCTGTTTGAGAAACTTCTTTGTGATCTGTGAAATCATCTCACAGAGTTACAGCTTTCCCCTCAAGAAGCCTTTGGCTAAGACAGTTCTTGTGGAATTTGCAAAGTGATATTTTGAAGCCCATAGAGGGCTATGGTGAAAAAGGAAATATCCTCAGATGAAATCTGTAAAGAAGCTTTCTGAGAAAATGGTTAGCGTTCTGTTAATTCATCTCACAGACTTACAACAGTATTTCCTGGATCGCTTGCCCTCCTTATTTCTGTGGAATCTGAGAACAGATATTTCGGATCCCTTTGAATACTATGGAGCCCAAGGAAATATCCTACGATAACAAATAGAAAGAAGCTTTCTGAGAAACTTCTTTGTGTTCTGTGAAATCATCTCACATAGTTACAGCTTTCCCCTGAAGAAGCCTTTCGCTATGACAGTTCTTGTGGAATTGACAAAGTGGTATTTGGAAGCCCATAGAGGTCTATGGTGAAAAAGGAAATATCCTCAGATGAAATCTGGAAAGAAGCTTTCTGAGAAACTGCTCTGTGATGTGTGACTTCCATTCACAGAGTTACATCTGTATTTCGTGGATCTCTTTGCTATCTTTATTTCTGTGGAAACTGAGAACAGATATTTCGGATCCCTTTGAAGACTATAAGCCAAAGGAAATATCCTCCGATAACAAAGAGAAAGAAGCTTTCTGAGAAACTTCTTTGTGTTCTGTGAAATCATGTCACAGAGTTACAGCTTTCCCCTCAAAAAGCCTTTCGCTAAGACAGTTCTTGTCGAATTAGCAAAGTGATATTTGGAAGCCCGTAGAGGTCCATGGTGAAAAAGGAAATATCCTCAGATGAAATCTGGAAAGAAGCTTTCTGAGAAACTGCTTAGCGTTCTCTTAATTCATCTCACAGACTTACAACAGTATTTAGTGGATCGCTTTGCTCGCCTTATTTCTGTGGAATCTGAGAACAGATATTTCGGGTCCCTATGAAGACTATAGGGCCAAAGGAAATATCCTCCGTTAACAAAGAGAAAAAAGCTTTCTGAGAAACTTCTTTGTGTTCTGTGAAATCATCTCACAGAGTTACAGCTTTCCCCTCAACAAGGCTTTCGCCAAGACAGTTCTTGTGGAATTGGCAAAGTGATATTTGGAAGCCCATAGAGGGCTATGGTGAAAAAGGAAATATCCTCAGATGAAATCTGGAAAGAAGCTTTCTGAGAAAGTGCTTAGTGTTCTGTTAATTCATCTCACAGAGTTACAACTGTATATCGAGTATCTCTTTGCTAGCCTTATTTCTGTGGAATCTGAGAACAGATATTTCGGATCCCTTTGAAGACTATAGGGCCAAAGAAATATCCTCCGATAACAAAGAGAAAGAAGCTTTCTGAGAAACTTCTTTGTGTTCTGTGAAATCATCTCACAGAGTTACAGCTTTAACCTCAAGAAGCCTTTCGCTAAGACAGTTCTTGTGGAATTGGCAAAGTGATATTTGTAACCCCATAGAGGGCTATGGTGAAAAAGGAAATATCCTCAGATGAAATCTGGAAAAAAGAAGCTTTCTGAGAAACTGCTTAGTGTTCTCTTAATTCATCTCACAGAGTTACATCTGTATTTCGTGGATCTGCTTGCTAGCCATATTTCTGTGGAATCTGAGAACAGATATTTCGGATCCCTTTGAAGACCATAGGGCCAAGGAAATATCCTCTGATTACAAAGAGAAAGAAGCTTTCTGAGAAACTTTTTGTGTTCTGTGAAATCATCTCAGAGAGTTACAGCTTTCCCCTCAAGAAGGCTTTCCCTAAGACAGTTCTTGTGGAATTGACAAAGTGATATTTGGAAGCCCATACAGGGCTATGGTGAAAAAGGAAATATCCTCAGGTGAAATCTGGAAAGAAGCTTTCTGAGAAACTGATCTGTGATGTGTGACATACACTCACAGAGTTACATCTGTATTTCGGGGATGTCTTTGCTAGCCTTATTTCTGTGGAATCTGAGAACAGATATTTCGGATCCCTTTGAAGACTATTGGGCCAAAGGAAATATCCTCTGATAAGAAAGAGAAAGAAGCTTTCTGAGAAACTTCTTTGTGTTCTTTGAAATCATCTCACAGAGTTACAGCTTTCCCCTCAAGAAGCCTTTCGCAAAGACAGTTCTTTTGGAATTGGCAAAGTGATATTTGGAAGCCCATAGAGGACTATGGTGAAAAAGGAAATATCCTCAGATGAAATCTGGAAAAAAGAAGCTTTCTGAGAAACTGCTTAGTGTCCTGTTAATTCACCTCACAGTGTTACATCTGTATTTGGAGGATCTCTTTGTTAGCATTATTTCTGTGGAATCTGAGAACAGATATTTCGGATCCCTTTGAAGCCTATAGGGCCAAAGGAAATATCCTCCGATAACAAAGAGAAAGAAGCTTTCTGAGAAACTTCTTTGTGTTCTGTGAAATCATCTCACAGAGTTACAGCTTTCCCCTCGAGAAGCCTTTCGCTAAGACAGTTCTTGTGGAATTGGCAAAGTGATATTTGGAAGCCCATAGAGGACTATGGTTAAAAAGGAAATATCCTCAGATGAAATCTGGAAAGAAGCTTTCTGATAAACTGCTTAGAGTTCTGTTAATTCACCTCACAGAGTTATATCTGTATTTCGTGGATCTCTTTGCTAGCCTTATTTCTGTGGAATCTGAGAATAGTTATTTTGGATCCCTTTGAAGATTATAGGGCCAAAAAAATATCCCCCGATAACAAAGAGAAAGAAGCTTTCTGAGAAACTTCTTTGTGTTCTGTGAAATCATCTCACAGAGTTACAGCTTTCCCCTCAAGAAGCCTTTCGCTAAGACCGTTCTTGTGGAATTGGCAAAGTGATATTTGGAAGCCCGTAGAGGGCTATGTTGAAAAAGGAAATATCCTCAGATGAAATCTGGAAAGAAGCTTTCTGAGAAACTGCTTAGCGTTCTTTTAATTCATCTCACAGAGTTACATCTGTATTTCGTGTATCTCTTTGCTACCCTTATTTCTGTGGAATCTGAGAACAGATATTTCGGATCCCTTTGAAGACTATAGGGCCAAAGGAAATATCCTCGGATAACAAAGAGAAAGAAGCTGTTTGAGAAACTTCTTTGTGTTCTGTGAAATCATCTCACAGAGTTACAGCTTTCTCCTCAAGAAGCCTTTCGCTAAGACAGTTCCTGTGGAATTGGCAAAGTGATATTTGGAAGCCCATAGAGGGCTATGGTGAAAAAGGAAATATCCTCAGATGAAATCTGGAAAGGAGCTTTCTGAGAAACTGCTTAGTGTTCTGTTAATTCATCTCACAGACTTACAACAGTATTTCCTGGATTGCTTGCTCGCCTTCTTTCTGTGGAATCTGAGAACAGATATTTCGGATCCCTTTGAAGACTATAGGGCCAAAGGAAATATCCTCCGATAACAAAGAGAAAGAAGCATTCTGAGAAACTTCTTTGTGTTCTGTGAAATCATCTCACAGAGTTACAGCTTTACCCTCTAGAAGCCTTTCGCCAAGACAGTTCTTGTGGAATTGGCAAAGTGATATTTGGAAGCCCGTAGGGGGGTATGGTGAAAAAGGAAATATCCTCAGATGAAATCTGGAAAGAAGCTTTCTGAGAAACTGCTTGGTGTTCTGTTAATTCATCTCACAGAGTTACATCTGTATTTGGTGAATCTCTTTGCTAGCCTTATTTCTGTGGAATCTGGGAACAGATATTTCGGATCCCTTTGAAGACTATGGAGCCAAAGGAAATATCCTCCGATAACAAAGAGAAAGAAGCTTTCTGAGAAACTTCTTTGTGTTCTGTGAAATCATCTCACAGAGTTACGGCTTCCCCTCAAGAAGCCTTTCCCTAAGACAGTTCTTGTGGAATTGGCAAAGTGATATTTGGAAGCCCATAGAGGGCAATGGTGAAAAAGGAAATATCCTCAGATGAAATCTGGAAAGAAGCTTTCTGAGAAACTGCTCTGTGATGTGTGACTTCCACTCACAGAGTTACATCTGTATTTCGTGGATCTCTTTGCTAGCCTTATTTCTGTGGAATCTGAGAACAGATATTTCGGATCCCTTTGAAGACTATAGGGCCAAAGGAAATATCCTCCGATAACAAAGAGAAAGAAGCTTTCTGAGAAACTTCTTTGTGTTCTGTGAAATGAACTCACAGAATTACAGCTTTCCCCTCAAGAAGCCTTTGGTTAAGACAGTTCTTGTGAAATTTGCAAGGTGATATTTGGAAGCCCATAGAGGGCTATGGTGAAAAAGGAAATATCCTCAGATGAAATCTGTAAAGAAGCTTTCTGAGAAAATGGTTAGCGTTCTGTTAATTCATCTCACAGACTTACAACAGCATTTCCTGGATCGCTTGCCCTCCTTATTTCTGTGGAATCTGAGAACAGATATTTTGGATCCCTTTGAAGACTATGGACCCCAAGGAAATATCCTACGATAACAAATAGAAAGAAGCTTTCTGAGAAACTTCTTTGTGTTCTGTGATATCATCTCACATAGTTACAGCTTTCCCCTGAAGAAGCCTTTCGCTATGACAGTTCTTGTGGAATTGACAAAGTGATATTTGGAAGCCCGTAGAGGTCTATGGTGAAAAAGGAAATATCCTCAGATGAAATCTGGAAAGAAGCTTTCTGAGAAACTGCTCTGTGATGTGTGACTTCCATTCACAGAGTTACATCTGTATTTCGTGGATCTCTTTGCTATCTTTATTTCTGTGGAATCTGAGAACAGATATTTCGGATCCCTTTGAAGACTATAAGCCAAAGGAAATATCCTCCGATAACAAAGAGAAAGAAGCTTTCTGAGAAACTTCTTTGTGTTCTGTGAAATCATGTCACAGAGTTACAGCTTTCCCCTCAAAAAGCCTTTCGCTAAGACAGTTCTTGTCGAATTAGCAAAGTGATATTTGGAAGCCCGTAGAGGTCCATGGTGAAAAAGGAAATATCCTCAGATGAAATCTGGAAAGAAGCTTTCTGAGAAACTGCTTAGCGTTCTCTTAATTCATCTCACAGACTTACAACAGTATTTAGTGGATCGCTTTGCTCGCCTTATTTCTGTGGAATCTGAGAACAGATATTTCGGGTCCCTATGAAGACTATAGGGCCAAAGGAAATATCCTCCGTTAACAAAGAGAAAAAAGCTTTCTGAGAAACTTCTTTGTGTTCTGTGAAATCATCTCACAGAGTTACAGCTTTCCCCTCAACAAGGCTTTCGCCAAGACAGTTCTTGTTGAATTGGCAAAGTGATATTTGGAAGCCCATAGAGGGCTATGGTGAAAAAGGAAATATCCTCAGATGAAATCTGGAAACAAGCTTTCTGAGAAACTGCTTAGTGTTCTGTTAATTCATCTCACAGAGTTACAACTGTATATCGAGTATCTCTTTGCTAGCCTTATTTCTGTGGAATCTGAGAACAGATATTTCGGATCCCTTTGAAGACTATAGGGCCAAAGGAAATATCCTCCGATAACAAAGAGAAAGAAGCTTTCTGAGAAACTTCTTTGTGTTCTGTGAAATCATCTCACAGAGTTACAGCTTTACCCTCAAGAAGCCTTTCGCTAAGACAGTTCTTGTGGAATTGGCAAAGTGATATTTGTAACCCCATAGAGGGCTATGGTGAAAAAGGAAATATCCTCAGATGAAATCTGGAAAGAAGCTTTCTGAGAAACTGCTTAGTGTTCTCTTAATTCATCTCACAGAGTTACATCTGTATTTCGTGGATCTCCTTGCTAGCCTTATTTCTGTGGAATCTGAGAACAGATATTTCGGATCCCTTTGAAGACCATAGGGCCAAAGGAAATATCCTCTGATTACAAAGAGAAAGAAGCTTTCTGAGAAACTTTTTGTGTTCTGTGAAATCATCTCAGAGAGTTACAGCTTTCCCCTCAAGAAGCCTTTCCCTAAGACAGTTCTTGTGGAATTGACAAAGTGATATTTGGAAGCCCATACAGGGCTATGGTGAAAAAGGAAATATCCTCAGATGAAATCTGGAAAGAAGCTTTCTGAGAAACTGATCTGTGATGTGTGACATACACTCACAGAGTTACATCTGTATTTCGGGGATATCTTTGCTAGCCTTATTTCTGTGGAATCTGAGAACAGATATTTCGGATCCCTTTGAAGACTCTATGGCCAAAGGAAATATCCTCCGATAAGAAAGAGAAAGAAGCTTTCTGAGAAACTTCTTTGTGTTCTTTGAAATCATCTCACAGAGTTACAGCTTTCCCCTCAAGAAGCCTTTCGCAAAGACAGACATTTTGGAATTGGCAAAGTGATAATTGGAAGCCCATAGAGGACTATGGTGAAAAAGGAAATATCCTCAGATGAAATCTGGAAAGAAGCTTTCTGATAAACTGCTTAGAGTTCTGTTAATTCATCTCACAGAGTTACATCTGTATTTCGTGGATCTCTTTGCTAGCCTTATTTCTGTGGAATCTGAGAACAGATATTTCGGATCCCTTTGAAGACTATAGGGCCAAAGGAAATATCCTCGGATAACAAAGAGAAAGAAGCTGTTTGAGAAACTTCTTTGTGATCTGTGAAATCATCTCACAGAGTTACAGCTTTCCCCTCAAGAAGCCTTTGGCTAAGACAGTTCTTGTGGAATTTGCAAAGTGATATTTTGAAGCCCATAGAGGGCTATGGTGAAAAAGGAAATATCCTCAGATGAAATCTGTAAAGAAGCTTTCTGAGAAAATGGTTAGCGTTCTGTTAATTCATCTCACAGACTTACAACAGTATTTCCTGGATCGCTTGCCCTCCTTATTTCTGTGGAATCTGAGAACAGATATTTCGGATCCCTTTGAATACTATGGAGCCCAAGGAAATATCCTACGATAACAAATAGAAAGAAGCTTTCTGAGAAACTTCTTTGTGTTCTGTGAAATCATCTCACATAGTTACAGCTTTCCCCTGAAGAAGCCTTTCGCTATGACAGTTCTTGTGGAATTGACAAAGTGGTATTTGGAAGCCCATAGAGGTCTATGGTGAAAAAGGAAATATCCTCAGATGAAATCTGGAAAGAAGCTTTCTGAGAAACTGCTCTGTGATGTGTGACTTCCATTCACAGAGTTACATCTGTATTTCGTGGATCTCTTTGCTATCTTTATTTCTGTGGAATCTGAGAACAGATATTTCGGATCCCTTTGAAGACTATAAGCCAAAGGAAATATCCTCCGATAACAAAGAGAAAGAAGCTTTCTGAGAAACTTCTTTGTGTTCTGTGAAATCATGTCACAGAGTTACAGCTTTCCCCTCAAAAAGCCTTTCGCTAAGACAGTTCTTGTCGAATTAGCAAAGTGATATTTGGAAGCCCGTAGAGGTCCATGGTGAAAAAGGAAATATCCTCAGATGAAATCTGGAAAGAAGCTTTCTGAGAAACTGCTTAGCGTTCTCTTAATTCATCTCACAGACTTACAACAGTATTTAGTGGATCGCTTTGCTCGCCTTATTTCTGTGGAATCTGAGAACAGATATTTCGGGTCCCTATGAAGACTATAGGGCCAAAGGAAATATCCTCCGTTAACAAAGAGAAAAAAGCTTTCTGAGAAACTTCTTTGTGTTCTGTGAAATCATCTCACAGAGTTACAGCTTTCCCCTCAACAAGGCTTTCGCCAAGACAGTTCTTGTGGAATTGGCAAAGTGATATTTGGAAGCCCATAGAGGGCTATGGTGAAAAAGGAAATATCCTCAGATGAAATCTGGAAAGAAGCTTTCTGAGAAAGTGCTTCGTGTTCTGTTAATTCATCTCACAGAGTTACAACTGTATATCGAGTATCTCTTTGCTAGCCTTATTTCTGTGGAATCTGAGAACAGATATTTCGGATCCCTTTGAAGACTATAGGGCCAAAGAAATATCCTCCGATAACAAAGAGAAAGAAGCTTTCTGAGAAACTTCTTTGTGTTCTGTGAAATCATCTCACAGAGTTACAGCTTTAACCTCAAGAAGCCTTTCGCTAAGACAGTTCTTGGGGAATTGGCAAAGTGATATTTGTAACCCCATAGAGGGCTATGGTGAAAAAGGAAATATCCTCAGATGAAATCTGGAAAAAAGAAGCTTTCTGAGAAACTGCTTAGTGTTCTCTTAATTCATCTCACAGAGTTACATCTGTATTTCGTGGATCTGCTTGCTAGCCATATTTCTGTGGAATCTGAGAACAGATATTTCGGATCCCTTTGAAGACCATAGGGCCAAGGAAATATCCTCTGATTACAAAGAGAAAGAAGCTTTCTGAGAAACTTTTTGTGTTCTGTGAAATCAGCTCACAGAGTTACAGCTTTCCCCTCAAGAAGCCTTTCCCTAAGACAGTTCTTGTGGAATTGACAAAGTGATATTTGGAAGCCCATACAGGGCTATGGTGAAAAAGGAAATATCCTCAGGTGAAATCTGGAAAGAAGCTTTCTGAGAAACTGATCTGTGATGTGTGACATACACTCACAGAGTTACATCTGTATTTCGGGGATGTCTTTGCTAGCCTTATTTCTGTGGAATCTGAGAACAGATATTTCGGATCCCTTTGAAGACTATTGGGCCAAAGGAAATATCCTCCGATAAGAAAGAGAAAGAAGCTTTCTGAGAAACTTCTTTGTGTTCTTTGAAATCATCTCACATAGTTACAGCTTTCCCCTCAAGAAGCCTTTCGCAAAGACAGTTCTTTTGGAATTGGCAAAGTGATATTTGGAAGCCCATAGAGGACTATGGTGAAAAAGGAAATATCCTCAGATGAAATCTGGAAAAAAGAAGCTTTCTGAGAAACTGCTTAGTGTCCTGTGAATTCACCTCACAGTGTTACATCTGTATTTGGAGGATCTCTTTGTTAGCATTATTTCTGTGGAATCTGAGAACAGATATTTCGGATCCCTTTGAAGCCTATAGGGCCAAAGGAAATATCCTCCGATAACAAAGAGAAAGAAGCTTTCTGAGAAACTTCTTTGTGTTCTGTGAAATCATCTCACAGAGTTACAGCTTTCCCCTCGAGAAGCCTTTCGCTAAGACAGTTCTTGTGGAATTGGCAAAGTGATATTTGGAAGCCCATAGAGGACTATGGTTAAAAAGGAAATATCCTCAGATGAAATCTGGAAAGAAGCTTTCTGATAAACTGCTTAGAGTTCTGTTAATTCACCTCACAGAGTTATATCTGTATTTCGTGGATCTCTTTGCTAGCCTTATTTCTGTGGAATCTGAGAATAGTTATTTTGGATCCCTTTGAAGATTATAGGGCCAAAAAAATATCCCCCGATAACAAAGAGAAAGAAGCTTTCTGAGAAACTTCTTTGTGTTCTGTGAAATCATCTCACAGAGTTACAGCTTTCCCCTCAAGAAGCCTTTCGCTAAGACCGTTCTTGTGGAATTGGCAAAGTGATATTTGGAAGCCCGTAGAGGGCTATGTTGAAAAAGGAAATATCCTCAGATGAAATCTGGAAAGAAGCTTTCTGAGAAACTGCTTAGCGTTCTTTTAATTCATCTCACAGAGTTACATCTGTATTTCGTGTATCTCTTTGCTACCCTTATTTCTGTGGAATCTGAGAACAGATATTTCGGATCCCTTTGAAGACTATAGGGCCAAAGGAAATATCCTCGGATAACAAAGAGAAAGAAGCTGTTTGAGAAACTTCTTTGTGTTCTGTGAAATCATCTCACAGAGTTACAGCTTTCTCCTCAAGAAGCCTTTCGCTAAGACAGTTCCTGTGGAATTGGCAAAGTGATATTTGGAAGCCCATAGAGGGCTATGGTGAAAAAGGAAATATCCTCAGATGAAATCTGGAAAGAAGGTGTCTGAGAAACTGCTTAGTGTTCTGTTAATTCATCTCACAGAGCTACATCTGTATTTCGTGGATCTCTTTGCTAGCCTTATTTCTGTGGAATCTGAGAACAGATATTTAGGATCCCTTAGAAGACTATAGGGCCAAAGGAAATATCCTCCGATAACAAAGAGAAAGAAGCTTTCTGAGAAACTTCTTTGTGTCGGTGAAGTCATCTAACAGAGTTACAGCTTTCCCCTCAAGAAGCCTTTCGCTAAGACAGTTCTTGTGGAATTGGCAAAGTGATATTTGGAAGCCCATGGAGGGCTATGGTGAAAAAGGAAATATCCTCAGATGAAATCTGGAAAGAAGCTTTCTGAGAAACTTCTTAGTGCTCCTTTATTTCATCTCACAGAGTTACATCCGTATTTCGTGGACCTCTTTGCTAGCCTTATTTCTGTGGAATCTGAGAACAGATATTTCGGATCCCTTTGAAAACTATAGGGCCAAAGGAAATATCCTCCGATAACAAAGAGAAAGAAGCTTTCTGAGAAACTTTTTGTGTTCTGTGAAATCATCGCACAGAGTTACAGCTTTCCCCTCTAAAAACCTTTCCCTAAGACAGTTCTTGTGGAATTGGCAAAGTGATATTTGGAAGCCCATAGCGTTCTGTGGTGAAAAAGGAAATATCCCCAGATGAAATCTGGAAAGAAGCTTTCTGATAAACTGCTCTGTGATGTGGGACTTCCACTCACAGAGTTACATCTGTATTTCGTGGATCTCTTGCCTAGCCTTATTTCTGTGGAATCTGAGAACAGATATTTCGGATCCCTTTGAAGACTGTAAGGCCAAAGGAAATATCCTCCGATAACAAAGAGAAAGAAGCTTTTTGAGAAACTCCTTTGTGTTCTGTGAAATCATCTCACAGAGTTACAGCTTTCCCCTCAAGAAGCCTTTCGCTAAGACAGTTCTTGTGGAATTGGCAAAGTGATATTTGGAAGCCCATAGAGGGCTATGGTGAAAAAGGAAATATCCTCAGATGAAATCTGGAAAGAAGCTTTCTAAGAAACTGCTTAGTGTTCTCTTAATTCATCTCACAGAGTTACATCTGTATTTCGTGGATCTCCTTGCTAGCTTTATTTCTGTGGAATCTGAGAACAGATATTTCGGATCCCTTTGAAGACTATAGGGCCAAAGGAAATATCCTCTGATTACAAAGAGAAAGAAGCTTTCTGAGAAACTTTTTGTGTTCTGTGAAATAATCTCAGAGAGTTACAGCTTTCCCCTCAAGAAGCCTTTCCCTAAGACAGTTCTTGTGGAATTGACAAAGTGATATTTGGAAGTCCATACAGGGCTATGGTGAAAAAGGAAATATCCTCAGATGAAATCTGGAAAGAAGCTTTCTGAGAAACTGATCTGTGATGTGTGACATACACTCAAAGAGTTACATCTGTATTTCGTGGATGTCTTTGCTAGCCTTATTTCTGTGGAATCTGAGAACAGATATTTCGGATCCCTTTGAAGACTATTGGGCCAAAGGAAATATCCTCCTATAACGAAGAGAAAGAAGCTTTCTGAGAAACTTCTTTGTGTCCTTTGAAATCATCTCACAGAGTCACAGCTTTCCCCTCAAGAAGCCTTTCGCAAAGACAGTTCTTTTGGAATTGGCAAAGTGATATTTGGAAGCCCATAGAGGACTATGATGAAAAAGGAAATATCCTCAGATGAAATCTGGAAAAAAGAAGCTTTCTGAGAAACTGCTTAGTGTCCTGTTAATTCACCTCACAGTGTTACATCTGTATTTGAAGGATCTCTTTGTTAGCATTATTTCTGTGGAATCTGAGAACAGATATTTCGGATCCCTTTGAAGCCTATAGGGCCAAAGGAAATATCCTCCGATAACAAAGAGAAAGAAGCTTTCTGAGAAACTTCTTTGTGTTCTGTGAAATCATCTCACAGAGTTACAGCTTTCCCCTCGAGAAGCCTTTCGCTAAGACATTTCTTGTGGAATTGGCAAAGTGATATTTGGAAGCCCATAGAGGGCTATGGTGAAAAAGGAAATATGCTCAGATGAAATCTGGAAGGAAGCCTTCTGAGAAACTGATCTGTGATGTGTGACATACACTCACAGAGTTATATCTGTATTTCGTGCATGTCTTTGCTAGCCTTATTTCTGTGGAATCTGAGAACAGATATTTCAGATCCCTTTGAAGATTATAGGGCCAAAGGAAATATCCTCCGATAACAAAGAGAAAGAAGCTTTCTGAGAAACTACTTTGTGTTCTGTGAAATCATCTCACAGAGTTACAGCCTTCCCCTCAAAAGCCTTTCGCTAAGACAGTTCTTGTGGAATTGGCAAAGTGATATTTGGAAGCCCATAGAGGACTATGGTGAAAAAGGAAATATCCTCAGATGATATCTGGAAAGAAGCTTTCTGATAAACTGCTTAGAGTTGTGTTAATTCACCTCACAGAGTTATATCTGTATTTCGTGGATCTCTTTGCTAGCCTTATTTCTGTGGAATCTGAGAATAGTTATTTCGGATCCCTTTGAAGATTATAGGGCCAAAGGAAATATCCTCCGATAACAAAGAGAAAGAAGCTTTCTGAGAAACTTTTTTGTGTTCTGTGAAATCATCTCACAGAGTTACAGCTTTCCCCTCAAGAAGCCTTTCTCTAAGACCGTTCTTGTGGAATTGGCAAAGTGATATTTGGAAGCCCGTAGAGGGCTATGTTGAAAAAGGAAATATCCTCAGATGAAATCTGGAAAGAAGCTTTCTGAGAAACTGCTTAGCGTTCTGTTAATTCATCTCACAGAGTTACATGTGTATTTCGTGGATCTCTTTGCTAGCCTTATTTCTGTGGAATCTGAGAACAGATATTTCGGATCCCTTTGAAGACTATAGGGCCAAAGGAAATATCCTCTGATAACAAAGAGAAAGAAGCTTTCTGAGAAACTTCTTTGTGTTCTGTGAAATCATCTCACAGAGTTACAGCTTTCCCCTCAAGAAGCCTTTCACTAAGACAGTTCTTGTGGAATTGGCAAAGTGATATTTGGAAGCCCATAGAGGGCTAGGGTGAAAAAGGAAATATCCTCAGATGAAATCTGGAAAGAAGCTTTCTGAGAAACTGATCTGTGATGTGTGACATACACTGACAGTGTTACATCTGTATTTCGTGGATGTCTTTGCTAGCCTTATTTCTGTGGTATCTGAGAACAGATATTACGGATCCCTTTGAAGACTATTGGGCCAAAGGAAATATCCTCAGATAACAAAGAGAAAGAAGCTTTCTAAGAAACTTCTTTGTGTTCTGTGAAATCATCTCACAGAGTTACAGCTTTCCCCTCAAGAAGCCTTTCGCTAAGAAAGTTCTTGTGGAATTGACAAAGTGATGTTTGGAAGCCCATAGAGGGCTATGGTGAAAAAGGAAATATCCTGAGATGAAATCTGGAAAGAAGCTTTCTGAGAAACTGCTTAGCGATCTGTTAATTCATCTCACAGAGTTACATTTGTATTTCGTGGATCTCTTTGCTAGCCTTATTTCTGTGGAATCTGAGAACAGATATTTCGGATCCCTTTGAAGACTATAGGGCCAAAGGAAATATCCTCCGATAACAAAGAGAAAGAAGCTTTCTGAGAAACTTTTTGTGTTCTGTGAAATCATCTCACAGAGTTACAGATTTCCCCTCAAGAAGCCTTTCCCTAAGACAGTTCTTGTGGAATTGGCAAAGTGATATTTGCAAGCCCATGGAATTCTATGGTGAAAAAGGAAATATCCTCAGATGAAATCGGGAAAAAAGCTCTCTGAGAAACTGCTCTGTGATGTGTGAATTCCACTCACAGAGTTAAATCTGTATTTCGTGGATCTCTTTGCTAGCCTTATTTCTGTGGAATCTGAGAACAGTTATTTCGGATCCCTTTGAAGTCTATAGGGCCATAGGAAATATCCTCCGATAACAAAGAGAAAGAAGCTTTCTGAGAAACTTCTTTGTGTTCTGTGTAATCATCTCACAGAGTTACAGCTTTCCCCTCAAGAAGCCTTTCGTTAAGAGAGTTCTTGTGGAATTGGCAAAGTGATATTTGGAAGCCCATAGAGTGCTATGTTGAAAAAGGAAATATCCTCAGATGAAATATGGAAAGAAGCTTTCTGAGAAACTGCTTAGCGTTCTGTTAATTCATCTCACAGAGTTACATCTGTATTTCGTGAATCTCTTTGCTAGCCTTATTTCTGTGGAATCTGAGAACAGATATTTCGCATCCCTTTGAAGACTATAGGGCCAAAGGAAATATCCTCCGATAACAAAGAGAAAGAAGCTTTCTGAGAAACTTCTTTGTGTTCTGTGAAATCATCTCACAGAGTTACAGCTTTCCCTTCAAGAAGCCTTTCGCTAAGACAGTTCTTGTGGATTTGGCAAAGTGATATTTGGAAGCCCATAGAGGGCTATGGTGAAAAAGGAAATATCCTCAGATGAAATCTGGAAAGAAGCTTTCTGAGAAACTGCTTAGTGTTCTTGTAATTCATCTCACAGAGTTACATCTGTATTTCGTGGATCTCTTTGCTCGCCTTATTTCTGTGGAATCTGAGAACAGTTGTTTCGGATCCCTTTGAAGACTATAGGGCCAAGGAAATATCCTCCGATAACAAACAGAAAGAAGCTTTCTGAGAAACTTCTTTGTGTTCTGTGAAATCATCTCACAGAGTTTCTGCTTTCCCCTCAAGAAGCCTTTCGCTAAGACAGTTCTTGTGGAATTGGCAAAGTGATATTTGGAAGCCCTTAGAGGGCTATGGTGAAAAAGGAAATATCCTCAGATGAAATCTGGAAAGAATTTTTCTGAGAAACAGCTTAGCGTTCTGTTAATTCGACTCACCAACTTACAACAGTATTTCGTGGATCTCTTTGCTAGCCTTATTTCTGTGGAATCTGAGAACAGATATTTCGGATCCCTTTGAAGTCTATAGGGCCAAAGAAATATTCTCCGATAACTAAGAGAAAGAACCTTTCAGAGAAACTTCTTTGTTTTCTGTGAAATCATCTCACAGAGTTACAGCTTTCCCCTCAAGAAGCCTTTCGATAAGACAGTTCTTGTGGAATTGGCAAAGTGATATTTGGAAGCCCATAGAGGTCTATGGTGTAAAAGGAAATATCCTCAGATGAAATCTGGAAAGAAGCTTTCTGAGAAACTGCTTAGTGTTCTGTTAATTCATCTCTCACAGTTACAACTGTATTTCGTGGATGTCTTTGCTAGCCTTATTTCTGTGGAATCTGAGAACAGATATTTCGGATCCCTTTGAAGACTATAGTGCCAAAGGAAATATCCTCCGATAACCAAGAGAAAGAAGCTCTCCGAGAAACTTCTTTGCCTTCTGTGAAATCAAGTCACAGAGTTACAGCTTTCCCCTCAAGAAGCCTTTCGCTAAGACAATTCTTGTGGAATTGACAAAGTGATATTTGGAAGCCCGTAGAGGGCTATGGTGAAAAAGGAAATATCCTCAGATGAAATCTGGAAAGAAGCTTTCTGAGAAACTGCTCTGTGATGTGTGACTTCCACTCACAGAGTTACATCTGTATTTCCTGGATCTCTTTGCTAGCCTTATTTCTGTGGAATCTGAGAACAGATATTTCAGATTCCTTTGAAGACTATAGGGCCAAAGGAAATATCCTCCCATAACATAGAGAAAGAAGCTTTCTGAGAAACTTCTTTGTGTTCTGTGAAATCATCTCACAGAGTTACATCTTTCCCCTCAAGAAGCCCTTCGCTAAGACAGTTCTTGTGGAATTGGCAAAGTGATATTTATAAGCTCTTAGAGGGCGAAGGTGAAAAAGGAAATATCCTCAGATGAAATCTGGAAAGAAGCTTTCTGAGAAACTACTTAGCGTTCTGTTCATTCGACTCACAGACTTACAACAGTATTTCGTGGATCTCTTTGCTCGCCTTATTTCTGTGGAATCTGAGAACAGATATTTCGGATGCCTTTGAAGACTACAGGGCCAAAGGAAATATCCTCGGATAACAAAGAGAAAGAAGCTTTCTGAGAAACTTCTTTGTGTTCTGTGAAATCGTCTCACAGAGTTACATCTTTCCCCTCAAGAAGCCTTTCGCTAAGACAGTTCTTGTGGAATTTGCAAAGTGATATTTGGAAGCCCATAAAGGGCTATGGTGAAAAAGGAAATATCCTCAGATGAAATCTGGAAAGAAGCTTTCTGAAAAACTGCTCTGTGATGTGTGACTTCCAGTCACAGAGTTACATCTGTATTTCGTGAATCTCTTTGCTAGCCGTATTTCTGTGGAATCTGAGAACAGATATTTCGGATCCCATTGAAGACTATATGGCCAAAGGAAATATACTCCCATAACAAAGAGAAAGAAGCTTTCTGAGAAACTTCTTTGTGTTCTGTGAAATCATCTCACAGAGTTACAGCTTTCCCCTCAAGAAGCCTTTCGCTAAGACAGTTCTTGTGGAATTGGCAAAGTGATATTTGGAAGCCCATAGAGGGCTATGGTGAAAAAGGAAATATCCTCAGATGAAATCTGGAAAGAAGCTTTCTGGGAAACGGCTTAGCGTTCGGTGAATTCATATCACAGAGTTACATCTGTATTTCGTGGATATCCTTGCTAGACTTATTTCTGTGGAATCTTAGAACAGATATTTCTGATGCCTTTGAAGACTATAGGGCCAAAGGAAATATCCTCCCATAACAAAGAGAAAGAAGCTTTTTGAGAAACTTCTTTGTGTTCTGTGAAATCATCTCACAGAGTTACAGCTTTCCCCTCAAGAAGCCTTTTGTTAAGACAGTTCTTGTGGAATTGGCAAAGTGATATTTGGAAGCCCATAGAGGGCTATGGTGTAAAAGGAAATATCCTCAGATGAAATCTGGAAAGAAGCTTTCTGAGAAACTGCTTAGTGTTCTGTTAATTCATCTCACAGAGTTACAACTGTGTTTCGTGGATCTCTTTGCTAGCCTTATTTCTGTGGAATCTGAGAACAGATATTTCGGATCCCTTTGAAGACTATAGGGCCAAAGGAAATATCCTCCGATAACAAAGAGAAAGAAGCTTTCTGAGAAATTTTTTGTGTTCTGTGAAATCATCTCACAGAGTTACAGATTTCCCCTCAAGAAGCCTTTCCCTAAGACAGTTCTTGTGGAATTGGCAAAGTGATATTTGGAAGCCCATAGAAGGCTATGGTGAAAAAGGAAATATCCTCAGATGAAATCTGGAAAGAAGCTTTCTGAGAAACTGCTCTGTGATGTGTGAATTCCACTCACAGAGTTAAATCTGTATTTCGTCGATCTCTTTGCTAGCCTTATTTCTGTGGAATCTGAGAACAGTTATTTCGGATCCCTTTGAAGACTATAGGGCCAAAGGAAATATCCTCCGATAACAAAGAGAAAGAAGCTTTCTGAGAAACTTTTTGTGTTCTGTAAAATCATCTCACAGAGTTACAGCTTTCCCCTCAAGAAGCCTTTCGATAAGACAGTTCTTGTGGAATTGGCAAAGTGATATTTGGAAGCCCATAGAGGGCTATGGTGAAAAAGGAAATATCCTCAGATGAATTCTGGAAAGAAGCTTTCTGAGAAACAGCTTAGCGTTCTGTTAATTCGACTCACCGACTTACAACATTATTTCGAGGATCTCTTTGCTAGCCTTATTTCTGTGGAATCTGAGAACAGATATTTCGGATCCCTTTGAAGTCTATAGGGCCAAAGAAATATCCTCCGATAACTAAGAGAAAGAACCTTTCTGAGAAACTTCTTTGTTTTCTGTGAAATCATCTCACAGAGTTACAGCTTTACCCTCAAGAAGCCTTTCGATAAGACAGTTCTTGTGGAATTGGCAAAGTGATATTTGGAAGCCCATAGAGGGCTATGGTGAAAAAGGAAATATCCTCAGATGAAATCTGGAAAGAAGCTTTCTGGGAAACGGCTTAGTGTTCTGTGAATTCATATCACAGAGTTACATCTGTATTTCGTGGATATCCTTGCTAGCCTTATTTCTGTGGAATCTGAGAACAGATATTTCGCATCCCTTTGAAGACTATAGGGCCAAAGGAAATATCCTCCGATAACAAAGAGAAAGAAGCTTTCTGAGAAATTTCTTTGTGTTCTGTGAAATCATCTCACAGAGTTACAGCTTTCCCCTCAAGAAGCCTTTCCCTAAGAAAGTTCTTGTGGAATTGGCAAAGTGATATTTGAAAGCCCATAGAGGGCTATGGTGTAAAAGGAAATATCCCCAGATGAAATCTGGAAAGAAGCTTTCTGAGAAACTGTTCTGTGCTGTGTGACTTCCACTCACAGAGTTATATCTGTATTTCGTGGATCTCTTTGCTAGCCTTATTTCTGTGGAATCTGAGAACAGATATTTCGGATCCCTTTGAAGACTATAGGGCCAAAGGATATATCCTCCGATAACAAAGAGAAAGAAGCTTTCTGAGAAACTTCTTTGTGTTCTGTGAAATCAACTCACAGAGTTACACCTTTCCCCTCAAGAAGCCTTTCGCTAAGACAATTCTTGTGGAATAGGCAAAGTGATATTTGGAAGCCCATAGAGGTCTATGGTGAAAAAGGAAATATCCTCAGATGAAATCTGGAAAGAAGCTTTCTGAGAAACTGCTTAGTGTTCTGTTAATTCATCTCACAGAGTTACATCTGTATTTCGTGGATCTCATTGCTAGCCTTATTTCTGTGGAATCTGAGAACAGATATTTCGGATCCCTTTGAAGACTATAGTGCCAAAGGAAATATCCTCCGATAACCAAGAGAAAGAAGCTCTCCGAGAAACTTCTTTGCCTTCTGTGAAATCAACTCACAGAGTTACAGCTTTCCCCTCAAGAAGCCTTTCGCTAAGACAATTCTTGTGGAATTGACAAAGTGATATTTGGAAGCCCGTAGAGGGCTATGGTGAAAAAGGAAATATCCTCAGATGAAATCTGGAAAGAAGCTTTCTGAGAAACTGCTCTGTGATGTGTGACTTCCACTCACAGAGTTACATCTGTATTTCCTGGATCTCTTTGCTAGCCTTATTTCTGTGGAATCTGAGAACAGATATTTCAGATTCCTTTGAAGACTATAGGGCCAAAGGAAATATCCTCCCATAACATAGAGAAAGAAGCTTTCTGAGAAACTTCTTTGTGTTCTGTGAAATCATCTCACAGAGTTACATCTTTCCCCTCAAGAAGCCCTTCGCTAAGACAGTTCTTGTGGAATTGGCAAAGTGATATTTATAAGCTCTTAGAGGGCGAAGGTGAAAAAGGAAATATCCTCAGATGAAATCTGGAAAGAAGCTTTCTGAGAAACTACTTAGCGTTCTGTTCATTCGACTCACAGACTTACAACAGTATTCCGTGGATCTCTTTGCTTGCCTTATTTCTGTGGAATCTGAGAACAGATATTTCGGATGCCTTTGAAGACTACAGGGCCAAAGGAAATATCCTCGGATAACAAAGAGAAAGAAGCTTTCTGAGAAACTTCTTTGTGTTCTGTGAAATCGTCTCACAGAGTTACATCTTTCCCCTCAAGAAGCCTTTCGCTAAGACAGTTCTTGTGGAATTGGCAAAGTGATATTTGGAAGCCCATAAAGGGCTATGGTGAAAAAGGAAATATCCTCAGATGAAATCTGGAAAGAAGCTTTCTGAGAAACTGCTCTGTGATGTGTGACTTCCAGTCACAGAGTTACATCTGTATTTCGTGAATCTCTTTGCTAGCCGTATTTCTGTGGAATCTGAGAACAGATATTTCGGATCCCATTGAAGATTATATGGCCAAAGGAAATATACTCCCATAACAAAGAGAAAGAAGCTTTCTGAGAAACTTCTTTGTGTTCTGTGAAATCATCTCACAGAGTTACAGCTTTCCCCTCAAGAAGTTTTCGCTAAGACAGTTCTTGTGGAATTGGCAAAGTGATATTTGGAAGCCCATAGAGGGCTATGGTGAAAAAGGAAATATCCTGAGATGAAATCTGGAAAGAAGCTTTCTGAGAAACTGCTTAGTGTTCTGTTAATTCATCTCACCGAGTTACATCTGTATTTTTTGGTTCTTTTTGTTAGCCTTATTTCTGTGGAATCTGAGTACAGATATTTCGGATCCCTTTGAAGACTATAGGGCCAAAGGAAATATCCTCCGATAACAAAGAGAAAGAAGCTTTCTGAGAAACTTTTTGTGTTCTGTAAAATCATCTCACAGAGTTACAGCTTTCCCCTCAAGAAGCCTTTCGATAAGACAGTTCTTGTGGAATTGGCAAAGTGATATTTGGAAGCCCATAGAGGGCTATGGTGAAAAAGGAAATATCCTCAGATGAAATCTGGAAAGAAGCTTTCTGAGAAACTGCTTAGTGTTCTGTTAATTCATCACACAGAGTTACATCTGTATTTCGTGGATCTCTTTGCTAGCCTTATTTCTGTGGAATCTGAGAACAGATATTTCGGATCCCTTTGAAGACTATAGGGCCAAAGGAAATATAATCCGATAAGAAAGAGAAAGAAGCTTTCTGAGAAACTTCTTAGTGTTCTGTGAAATCATCTCACAGAGTTACAGCTTTCCCCTCAAGAAGTTTTCGCTAAGACAGTTCTTGTGGAATTGGCAAAGTGATATTTGGAAGCCCATAGAGGGCTATGGTGAAAAAGGAAATATCCTCAGATGAAATCTGGAAAGAAGCTTTCTGAGAAACTGCTTAGTGTTCTGTTAATTCATCACACAGAGTTACATCTGTATTTCGTGGATCTCTTTGCTAGCCTTATTTCTGTGGAATCTGAGAACAGATATTTCGGATCCCTTTGAAGACTATAGGGCCAAAGGAAATATCCTCCGATAACAAAGAGAAAGAAGCTTTCTGAGAAACTTCTTTGTGTTCTGTGAAATCAACTCACAGAGTTACACCTTTAACCTCAAGAAGCCTTTCGCTAAGACAATTCTTGTGGAATTGGCAAAGTGATATTTGGAAGCCCATAGAGGGCTATGGTGAAAAAGGAAATATCCTCAGATGAAATCTGGAAACAAGCTTTCTGAGAAACTGCTTAGTGTTCTGTTAATTCATCTCACAGAGTTACAAGAGTATTTTCTGCATCTCTTTGCTAGCCTTATTTCTGTGGAATCTGAGAACAGATATTTCAGATCCCTTTGAAGACTATAGGGCCATAGGAAATAACTTCCGATAACAAAGAGAACGAAGCTTTCTGAGAATCTTCTTTGTGTTCTGTGAAATCATCTGACAGAGTTACAGCTTCCCCTCAAGAAACCTTTCGCTAAACAGTTCTTGTGGAATTGGCAAAGTGATAATTGGAAGCCCATAGAGGGCTATGGTGAAAAAGGAAATATCCTCAGATGAAATCTGGAAAGAAGCTTTCTGAGAAACTGCTTAGTGTTCTGTTAATTCATCTCAAAGAGTTACATCTGTATTTCATGGATCTCTTTGCTAGCCTTATTTCTGTGGAATCTGAGAACAGATATTTCGGATCCCTTTGAAGACTATAGGGCCAAAGAAATATCCTCCGATAACTAAGAGAAAGAAGCTTTCTGAGAATCTTCTTTGTATTCTGTGAAATCATCTGACAGAGTTACAGCTTCCCCTCAAGAAACCTTTCGCTAAAGAGTTCTTGTGGAATTGGCAAAGTGATATTTGGAAGCCCATAGAGGGCTATGGTGAAAAAGGAAATATCCTCAGATGAAATCTGGAAAGAAGCTTTTTGAGAAACTGCTTAGCGTTCTGTTAATTCATCTCACAGAGGTACATCTGTATTCCGTGGATCTCTTTGCTAGCCTTATTTCTGTGGAATCTGAGAACAGATATTTCGGATCCCTTTGAAGACTATAGGGCCAAAGGAAATATCCTCCGATAACAAAGAGAAAGAAGCTCTCTGAGAATCTTCTTTGCCTTCTGTGAAATCACCGCACAGAGTTACAGCTTTCCTCTCAAGAAGCCTTTCGCTAAGACAATTCCTGTGGAATTGGCAAAGTGATATTTGGAAGCCCATAGAGGACTCTGGTGAAAAAGGAAATATCCTCAGATGAAATCTGGAAGAAAGCTTTCTGAGAAACTGCTCTGTGATGTGTGACCTACACTCACAGAGTTACATCTGTATTTCGTAGATCTCTTTGCTAGCCTTATTTCTGTGTAATCTGAGAACAGATATTTCGGATCCCTTTGAAGACTATAGGGCCAAAGGAACTATCCACCCATAACAAAGAGAAAGAAGCTTTCTGAGAAACTTCTTTGTGTTCTGTGAAATCATCTCACAGAGTTACAGCTTTCCCCTCAAGAAGCCTTTCGCTAAGACAGTTCTTGTGGAATTGGCAAAGTGATATTTTGAAGCTCATAGAGGTCTATGGTGAAAAAGGAAATATCCTCAGATGAAATCTGGAAAGAAGCTTTCTGAGAAACTGCTTAGCGTTCTGTTAATTCATCTCACAGATTTACAACAGTATTTCCTGGATCGCTTTGCCCGCCTTATTCCTGTGGAATCTGAGAAGAGATATTATGGATCCCTTTGAAGACTATAGGGCCAAAGGAAATATCCTCCGATAACAAAGAGAAAGAAGCTTTCTGAGAAACTTCTTTGTCTTCTGTGAAATCATCTCACAGAGTTACAGCTTTCCGCTCAAGAAGTTTTCGCTAAGACATGTCTTGTGGAATTGGTAAAGTGATATTTGGAAGCCCATAGAGGGCTATGGTGTAAAAGGAAATATCCTCAGATGAAATCTGGAATGAAGCTTTCGGAGAAACTGCTTAGTGTTCTGTTAATTCATCTCACAGAGTTACAACTGTATTTCGTGGATCTCTTTGCTAGCCTTATTTCTGTGAAATCTGAGAACAGATATTTCGCATCCCTTTGAAGTCTATAGGGCCAAAGGAAATATCCTCCGATAACAAAGAGAAAGAAGCTTTCTGAGAAAAATCTTTGTGTTCTGTGAAATCAACTGACAGAGTTACAGCTTCCCCTCAAGAAGCATTTCGCTAAGACACTTCTTGTGGAATTGGCAAAGTGATATTTGGAAGCCCATAGAGGGCTATGGTGAAAAAGGTAATATCCTCAGATGAAATTTGGAAAGAAGCTTTCTTGGAAACGGCTTAGTGTTCTGTGAATTCATATCACAGAGTTACATCTGTATTTCGTGGATATCCTTGCTAGCCTTATTTCTGTGGAATCTGAGAACAGATATTTCGGATCCCTTTGAAGACTATAGGGCCAAAGGAAATACCCTCCGATAACAAAGAGAAAGAAGCTTTCTGAGAAACTTCTTTGTGTTCTGTGAAATCATCTCACAGAGTTACAGCTTTCCCCTCAAGAAGCCTTTCGCTAAGACAGGTCCTGTGGAATTGGCAAAGTGATATTTGGAAGCCGTTAGAGGGCTATGGTGTAAACGGAAATATCCTCAGATGAAATCTGGAAAGAAGCTTTCTGAGAAACTGCTTAGTGTTCTGTTAATTCATCTCACAGAGTTACAACTGTATTTCGTGGATCTCTTTGCTAGCCTTATTTCTGTGGTATCTGAGAACAGATATTTCGGATTACTTTGAAGACTATAGGGCCAAAGGAAATATCCTCCGATAACAAAGACAAAGAAGCTTTCTGAGAAACTTCTTTGTGTTCTGTGAAATCATCTCACAGAGTTACAGCTTTCCCCTCAAGAAGCCTTTCGCTAAGACAGTTCTTGTGGAATTGAAAAAGTGATATTTGGAAGCGCATAGCGGGCTATGGTGAAAAAGGAAATATCCCCACATGAAATCTGGAAAGAAGCTGTCTGAGAAACTGCTTAGTGTTCTGTTAATTCATCTCACAGAGGTACATCTGTATTTCGCGGATCTCTTTGCTAGCCTTATTTCTGTGGAATCTGAGAACAGATATTTCGGATCCCTTTGAAGACTATACGGCCAAAGGAAATATCCTCCGATAACAAAGAGAAAGAAGCTCTCTGAGAAACTTCTTTGCCTTCTGTGAAATCAACTCACAGAGTTACAGCTTTCCCCTCAAGAAGCCTTTCGCTAAGACAATTCTTGTGGAATTGGCAAAGTGATATTTGGAAGCCCATAGAGGGCTATGGTGAAAAAGGAAATATCCTCAGATGAAATCTGGAAGGAAGCTTTCTGAGAAACTGATCTGTGATGTGTGACATACACTCACAGAGTTACATCTGTATTTCGTGGATCTCTTTGCTAGCTTTATTTCTGTGGAATCTGAGAACAGATATTTCGGATCCCTTTGAAGACTATAGGGCCAAAGGAAATATCCTCCGATAACAAAGAGAAAGAAGCTTTCTGAGAAACTTCTTTGTGTTCTGTGAAATCATCTCACAGAGTTACATCCTTCCTCTCAAGAAGCCTTTCGCTAAGACAGTTCTTGTGGAATTGGCAAAATGATATTTGGAAGCCCATAGAGGACTATGGTGAAAAAGGAAATATCAACAGATGAAATCTGGAAAGAAGATTTCTGAGAAACTGCTCTGTGATGTGTGACTTCCACTCACAGAGTTACATCTGTATTTCGTGGATCTCTTTGCTAGCCTTATTTCTGTGGAATCTGAGAACAGATATTTCAGATCCCTTTGAAGACTATAGGGCCAAAGGAAATATCCTCCCATAACAAAGAGAAAGAAGCTTTCTGAGAAACTTCTTTGTGTTCTGTGAAATCATCTCACAGAGTTACAGCTTTCCCCTCAAGAAGCCCTTCGCTAAGACAGTTCTTGTGGAATTGGCAAAGTGATATTTGGAAGCCCATAGAGGGCTAAGGTGAAAAAGGAAATATCCTCAGATGAAATCTGGAAAGAAGCTTTCTGAGAAACTGCTTAGTGTTCTGACAATTCACCTCATAGAGTTCCATCTGGATTTCGTGGATCTCTTTGCTAGCCTTATTTCTGTGGAATCTGAGAACAGTTATTTCGGATCCCTTTGAAACTATAGGGCCAAAGGAAATATCCTCCGATAACAAAGAGAAAGAAGCTTTCTGAGAAACTTCTTTGTGTTCTGTGAAATCATCTCACAGAGTTGCAGCTTTCCCCTCAAGAAGCCTTTCGCTAAGACAGTTCTTGTGGAATTGGCAAAGTGATAATTGGAAGCTCATAGTGGGCTATGGTGAAAAAGGAAATATCCTCAGAGGAAATCTGGAAAGAAGCTTTCTGAGAAACAGCTTAGCCTTCTCTTAATTCGTCTCACCGACTTACAACAGTATTTCGTGGATCTCTTTGCTACCCTTATTTCTGTGGAATCTGAGAACAGATATTTCGTATCCCTTTAAAGACTATAGGGCCAAAGGAAATATCCTCCGATAACAAAGAGAAAGAATCTTTCTGAGAAACTTCTTTGTGTTCTGTGAAATCATCTCACAGAGTTACAGCTTTCCCCTCAAGAAGCCTTTCGCTAAGACAGTTCTTGTGGATTTGGCAAAGTGATATTTGGAAGCCCATAGAGGGCTATGGTGAAAAAGGAAATATCCTCAGATGAAATCTGGAAAGAAGCTTTCTGAGAAACTGCTTAGTGTTCTGTTAATTCATCTCACAGAGTTACAAGAGTATTTTCTGCATCTCTTTGCTAGCCTTATTTCTGTGGAATCTGAGAACAGATATTTCAGATCCCTTTGAAGACTATAGGGCCATAGGAAATAACCTCCGATAACAAAGAGAAAGAAGCTTTCTGAGAATCCTCTTTGTGTTCTGTGAAATCATCTCACAGAGTTACAGCTTTCCCCTCAAGAAGCCTTTCGCTAAGACAGTTCTTGTGGAATTGGCAAAGTGATATTTGGAAGCCCATAGAGGGCTACGGTGAAAAAGGAAATATCCTCAGATTAAATCTGGAAAGAAGCTTTCTGAGAAAATTCTTAGTGTTCTGTTAATTCAACTCAAAGAGTTACATCTGTATTTCATGGATCTCTTTGCTAGCCTTATTTCTGTGGAATCTGAGAACAGATATTTCGGATCCCTTTGAAGACTATAGGGCCAAAGGAAATATCCTCCGATAACAAAGAGAAGGAAGCTTCTGCGAAACGTCTTTGTGTTCAGTGAAATCATGTCACAGAGTTACAGCTTTCCCCTCAAGAAGCCTTTCGCTAAGTCAGTTCTTGTGGAATTGGCAAAGTGATATTTGGAAGCCCATGGAGGGCTAGGGTGAAAAAGAAAATATCCTCAGATGAAATCTGGAAAGAAGAGTTCTGAGAAACTGCTCTGTGATGTGTGACTTCCACTCACAGAGTTACATCTGTATTTCGTGGATCTCTTTGCCAGCCTTATTTCTGTGGAATCTGAGAACAGATATTTCGGATCCCTTTGAAGACCTTGGAGCCAAAGGAAATATCCTACGATAACAAAGAGAAAGAAGCTTTCTGAGAAACTTCTTTGTGTTCTGTGAAATCATCTCACAGAGTTACAGCTTTCCCCTCAAGAAGCCTTTCGCTAAGATAGTTCTTGTGGAATTGGCAAATTGATATTTGTAAGCCCATAGAGGGCTATGGTGAAAAAGGAAATATCCTCAGATGAAATCTGGAAAAAAGCTTTCTGAGAACCTGCTTAGTGTTCTCTTAATTCATCTCACAGAGTTACATCTGTATTTCGTGGATCTCTTTGCTAGCCTAATTTCTGTGGAATCTGAGAACAGTTTTTTCGGATTCCTTTGAAGACTACAGGGACAACGGAAACATCCTCCGATAACAAAGAGAAAGAAGCTTTCTGAGAAACTTCTTTGTGTTCTGTGAAATCATCTCACAGAGTTACGGCTTCCCCTCAAGAAGCCTTTCCCTAAGACAGTTCTTGTGGAATTGGCAAAGTGATATTTGGAAGCCCATAGAGGGCTTTGGTGAAAAAGGAAATATCCTCCGATGAAATCTGGAAAGATGCTTTCTGAGAAACTGTTCTGTTATGTGTGACTTCCACTCACAGAGTTACATCTGTATTTCGTGGATCTCTTTGCTAGCCTTATTTCTGTGGAATCTGAGAACAGATAATTCGGATCCCTTTGAAGACTATGGAGCCAAAGGAAATATCCTCCCATAACAAAGAGAAAGAAGCTTTCTGAGAAACTTCTTTGTGTTCTGTGAAATCATCTCACAGAGTTACAGCTTTCCCCTCAAAAGGTTTTCGCTAAGACAGTTCTTGTTGAATTGGCAAAGTGATATTTTGAAGCCCGTAGAGGGCTATGGTGAAAAAGGAAATATACTCAGATGAAATCTGGAAAGAAGCTTTCTGAGAAACTGCTTAGTGTTCTGATAGTTCATCTCACAGAGTTACATCTGTATTTCGTGGATCTCTTTGCTAGCCTAATTTCTGTGGAATCTTAGTACAGATATTTCGGATCCCTTTGAAGACTATAGGGCCAAAGGAAATATCCTCCGATAACAAAGAGAAGGAAGCTTTCTGAGAAATTTCTTTTTGTTCTGTGAAATCATCTCACAGAGTTACAGCTTCCCCTCAAGAAGCCTTTCGCTAAGACAGTTCTTCTGGAATTGGCAAAGTGATATTTGGAAGCCCATAGAGGGCTATGGTGAAAAAGGAAATATCCTCAGATGAAATCTGGTAAGAAGCTTTCAGAGAAACCTCTTAGTGTTCTGTTAATTCATCTCACAGAGTTACTTCTGTATTTCGTGGATCTCTTAGCTAGACTTATTTCTGTGGAATATGAGACCAGATATTTGAGATCCCTTTGAAGACTATAGAGCCAAGGAAATATCCTCCGATAACAAAGAGAAAGAAGGTTTCTGAGAAACTTCTTTGTGTTCTGTGAAATCATCTCACAGAGTTACAGCTTTCCCCTCAAGAAGCCCTTCACTAAGACAGTTCTTGCGGTATTGGCAAAGTGATATTTGGAAGCGCATAGAGGGCTATGTTGAAAAAGGAAATATCCTCAGATGAAATCGGGAAAGAATCTTTCTGAGAAACTGCTCTGTGATGTGTGACTTCCACTCACAGAGTTACATCTGTATTTCGTGGATCTCTTTGCCAGCCTTATTTCTGTGGAATCTGAGAACAGATATTTCGGATCCCTTTGAAGACTATAGGACGAAAGGAAATATCCTCCCATAACAAAGAGAAAGAAGCTTTCTGAGAAACTACTTTGTGTTCTTTGAAATCAACTCACCGAGTTACAGCTGTCCACTCCAGAAGCCTTTCGCTAAGACAGTTCTTGTGGAATTGGCAAAGTGATATTTGGAAGCCCAAAGAGGGCTATGGTGAAAAAGGAAATATCCTCAGATCAAATCTGGAAAGAAGCTTTCTGAGAATCTGCTTAGCGTTCTGTTAATTCATCTCACAGACTTAAAACAGCATTTCCTGGATCGCTTGCTCGCCTTATTTCTGTGGAATCTGAGAACAGATATTTCGGATCCCTTTAAAGACTATAGGGCCAAAGGAAATATCCTCCGATAACAAAGAGAAAGATGCATTCTGAGAAACTTCTTTGTGTTCTGTGAAATCATCTCACAGAGTTATAGCTTTACCCTCAAGAAGCCTTTCGCTAAGACAGTTCTTGTGGAATTCGCAAAGTGATATTTGGAAGCACATAGAGGGCTATGGTGAAAAAGGAAATATCCTCAGATGAAATATGGAAAGAAGCTTTCTGAGGAACTTCTTAGGGTTCTGTTAATTCATCTCACCGATTTACATCTGTATTTCGTGGATCTCTTTGCTAGCCTTATTTCTGTGGAATCTGAGAACAGATATTTCGGATCCCTTTGAAGACTATAGGGCCAAAGGAAATATCCTCCGATAACAAAGAGAAAGAAGCTTTCTGAGAAACTTCTTTGTGTTCTGTGAAATCATCTCACAGAGTTACAGCTTTCCCCTCAAGAAGCCTTTCGCTAAGACAGTTCTTGTGGGTATGGCAAACTGATATTTGGAAGCCCATATATCGCTATGGTGAAAAAGGAAATATCCTCAGATGAAATCTGGAAAGAAGCTTTCTGAGAAACTGCTTAGTGTTCTCTTAATTCATCTCACAGAGTTACATCTGTATTTCGTGGATCTCCTTGCTAGCCTTATTTCTGTGGAATCTGAGAACAGATATTTCAGATCCCTTTGAAGACCATAGGGCCAAAGGAAATATCCTCTGATTACAAAGAGAAAGAAGCTTTCTGAGAAACTTTTTGTGTTCTGTGAAATCATCTCAGAGAGTTACAGCTTTCCCCTCAAGAAGCCTTTCCCTAAGACAGTTCTTGTGGAATTGACAAAGTGATATTTGGAAGCCCATACAGGGCTATGGTGAAAAAGGAAATATCCTCAGATGAAATCTGGAAAGAAGCTTTCTGAGAAACTGATCTGTGATGTGTGACATACACTCACAGAGTTACATCTGTATTTCGGGGATGTCTTTGCTAGCCTTATTTCTGTGGAATCTGAGAACACATATTTCGGATCCCTTTGAAGACTATTGGGCCAAAGGAAATATCCTCCGATAACAAAGAGAAAGAAGCTCTCTGAGAAACTTCTTTGCGTTCTGTGAAATCATCTCACAGAGTTACAGCTTTCCCCTCAAGAAGCCTTTCGCTAAGACAGTTCTTGCGGAATTGGAAAAGTGATATTTGGAAGCCCATAGAGGGCTATGGTGAAAAAGGAAATATCCTCAGATGAAATCTGGAAAGACTGATTCTGAGAAACTGCTTAGTGTTCTGTTAATTCATCTCACAGAGTTACATCTGTATTTCGTGGATCTCTTTGCTAGCCTTATTTCTGTGGAATCTGAGAACAGATATTTCGGATCCCTTTGAAGACTACAGGGCCAAAGGAAATATCCTCCGATAACAAAGAGAAAGAAGCTTTCTGAGAAACTTCTTTGTGTTCTGTGAAATCATCTCACAGAGTTACAGGTTTCCCCTCAAGAAGCCTTTCGCTAAGACAGTTCTTGTGGAATTGGCAAAGTGATATTTAGAAACCCAGAGAGGGCTATGGTGAAAAAGGAAATATCCTCAGATGAAATCTGGAAAGGAGCTTTCTGAGAAACTGCTTAGTGTTCTGTTAATTCATCTCACAGACTTACAACAGTATTTCCTGGATTGCTTGCTCGCCTTCTTTCTGTGGAATCTGAGAACAGATATTTCGGATCCCTTTGAAGACTATAGGGCCAAAGGAAATATCCTCCGATAACAAAGAGAAAGAAGCATTCTGAGAAACTTCTTTGTGTTCTGTGAAATCATCTCACAGAGTTACAGCTTTACCCTCTAGAAGCCTTTCGCCAAGACAGTTCTTGTGGAATTGGCAAAGTGATATTTGGAAGCCCGTAGGGGGGTATGGTGAAAAAGGAAATATCCTCAGATGAAATCTGGAAAGAAGCTTTCTGAGAAACTGCTTGGTGTTCTGTTAATTCATCTCACAGAGTTACATCTGTATTTGGTGAATCTCTTTGCTAGCCTTATTTCTGTGGAATCTGGGAACAGATATTTCGGATCCCTTTGAAGACTATGGAGCCAAAGGAAATATCCTCCGATAACAAAGAGAAAGAAGCTTTCTGAGAAACTTCTTTGTGTTCTGTGAAATCATCTCACAGAGTTACGGCTTCCCCTCAAGAAGCCTTTCCCTAAGACAGTTCTTGTGGAATTGGCAAAGTGATATTTGGAAGCCCATAGAGGGCAATGGTGAAAAAGGAAATATCCTCAGATGAAATCTGGAAAGAAGCTTTCTGAGAAACTGCTCTGTGATGTGTGACTTCCACTCACAGAGTTACATCTGTATTTCGTGGATCTCTTTGCTAGCCTTATTTCTGTGGAATCTGAGAACAGATATTTCGGATCCCTTTGAAGACTATAGGGCCAAAGGAAATATCCTCCGATAACAAAGAGAAAGAAGCTTTCTGAGAAACTTCTTTGTGTTCTGTGAAATGAACTCACAGAATTACAGCTTTCCCCTCAAGAAGCCTTTGGCTAAGACAGTTCTTGTGAAATTTGCAAGGTGATATTTGGAAGCCCATAGAGGGCTATGGTGAAAAAGGAAATATCCTCAGATGAAATCTGTAAAGAAGCTTTCTGAGAAAATGGTTAGCGTTCTGTTAATTCATCTCACAGACTTACAACAGCATTTCCTGGATCGCTTGCCCTCCTTATTTCTGTGGAATCTGAGAACAGATATTTTGGATCCCTTTGAAGACTATAGGGCCAAAGGAAATATCCTCCGATAACAAAGAGAAAGAAGCTTTCTGAGAAACTTCTTTGTGTTCTGTGAAATCATCTCACAGAGTTACAGCATTACCCTCAAGAAGCCTTTCGCTAAGACAGTTCTTGTGGAATTGGCAAAGTGATATTTGTAACCCCATAGAGGGCTATGGTGAAAAAGGAAATATCCTCAGATGAAATCTGGAAAGAAGCTTTCTGAGAAACTGCTTAGTGTTCTCTTAATTCATCTCACAGAGTTACATCTGTATTTCGTGGATCTCCTTGCTAGCCTTATTTCTGTGGAATCTGAGAACAGATATTTCGGATCCCTTTGAAGACCATAGGGCCAAAGGAAATATCCTCTGATTACAAAGAGAAAGAAGCTTTCTGAGAAACTTTTTGTGTTCTGTGAAATCATCTCAGAGAGTTACAGCTTTCCCCTCAAGAAGCCTTTCCCTAAGACAGTTCTTGTGGAATTGACAAAGTGATATTTGGAAGCCCATACAGGGCTATGGTGAAAAAGGAAATATCCTCAGATGAAATCTGGAAAGAAGCTTTCTGAGAAACTGATCTGTGATGTGTGACATACACTCACAGAGTTACATCTGTATTTCGGGGATATCTTTGCTAGCCTTATTTCTGTGGAATCTGAGAACAGATATTTCGGATCCCTTTGAAGACTCTATGGCCAAAGGAAATATCCTCCGATAAGAAAGAGAAAGAAGCTTTCTGAGAAACTTCTTTGTGTTCTTTGAAATCATCTCACAGAGTTACAGCTTTCCCCTCAAGAAGCCTTTCGCAAAGACAGACATTTTGGAATTGGCAAAGTGATAATTGGAAGCCCATAGAGGACTATGGTGAAAAAGGAAATATACTCAGATGAAATCTGGAAAAAAGAAGCTTTCTGAGAAACTGCTTAGTGTCCTGTTAATTCACATCACTGTGTTACATCTGTATTTGGAGGATCTCTTTGTTAGCATTATTTCTGTGGAACCTGAGAACAGATATTTCGGATCTCTTTGAAGCCTATAGGGCCAAAGGAAATATCCTCCGATAACAAAGAGAAAGAAGCTTTCTGAGAAACTTCTTTGTGTTCTGTGAAGTCATCTCACAGAGTTACAGCTTTCCCCTCGAGAAGCCTTTCGCTAAGACAGTTCTTGTGGAATTGGCAAAGTGATATTTGGAAGCCCATAGAGGACTATGGTTAAAAAGGAAATATCCTCAGATGAAATCTGGAAAGAAGCTTTCTGATAAACTGCTTAGAGTTCTGTTAATTCATCTCACAGAGTTACATCTGTATTTCGTGGATCTCTTTGCTAGCCTTATTTCTGTGGAATCTGAGAACAGATATTTCGGATCCCTTTGAAGACTATAGGGCCAAAGGAAATATCCTCGGATAACAAAGAGAAAGAAGCTGTTTGAGAAACTTCTTTGTGATCTGTGAAATCATCTCACAGAGTTACAGCTTTCCCCTCAAGAAGCCTTTGGCTAAGACAGTTCTTGTGGAATTTGCAAAGTGATATTTTGAAGCCCATAGAGGGCTATGGTGAAAAAGGAAATATCCTCAGATGAAATCTGTAAAGAAGCTTTCTGAGAAAATGGTTAGCGTTCTGTTAATTCATCTCACAGACTTACAACAGTATTTCCTGGATCGCTTGCCCTCCTTATTTCTGTGGAATCTGAGAACAGATATTTCGGATCCCTTTGAATACTATGGAGCCCAAGGAAATATCCTACGATAACAAATAGAAAGAAGCTTTCTGAGAAACTTCTTTGTGTTCTGTGAAATCATCTCACATAGTTACAGCTTTCCCCTGAAGAAGCCTTTCGCTATGACAGTTCTTGTGGAATTGACAAAGTGGTATTTGGAAGCCCATAGAGGTCTATGGTGAAAAAGGAAATATCCTCAGATGAAATCTGGAAAGAAGCTTTCTGAGAAACTGCTCTGTGATGTGTGACTTCCATTCACAGAGTTACATCTGTATTTCGTGGATCTCTTTGCTATCTTTATTTCTGTGGAATCTGAGAACAGATATTTCGGATCCCTTTGAAGACTATAAGCCAAAGGAAATATCCTCCGATAACAAAGAGAAAGAAGCTTTCTGAGAAACTTCTTTGTGTTCTGTGAAATCATGTCACAGAGTTACAGCTTTCCCCTCAAAAAGCCTTTCGCTAAGACAGTTCTTGTCGAATTAGCAAAGTGATATTTGGAAGCCCGTAGAGGTCCATGGTGAAAAAGGAAATATCCTCAGATGAAATCTGGAAAGAAGCTTTCTGAGAAACTGCTTAGCGTTCTCTTAATTCATCTCACAGACTTACAACAGTATTTAGTGGATCGCTTTGCTCGCCTTATTTCTGTGGAATCTGAGAACAGATATTTCGGGTCCCTATGAAGACTATAGGGCCAAAGGAAATATCCTCCGTTAACAAAGAGAAAAAAGCTTTCTGAGAAACTTCTTTGTGTTCTGTGAAATCATCTCACAGAGTTACAGCTTTCCCCTCAACAAGGCTTTCGCCAAGACAGTTCTTGTGGAATTGGCAAAGTGATATTTGGAAGCCCATAGAGGGCTATGGTGAAAAAGGAAATATCCTCAGATGAAATCTGGAAAGAAGCTTTCTGAGAAAGTGCTTAGTGTTCTGTTAATTCATCTCACAGAGTTGCAACTGTATATCGAGTATCTCTTTGCTAGCCTTATTTCTGTGGAATCTGAGAACAGATATTTCGGATCCCTTTGAAGACTATAGGGCCAAAGAAATATCCTCCGATAACAAAGAGAAAGAAGCTTTCTGAGAAACTTCTTTGTGTTCTGTGAAATCATCTCACAGAGTTACAGCTTTAACCTCAAGAAGCCTTTCGCTAAGACAGTTCTTGTGGAATTGGCAAAGTGATATTTGTAACCCCATAGAGGGCTATGGTGAAAAAGGAAATATCCTCAGATGAAATCTGGAAAAAAGAAGCTTTCTGAGAAACTCCTTAGTGTTCTCTTAATTCATCTCACAGAGTTACATCTGTATTTCGTGGATCTGCTTGCTAGCCATATTTCTGTGGAATCTGAGAACAGATATTTCGGATCCGTTTGAAGACCATAGGGCCAAGGAAATATCCTCTGATTACAAAGAGAAAGAAGCTTTCTGAGAAACTTTATGTGTTCTGTGAAATCATCTCAGAGAGTTACAGCTTTCCCCTCAAGAAGCCTTTCCCTAAGACAGTTCTTGTGGAATTGACAAAGTGATATTTGGAAGCCCATACAGGGCTATGGTGAAAAAGGAAATATCCTCAGGTGAAATCTGGAAAGAAGAAGCTTTCTGAGAAACTGCTTAGTGTCCTGTTAATTCACCTCACAGTGTTACATCTGTATTTGGAGGATCTCTTTGTTAGCATTATTTCTGTGGAATCTGAGAACAGATATTTCGGATCCCTTTGAAGCCTATAGGGCCAAAGGAAATATCCTCCGATAACAAAGAGAAAGAAGCTTTCTGAGAAACTTCTTTGTGTTCTGTGAAATCATCTCACAGAGTTACGGCTTCCCCTCAAGAAGCCTTTCCCTAAGACAGTTCTTGTGGAATTGGCAAAGTGATATTTGGAAGCCCATAGAGGGCTTTGGTGAAAAAGGAAATATCCTCCGATGAAATCTGGAAAGATGCTTTCTGAGAAACTGTTCTGTTATGTGTGACTTCCACTCACAGAGTTACATCTGTATTTCGTGGATCTCTTTGCTAGCCTTATTTCTGTGGAATCTGAGAACAGATAATTCGGATCCCTTTGAAGACTATGGAGCCAAAGGAAATATCCTCCCATAACAAAGAGAAAGAAGCTTTCTGAGAAACTTCTTTGTGTTCTGTGAAATCATCTCACAGAGTTACAGCTTTCCCCTCAAAAGGTTTTCGCTAAGACAGTTCTTGTTGAATTGGCAAAGTGATATTTGGAAGCCCGTAGAGGGCTATGGTGAAAAAGGAAATATACTCAGATGAAATCTGGAAAGAAGCTTTCTGAGAAACTGCTTAGTGTTCTGATAGTTCATCTCACAGAGTTACATCTGTATTTCGTGGATCTCTTTGCTACCCTTATTTCTGTGGAATCTGAGAACAGATATTTCGGATCCCTTTGAAGACTATAGGGCCAAAGGAAATATCCTCGGATAACAAAGAGAAAGAAGCTGTTTGAGAAACTTCTTTGTGTTCTGTGAAATCATCTCACAGAGTTACAGCTTTCTCCTCAAGAAGCCTTTCGCTAAGACAGTTCCTGTGGAATTGGCAAAGTGATATTTGGAAGCCCATAGAGGGCTATGGTGAAAAAGGAAATATCCTCAGATGAAATCTGGAAAGAAGGTGTCTGAGAAACTGCTTAGTGTTCTGTTAATTCATCTCACAGAGCTACATCTGTATTTCGTGGATCTCTTTGCTAGCCTTATTTCTGTGGAATCTGAGAACAGATATTTAGGATCCCTTAGAAGACTATAGGGCCAAAGGAAATATCCTCCGATAACAAAGAGAAAGAAGCTTTCTGAGAAACTTCTTTGTGTCGGTGAAGTCATCTAACAGAGTTACAGCTTTCCCCTCAAGAAGCCTTTCGCTAAGACAGTTCTTGTGGAATTGGCAAAGTGATATTTGGAAGCCCATGGAGGGCTATGGTGAAAAAGGAAATATCCTCAGATGAAATCTGGAAAGAAGCTTTCTGAGAAACTTCTTAGTGTTCCTTTATTTCATCTCACAGAGTTACATCCGCATTTCGTGGACCTCTTTGCTAGCCTTATTTCTGTGGAATCTGAGAACAGATATTTCGGATCCCTTTGAAAACTATAGGGCCAAAGGAAATATCCTCCGATAACAAAGAGAAAGAAGCTTTCTGAGAAACTTTTTGTGTTCTGTGAAATCATCGCACAGAGTTACAGCTTTCCCCTCTAAAAACCTTTCCCTAAGACAGTTCTTGTGGAATTGGCAAAGTGATATTTGGAAGCCCATAGCGTTCTGTGGTGAAAAAGGAAATATCCCCAGATGAAATCTGGAAAGAAGCTTTCTGATAAACTGCTCTGTGATGTGGGACTTCCACTCACAGAGTTACATCTGTATTTCGTGGATCTCTTGCCTAGCCTTATTTCTGTGGAATCTGAGAACAGATATTTCGGGTCCCTTTGAAGACTATAGGGCCAAAGGAAATATCCTCCAATAACAAAGAGAAAGAAGCTTTCTGAGAAACTTCTTTGTGTTCTGTGAAATCATCTCACAGAGTTACAGCTTTCCCCTCAAGAACGCTTTCGCTAAGACAGTTCTTGTGGAATTGGCAAAGTGATATTTGGAAGCCCATAGAGGGCTATGGTGAAAAAGGAAATATCCTCAGATGAAATCCGGAAAGAAGGTCTCTGAGAAACTGCTTAGCGTTATGTTAATTCATCTCACAGAGTTACATCTGCATTTCGTGGATCTCTTTGCTAGCCTTATTTCTGTGGAATCTGAGAACAGATATTTCGGATCCCTTTGAAGACTATAGGGCCAAAGGAAATATCCTCCGATAACAAAGAGAAAGAAGCTTTTTGAGAAACTCCTTTGTGTTCTGTGAAATCATCTCACAGAGTTACAGCTTTCCCCTCAAGAAGCCTTTCGCTAAGACAGTTCTTGTGGAATTGGCAAAGTGATATTTGGAAGCCCATAGAGGGCTATGGTGAAAAAGGAAATATCCTCAGATGAAATCTGGAAAGAAGCTTTCTAAGAAACTGCTTAGTGTTCTCTTAATTCATCTCACAGAGTTACATCTCTATTTCGTGGATCTCCTTGCTAGCTTTATTTCTGTGGAATCTGAGAACAGATATTTCGGATCCCTTTGAAGACTATAGGGCCAAAGGAAATATCCTCTGATTACAAAGAGAAAGAAGCTTTCTGAGAAACTTTTTGTGTTCTGTGAAATCATCTCAGAGAGTTACAGCTTTCCCCTCAAGAAGCCTTTCCCTAAGACAGTTCTTGTGGAATTGACAAAGTGATATTTGGAACTCCATACAGGGCTATGGTGAAAAAGGAAATATCCTCAGATGAAATCTGGAAAGAAGCTTTCTGAGAAACTGATCTGTGATGTGTGACATACACTCAAAGAGTTACATCTGTATTTCGTGGATGTCTTTGCTAGCCTTATTTCTGTGGAATCTGAGAACAGATATTTCGGATCCCTTTGAAGACTATTGGGCCAAAGGAAATATCCTCCTATAACGAAGAGAAAGAAGCTTTCTGAGAAACTTCTTTGTGTTCTTTGAAATCATCTCACAGAGTCACAGCTTTCCCCTCAAGAAGCCTTTCGCAAAGACAGTTCTTTTGGAATTGGCAAAGTGATATTTGGAAGCCCATAGAGGACTATGATGAAAAAGGAAATATCCTCAGATGAAATCTGGAAAAAAGAAGCTTTCTGAGAAACTGCTTAGAGTTCTGTTAATTCACCTCACAGAGTTATATCTGTATTTCGTGGATCTCTTTGCTAGCCTTATTTCTGTGGAATCTGAGAATAGTTATTTCGGATCCCTTTGAAGATTATAGGGCCAAAGGAAATATCCTCCGATAACAAAGAGAAAGAAGCTTTCTGAGAAACTTTTTTGTGTTCTGTGAAATCATCTCACAGAGTTACAGCTTTCCCCTCAAGAAGCCTTTCGCTAAGACCGTTCTTGTGGAATTGGCAAAGTGATATTTGGAAGCCCGTAGAGGGCTATGTTGAAAAAGGAAATATCCTCAGATGAAATCTGGAAAGAAGCTTTCTGAGAAACTGCTTAGCGTTCTGTTAATTCATCTCACAGAGTTACATGTGTATTTCGTGGATCTCTTTGCTAGCCTTATTTCTGTGGAATCTGAGAACAGATATTTCGGATCCCTTTGAAGACTATAGGGACAAAGGAAATATCCTCTGATAACAAAGAGAAAGAAGCTTTCTGAGAAACTTCTTTGTGTTCTGTGAAATCATCTCACAGAGTTACAGCTTTCCCCTCAAGAAGCCTTTCACTAAGACAGTTCTTGTGGAATTGGCAAAGTGATATTTGGAAGCCCATAGAGGGCTAGGGTGAAAAAGGAAATATCCTCAGATGAAATCTGGAAAGAAGCTTTCTGAGAAACTGATCTGTGATGTGTGACATACACTGACAGTGTTACATCTGTATTTCGTGGATGTCTTTGCTAGCCTTATTTCTGTGGTATCTGAGAACAGATATTACGGATCCCTTTGAAGACTATTGGGCCAAAGGAAATATCCTCAGATAACAAAGAGAAAGAAGCTTTCTGAGAAACTTCTTTGTGTTCTGTGAAATCATCTCACAGAGTTACAGCTTTCCCCTCAAGAAGCCTTTCGCTAAGAAAGTTCTTGTGGAATTGACAAAGTGATGTTTGGAAGCCCATAGAGGGCTATGGTGAAAAAGGAAATATCCTGAGATGAAATCTGGAAAGAAGCTTTCTGAGAAACTGCTTAGCGATCTGTTAATTCATCTCACAGAGTTACATTTGTATTTCGTGGATCTCTTTGCTAGCCTTATTTCTGTGGAATCTGAGAACAGATATTTCGGATCCCTTTGAAGACTATAGGGCCAAAGGAAATATCCTCCGATAACAAAGAGAAAGAAGCTTTCTGAGAAACTTTTTGTGTTCTGTGAAATCATCTCACCGAGTTACAGATTTCCCCTCAAGAAGCCTTTCCCTAAGACAGTTCTTGTGGAATTGGCAAAGTGATATTTGCAAGCCCATGGAATTCTATGGTGAAAAAGGAAATATCCTCAGATGAAATCGGGAAAAAAGCTCTCTGAGAAACTGCTCTGTGATGTGTGAATTCCACTCACAGAGTTAAATCTGTATTTCGTGGATCTCTTTGCTAGCCTTATTTCTGTGGAATCTGAGAACAGTTATTTCGGATCCCTTTGAAGTCTATAGCGCCATAGGAAATATCCTCCGATAACAAAGAGAAAGAAGCTTTCTGAGAAACTTCTTTGTGTTCTGTGTAATCATCTCACAGAGTTACAGCTTTCCCCTCAAGAAGCCTTTCGTTAAGACAGTTCTTGTGGAATTGGCAAAGTGATATTTGGAAGCCCATAGAGTGCTATGTTGAAAAAGGAAATATCCTCAGATGAAATATGGAAAGAAGCTTTCTGAGAAACTGCTTAGCGTTCTGTTAATTCATCTCACAGAGTTACATCTGTATTTCGTGAATCTCTTTGCCAGCCTTATTTCTGTGGAATCTGAGAACAGATATTTCGGATCCCTTTGAAGACTATAGGGCCAAAGGAAATATCCTCCGATAACAAAGAGAAAGAAGCTTTCTGAGAAACTTCTTTGTGTTCTGTGAAATCATCTCACAGAGTTACAGCTTTCCCTTCAAGAAGCCTTTCGCTAAGACAGTTCTTGTGGATTTGGCAAAGTGATATTTGGAAGCCCATAGAGGGCTATGGTGAAAAAGGAAATATCCTCAGATGAAATCTGGAAAGAAGCTTTCTGAGAAACTGCTTAGTGTTCTTGTAATTCATCTCACAGAGTTACATCTGTATTTCGTGGATCTCTTTGCTCGCCTTATTTCTGTGGAATCTGAGAACAGTTATTTCGGATCCCTTTGAAGACTATAGGGCCAAGGAAATATCCTCCGATAACAAACAGAAAGAAGCTTTCTGAGAAACTTCTTTGTGTTCTGTGAAATCATCTCACAGAGTTTCTGCTTTCCCCTCAAGAAGCCTTTCGCTAAGACAGTTCTTGTGGAATTGGCAAAGTGATATTTGGAAGCCCTTAGAGGGCTATGGTGAAAAAGGAAATATCCTCAGATGAAATCTGGAAAGAATTTTTCTGAGAAACAGCTTAGCGTTCTGTTAATTCGACTCACCAACTTACAACAGTATTTCGTGGATCTCTTTGCTAGCCTTATTTCTGTGGAATCTGAGAACAGATATTTCGGATCCCTTTGAAGTCTATAGGGCCAAAGAAATATTCTCCGATAACTAAGAGAAAGAACCTTTCAGAGAAACTTCTTTGTTTTCTGTGAAATCATCTCACAGAGTTACAGCTTTCCCCTCAAGAAGCCTTTCGATAAGACAGTTCTTGTGGAATTGGCAAAGTGATATTTGGAAGCCCATAGAGGACTATGGTGTAAAAGGAAATATCCTCAGATGAAATCTGGAAAGAAGCTTTCTGAGAAACTGCTTAGTGTTCTGTTAATTCATCTCTCACAGTTACAACTGTATTTCGTGGATGTCTTTGCTAGCCTTATTTCTGTGGAATCTGAGAACAGATATTTCGGATCCCTTTGAAGACTATAGTGCCAAAGGAAATATCCTCCGATAACCAAGAGAAAGAAGCTCTCCGAGAAACTTCTTTGCCTTCTGTGAAATCAAGTCACAGAGTTACAGCTTTCCCCTCAAGAAGCCTTTCGCTAAGACAATTCTTGTGGAATTGACAAAGTGATATTTGGAAGCCCGTAGAGGGCTATGGTGAAAAAGGAAATATCCTCAGATGAAATCTGGAAAGAAGCTTTCTGAGAAACTGCTCTGTGATGTGTGACTTCCACTCACAGAGTTACATCTGTATTTCCTGGATCTCTTTGCTAGCCTTATTTCTCTGGAATCTGAGAACAGATATTTCAGATTCCTTTGAAGACTATAGGGCCAAAGGAAATATCCTCCCATAACATAGAGAAAGAAGCTTTCTGAGAAACTTCTTTGTGTTCTGTGAAATCATCTCACAGAGTTACATCTTTCCCCTCAAGAAGCCCTTCGCTAAGACAGTTCTTGTGGAATTGGCAAAGTGATATTTATAAGCTCTTAGAGGGCGAAGGTGAAAAAGGAAATATCCTCAGATGAAATCTGGAAAGAAGCTTTCTGAGAAACTACTTAGCGTTCTGTTCATTCGACTCACAGACTTACAACAGTATTTCGTGGATCTCTTTGCTCGCCTTATTTCTGTGGAATCTGAGAACAGATATTTCGGATGCCTTTGAAGACTACAGGGCCAAAGGAAATATCCTCGGATAACAAAGAGAAAGAAGCTTTCTGAGAAACTTCTTTGTGTTCTGTGAAATCGTCTCACAGAGTTACATCTTTCCCCTCAAGAAGCCTTTCGCTAAGACAGTTCTTGTGGAATTGGCAAAGTGATATTTGGAAGCCCATAAAGGGCTATGGTGAAAAAGGAAATATCCTCAGATGAAATCTGGAAAGAAGCTTTCTGAGAAACTGCTCTGTGATGTGTGACTTCCAGTCACAGAGTTACATCTGTATATCGTGAATCTCTTTGCTAGCCGTATTTCTGTGGAATCTGAGAACAGATATTTCGGATCCCATTGAAGACTATATGGCCAAAGGAAATATACTCCCATAACAAAGAGAAAGAAGCTTTCTGAGAAACTTCTTTGTGTTCTGTGAAATCATCTCACAGAGTTACAGCTTTCCCCTCAAGAAGCCTTTCGCTAAGACAGTTCTTGTGGAATTGGCAAAGTGATATTTGGAAGCCCATAGAGGGCTATGGTGAAAAACGAAATATCCTCAGATGAAATCTGGAAAGAAGCTTTCTGGGAAACGGCTTAGCGTTCGGTGAATTCATATCACAGAGTTACATCTGTATTTCGTGGATATCCTTGCTAAACTTATTTCTGTGGAATCTTAGAACAGATATTTCTGATGCCTTTGAAGACTATAGGGCCAAAGGAAATATCCTCCCATAACAAAGAGAAAGAAGCTTTTTGAGAAACTTCTTTGTGTTCTGTGAAATCATCTCACGGAGTTACAGCTTTCCCCTCAAGAAGCCTTTTGTTAAGACAGTTCTTGTGGAATTGGCAAAGTGATATTTGGAAGCCCATAGAGGGCTATGGTGTAAAAGGAAATATCCTCAGATGAAATCTGGAAAGAAGCTTTCTGAGAAACTGCTTAGTGTTCTGTTAATTCATCTCACAGAGTTACAACTGTGTTTCGTGGATCTCTTTGCTAGCCTTATTTCTGTGGAATCTGAGAACAGATATTTCGGATCCCTTTGAAGACTATAGGGCCAAAGGAAATATCCTCCGATAACAAAGAGAAAGAAGCTTTCTGAGAAACTTTTTGTGTTCTGTGAAATCATCTCACAGAGTTACAGATTTCCCCTCAAGAAGCCTTTCCCTAAGACAGTTCTTGTGGAATTGGCAAAGTGATATTTGGAAGCCCATAGAAGGCTATGGTGAAAAAGGAAATATCCTCAGATGAAATCTGGAAAGAAGCTTTCTGAGAAACTGCTCTGTGATGTGTGAATTCCACTCACAGAGTTAAATCTGTATTTCGTCGATCTCTTTGCTAGCCTTATTTCTGTGGAATCTGAGAACAGTTATTTCGGATCCCTTTGAAGACTATAGGGCCAAAGGAAATATCCTCCGATAACAAAGAGAAAGAAGCTTTCTGAGAAACTTTTTGTGTTCTGTAAAATCATCTCACAGAGTTACAGCTTTCCCCTCAAGAAGCCTTTCGATAAGACAGTTCTTGTGGAATTGGCAAAGTGATATTTGGAAGCCCATAGAGGGCTATGGTGAAAAAGGAAATATCCTCAGATGAATTCTGGAAAGAAGCTTTCTGAGAAACAGCTTAGCGTTCTGTTAATTCGACTCACCGACTTACAACATTATTTCGAGGATCTCTTTGCTAGCCTTATTTCTGTGGAATCTGAGAACAGATATTTCGGATCCCTTTGAAGTCTATAGGGCCAAAGAAATATCCTCCGATAACTAAGAGAAAGAACCTTTCTGAGAAACTTCTTTGTTTTCTGTGAAATCATCTCACAGAGTTACAGCTTTACCCTCAAGAAGCCTTTCGATAAGACAGTTCTTGTGGAATTGGCAAAGTGATATTTGGAAGCCCATAGAGGGCTATGGTGAAAAAGGAAATATCCTCAGATGAAATCTGGAAAGAAGCTTTCTGGGAAACGGCTTAGTGTTCTGTGAATTCATATCACAGAGTTACATCTGTATTTCGTGGATATCCTTGCTAGCCTTATTTCTGTGGAATCTGAGAACAGATATTTCGCATCCCTTTGAAGACTATAGGGCCAAAGGAAATATCCTCCGATAACAAAGAGAAAGAAGCTTTATGAGAAATTTCTTTGTGTTCTGTGAAATCATCTCACAGAGTTACAGCTTTCCCCTCAAGAAGCCTTTCCCTAAGAAAGTTCTTGTGGAATTGGCAAAGTGATATTTGAAAGCCCATAGAGGGCTATGGTGTAAAAGGAAATATCCCCAGATGAAATCTGGAAAGAAGCTTTCTGAGAAACTGTTCTGTGCTGTGTGACTTCCACTCACAGAGTTATATCTGTATTTCGTGGATCTCTTTGCTAGCCTTATTTCTGTGGAATCTGAGAACAGATATTTCGGATCCCTTTGAAGACTATAGGGCCAAAGGATATATCCTCCGATAACAAAGAGAAAGAAGCTTTCTGAGAAACTTCTTTGTGTTCTGTGAAATCAACCCACAGAGTTACACCTTTCCCCTCAAGAAGCCTTTCGCTAAGACAATTCTTGTGGAATAGGCAAAGTGATATTTGGAAGCCCATAGAGGTCTATGGTGAAAAAGGAAATATCCTCAGATGAAATCTGGAAAGAAGCTTTCTGAGAAACTGCTTAGTGTTCTGTTAATTCATCTCACAGAGTTACATCTGTATTTCGTGGATCTCATTGCTAGCCTTATTTCTGTGGAATCTGAGAACAGATATTTCGTCTCCCTTTGAAGACTATAGTGCCAAAGGAAATATCCTCCGATAACCAAGAGAAAGAAGCTCTCCGAGAAACTTCTTTGCCTTCTGTGAAATCAACTCACAGAGTTACAGCTTTCCCCTCAAGAAGCCTTTCGCTAAGACAATTCTTGTGGAATTGACAAAGTGATATTTGGAAGCCCGTAGAGGGCTATGGTGAAAAAGGAAATATCCTCAGATGAAATCTGGAAAGAAGCTTTCTGAGAAACTGCTCTGTGATGTGTGACTTCCCCTCACAGAGTTACATCTGTATTTCCTGGATCTCTTTGCTAGCCTTATTTCTGTGGAATCTGAGAACAGATATTTCAGATTCCTTTGAAGACTATAGGGCCAAAGGAAATATCCTCCCATAACATAGAGAAAGAAGCTTTCTGAGAAACTTCTTTGTGTTCTGTGAAATCATCTCACAGAGTTACATCTTTCCCCTCAAGAAGCCCTTCGCTAAGACAGTTCTTGTGGAATTGGCAAAGTGATATTTATAAGCTCTTAGAGGGCGAAGGTGAAAAAGGAAATATCCTCAGATGAAATCTGGAAAGAAGCTTTCTGAGAAACTACTTAGTGTTCTGTTAATTCATCTCACCGAGTTACATCTGTATTTTTTGGTTCTTTTTGTTAGCCTTATTTCTGTGGAATCTGAGTACAGATATTTCGGATCCCTTTGAAGACTATAGGGCCAAAGGAAATATCCTCCGATAACAAAGAGAAAGAAGCTTTCTGAGAAACTTTTTGTGTTCTGTAAAATCATCTCACAGAGTTACAGCTTTCCCCTCAAGAAGCCTTTCGATAAGACAGTTCTTGTGGAATTGGCAAAGTGATATTTGGAAGCCCATAGAGGGCTATGGTGAAAAAGGAAATATCCTCAGATGAATTCTGGAAAGAAGCTTTCTGAGAAACAGCTTAGCGTTCTGTTAATTCGACTCACCGACTTACAACATTATTTCGAGGATCTCTTTGCTAGCCTTATTTCTGTGGAATCTGAGAACAGATATTTCGGATCCCTTTGAAGTCTATAGGGCCAAAGAAATGTCCTCCGATAACTAAGAGAAAGAACCTTTCTGAGAAACTTCTTTGTTTTCTGTGAAATCATCTCACAGAGTTACAGCTTTACCCTCAAGAAGCCTTTCGATAAGACAGTTCTTGTGGAATTGGCAAAGTGATATTTGGAAGCCCATAGAGGGCTATGGTGAAAAAGGAAATATCCTCAGATGAAATCTGGAAAGAAGCTTTCTGAGAAACTGCTTAGTGTTCTGTTAATTCATCTCACAGAGTTACAACTGTGTTTCGTGGATCTCTTTGCTAGCCTTATTTCTGTGGAATCTGAGAACAGATATTTCGGATCCCTTTGAAGACTATAGGGCCAAAGGAAATATCCTCCGATAACAAAGAGAAAGAAGCTTTCTGAGAAACTTCTTTGTGTTCTGTGAAATCATCTCACAGAGTTACAGCTTTCCCCTCAAGAAGCCTTTTGTTAAGACAGTTCTTGTGGAATTGGCAAAGTGATATTTGGAAGCCCATAGTGGGCTATGGTGAAAAAGGAAATATCCTCAGATGAAATCTGGAAAGAAGCTTTCTGAGAAACTGCTTAGTGTTCTGTTAATTCATCTCACAGAGTTACAACTGTATTTCCTGGATCTCTTTGCTAGCCTTATTTCTGTGGAATCTGAGAACAGATATTTCGGATCCCTTTGAAGACTATAGGGCCAAAGGAAATATCCTCCGATAACAAAGAGAAAGAAGCTTTCTGAGAAACTTCTTTGTGTTCTGTGAAATCATCTCACAGAGTTACAGCTTTCCCCTCAGGAAGCCTTTCGCTAAGACAGTTCTTGTGGAATTGGCAAAGTGATATTTGGAAGCCCACAGCGGGCTATGGTGAAAAAGGAAATATCCCCAGATGAAATCTGGAAAGAAGCTTTCTGAGAAACTGCTTAGTTTTCTGTTAATTCATCTCACAGAGTTACATCTGTATTTCGTGGATCTCTTTGCTAGCCTTATTTCTGTGGAATCTGAGAACAGATATTTCGGATCTCTTTGAAGACTATAGTGCCAAAGGAAATATCCTCCGATAACAAAGAGAAAGAAGCTCTCCGAGAAACTTCTTTGTGTTCTGTGAAATCATCTCACAGAGTTACAGCCTTCCCCTCAAGAATCCTTTCGCTAAGACAGTTCTTGTGGAATTGGCAAAATGATATTTGGAAGCCCATAGAGGACTATGGTGAAAAAGGAAATATCCACAGATGAAATCTGGAAAGAAGATTTCTGAGAAACTGCTCTGTGAAGTGTGACTTCCACTCACAGAGTTACATCTGTATTTCGTGGATCTCTTTGCTAGCCTTATTTCTGTGGAATCTGAGAACAGATATTTCGGATCCCTTTGAAGACTATAGGGCCAAAGGAAATATAATCCGATAAGAAAGAGAAAGAAGCTTTCTGAAAAACTTCTTAGTGTTCTGTGAAATCATCTCACAGAGTTACAGCTTTCCCCTCAAGAAGTTTTCGCTAAGACAGTTCTTGTGGAATTGGCAAAGTGATATTTGGAAGCCCATAGAGGGCTATGGTGAAAAAGGAAATATCCTCAGATGAAATCTGGAAAGAAACTTTCTGAGAAACTGCTTAGTGTTCTGTTAATTCATCACCCAGAGTTACATCTGTATTTCGTGGATCTCTTTGCTAGCCTTATTTCTGTGGAATCTGAGAACAGATATTTCGGATCCCTTTGAAGACTATAGGGCCAAAGGAAATATCCTCCGATAACAAAGAGAAAGAAGCTTTCTGAGAAACTTCTTTGTGTTCTGTGAAATCAACTCACAGAGTTACACCTTTCCCCTCAAGAAGCCTTTCGCTAAGACAATTCTTGTGGAATTGGCAAAGTGATATTTGGAAGCCCATAGAGGGCTATGGTGAAAAAGGAAATATCCTCAGATGAAATCTGGAAACAAGCTTTCTGAGAAACTGCTTAGTGTTCTGTTAATTCATCTCACAGAGTTACAAGAGTATTTTCTGCATCTCTTTGCTAGCCTTATTTCTGTGGAATCTGAGAACAGATATTTCAGATCCCTTTGAAGACTATAGGGCCATAGGAAATAACTTCCGATAACAAAGAGAACGAAGCTTTCTGAGAATCTTCTTTGTGTTCTGTGAAATCATCTGACAGAGTTACAGCTTCCCCTCAAGAAACCTTTCGCTAAACAGTTCTTGTGGAATTGGCAAAGTGATAATTGGAAGCCCATAGAGGGCTATGGTGAAAAAGGAAATATCCTCAGATGAAATCTGGAAAGAAGCTTTCTGAGAAACTGCTTAGTGTTCTGTTAATTCATCTCAAAGAGTTACATCTGTATTTCATGGATCTCTTTGCTAGCCTTATTTCTGTGGAATCTGAGAACAGATATTTCGGATCCCTTTGAAGACTATAGGGCCAAAGAAATATCCTCCGATAACTAAGAGAAAGAAGCTTTCTGAGAATCTTCTTTGTATTCTGTGAAATCATCTGACAGAGTTACAACTTCCCCTCAAGAAACCTTTCGCTAAACAGTTCTTGTGGAATTGGCAAAGTGATATTTGGAAGCCCATAGAGGGCTATGGTGAAAAAGGGAATATCCTCAGATGAAATCTGGAAAGAAGCTTTTTGAGAAACTGCTTAGCGTTCTGTTAATTCATCTCACAGAGGTACATCTGTATTCCGTGGATCTCTTTGCTAGCCTTATTTCTGTGGAATCTGAGAACAGATATTTCGGATCCCTTTGAAGACTATAGGGCCAAAGGAAATATCCTCCGATAACAAAGAGAAAGAAGCTCTCTGAGAATCTTCTTTGCCTTCTGTGAAATCACCGCACAGAGTTACAGCTTTCCTCTCAAGAAGCCTTTCGCTAAGACAATTCCTGTGGAATTGGCAAAGTGATATTTGGAAGCCCATAGAGGACTCTGGTGAAAAAGGAAATATCCTCAGATGAAATCTGGAAGAAAGCTTTCTGAGAAACTGCTCTGTGATGTGTGACCTACACTCACAGAGTTACATCTGTATTTCGTAGATCTCTTTGCTAGCCTTATTTCTGTGTAATCTGAGAACAGATATTTCGGATCCCTTTGAAGACTATAGGGCCAAAGGAACTATCCTCCCATAACAAAGAGAAAGAAGCTTTCTGAGAAACTTCTTTGTGTTCTGTGAAATCATCTCACAGAGTTACAGCTTTCCCCTCAAGAAGCCTTTCGCTAAGACAGTTCTTGTGGAATTGGCAAAGTGATATTTTGAAGCTCATAGAGGTCTATGGTGAAAAAGGAAATATCCTCAGATGAAATCTGGAAAGAAGCTTTCTGAGAAACTGCTTAGCGTTCTGTTAATTCATCTCACAGATTTACAACAGTATTTCCTGGATCGCTTTGCTCGCCTTATTCCTGTGGAATCTGAGAAGAGATATTATGGATCCCTTTGAAGACTATAGGGCCAAAGGAAATATCCTCCGATAACAAAGAGAAAGAAGCTTTCTGAGAAACTTCTTTGTCTTCTGTGAAATCATCTCACAGAGTTACAGCTTTCCGCTCAAGAAGTTTTCGCTAAGACATGTCTTGTGGAATTGGTAAAGTGATATTTGGAAGCCCATAGAGGGCTATGGTGTAAAAGGAAATATCCTCAGATGAAATCTGGAAAGAAGCTTTCGGAGAAACTGCTTAGTGTTCTGTTAATTCATCTCACAGAGTTAAAACTGTGTTTCGTGGATCTCCTTGCTAGCCTTATTTCTGTGGAATCTGAGAACAGATATTTCGGATCCCTTTGAAGACTACAGGGCCAAAGGAAATATCCTCCGATAACAAAGAGAAAGAAGCTTTCTGAGAAACTCCTTTGTGTTCTGTGAAATCATCTCACAGAGTTACAGCTTTCCCCTCAAGAAGCCTTTCTCTAAGACAGTTCTTGTGGAATTGGCAAAGTGATATTTGGAATCCCATACAGGGCTATGGTGAAAAAGGAAATATACTCAGATGAAATCTGGAAGGAAGCTTTCTGAGAAACTGCTCTGTAATGTGTGACATACACTCACAGAGTTACATCTGTATTTCGTGGATGTCTTTGCTAGCCTTATTTCTGTGGAATCTGAGAACAGATATTTCGGATCCCTTTGAAGAATATAGGGCCAAAAGAAATATCCTACGATAACAAAGAGAAAGAAGCTTTCTGAGAAACTTCTTTGTGTTCTGTGAAATCATCTCACAGAGTTACAGCTTTGCCCTCAAGAAGCCTTTCGCTAAGACAGTTGTTGTGGAATTGGCAAAGTGATATTTGGAAGCCCATAGCGGGCTATGGTGAAAAGGAAATATCCTCAGATGAAATCTGGGAGGAAGCTTTCTGAGAATCTGCTTAGTGTTCTGTTAATTCATCTCACAGAGTTACAACAGTATTTTCTGGATCTCTTTGCTAGCCTTATTTCTGTGGAATCTGAGAACAGATATTTCGGATCCCTTTGAAGACTATAGGGCCAAAGGAACTATCCTCCGATAACAAAAAGAAAGAAACTTTCTGAGAAACTTCTTTGTGTTCTGTGAAATCATCTCACAGAGTTACAGCTTCCCCTCAAGAAGCCTTTCGCTAAGACAGTTCTTGTGGAATTGGCAAAGTGATATTTGGAATCCCATAGAGGGCTATGGTGAAAAAGGAAATATCCTCAGATGAAATATGGAAGGAAGCTTTCTGAGAAACTGCTTAGTGTTCTGTTAATTCATCTCACAGAGTTACATCTGTATTTCGTGGATCTCTTTGCTAGCCTTATTTCTGTGGAATCTGAGAACAGATATTTCGGATCCCTTTGAAGACTATAGGGCCAAAGAAATATCCTCCGATAACAAAGAGAAAGAAGCTTTCTGAGAAACTTCTTTGTGTTCTGTGAAATCATCTCAGAGTTACAGCTTTCCCCTCAAGAAGCCTTTCGCTAAGACAGTTCTAGTGGAATTGGCAAAGTGATAATTGGAAGCTCATAGAGGGCTATGGTGAAAAAGGAAATATCCTCAGATGAAATCTGGAAAGAAGCTTTCTGAGAAACTGCTTAGCGTTCTGTTAATTCGTCTCACCGACTTACAACAGAATTTCGTGGATCTCTTTGCTCGCCTTATTTCTGTGGAATCTGAGAACAGATATTTCGGATCCCATTGATGAATATAGGGCCAAAGGAAATATCCTCCGATAACAAAGAGAAAGAAGCTTTCTGAGAAACTTCTTTGTGTTCTGTGAAATCATCTCACAGAGTTACAGCTTTCCCCTCAAGAAGCCTTTCGCTAAGACAGTTCTTGTGGAATTGGCAAAGTGATATTTGGAAGCCCAGAGCGGGCTATGGTGATAAAAGAAATATCCCCAGATGAAATCTGGAAAGAAGCTTTCTGAGAAACTGCTTAGTGTTCTGTTAATTCATCTCACAGAGTTACATCTGTATTTCGTGGATCTCTTTGCTAGCCTTACTTCTGTGGAATCTGAGAACAGATATTCCGGATCCCTTTGAAGACTATAGGGCCAAAGGAAATATCCCCCGATAACAAAGAGAAAGAAGCTCTCTGAGAAACTTCTTTGCGTACTGTGAAATCAACGCACAGAGTTACAGCTTTCCCCTCAAGAAGCCTTTCGATAAGACAATTCTTGTGGAATTGGCAAAGTGATATTTGAAAGCCCATAGAGGGCTATGGTGAAAAAGGAAATATCCTCAGATGAAATCTGGAAGGAAGCTTTCTGAGAAACTGCTCTGTGATGTGTGACATATACTCACAGAGTTACATCTGTTTTTCGTGGATCTCTTTGCTAGCCTTATTTCTGTGGAATCTGAGAACAGATATTTCGGATCTCTTTGAAGACTATAGGGCCAAAGGAACTATCCTCCGATAACAAAGAGAAAGAAGCTTTCAGAGAAACCTCTTTGTGTTCTGTGAAATCATCTCACAGAGTTTCAGCTTTCCCCTCAAGAAGCCTTTCGCTAAGACAGTTCTAGTGGAATGGGCAAAGTGATAATTGGAAGCTCATAGAGGGCTATGGTGAAAAAGGAAATATCCTCAGATGAAATCTGGAAAGAAGCTTTCTGAGAAACAGCTTAGCGTTCTGTTAATTCGTCTCACCGACTTACAACACTATTTCGTGGATCTCTTTGCTGGCCTTATTTCTGTGGAATCTGAGAACAGATATTTCGGATCCCTTTGAAGACTATAGGGCCAAAGGAAATATCCTCCGATAACAAAGAGAAAGAAGCTTTCTGAGAAACTTTTTGTGTTCTGTGAAATCATCTCACAGAGTTACAGCTTTCCCCTCAAGAAGCCTTTCCCTAAGACAGTTCTTGTGGAATTGGCAAAGTGATATTTGGAAACCCATAGAGGGCTATGGTGAAAAAGGAAATATCCTCAGATGTAATCTAGAAAGAAGGTTTCTGAGAAACTGCTTAGTGTTCTGTTAATTCATCTCACAGAGTTACATCTGTATTTCGTGGATCTCTTTGCTAGCCTTATTTCTGTGGAATCTGAGAACAGATATTTCGGATCCCTTTGAAGACTATAGGGCCAAAGAAATATCCTCCGATAACAAAGAGAAAGAAGCTTTCTGAGAAACTTCTTTGTGTACTGTGAAATCATCTCACAGAGTTACAGATTTCCCCTCAAGAAGCCTTTCGCTAAGACAGTTCTAGTGGAATTGGCAAAGTGATAATTGGAAGCTCATAGAGGGCTATGGTGAAAAAGGAAATATCCTCAGATGAAATCTGGAAAGAAGCTTTCTGAGAAACTGCTTAGCGTTCTGTTAATTCGTCTCACCGACTTACAACAGAATTTCGTGGATCTCTTTGCTCGCCTTATTTCTGTGGAATCTGAGAACAGATATTTCGGATCCCTTTGAAGACTATAGGGCCAAAGAAAATATCCTCGGATAACAAAGAGAAAGAAGCTTTCTAAGAAACTTCTTTGTGTTCTGTGAAATCATCTCACAGAGTTACAGCTTTCCCCTCAAGAAGCCTTTCGCTAAGACAGGTCCTGTGGAATTGGCAAAGTGATATTTGGAAGCCCATAGAGGGCTATGGTGTAAAAGGAAGTATCCTCAGATGAAATCTGGAAAGAAGGTTTCTGAGAAACTGCTTAGTGTTCTGTTAATTCTTCTCACAGAGTTACAACTGTATTTCGTGGATCTCTTTGCTAGCCTTATTTCTGTGGTATCTGAGAACAAATATTTCGGATTACTTTGAAGACTATAGGGCCAAAGGAAATATCCTCCGATAACAAAGAGAAAGAAGCTTTCTGAGAAACTTCTTTGTGTTCTGTGAAATCATCTCACAGAGTTACAGCTTTCCCCTCAAGAAGCCTTTCGCTAAGACAGTTCTTGTGGAATTGGAAAAGTGATATTTGGAATCCCTTAGCGGGCTATGGTGAAAAAGGAAATATCCCCACAATAATCTGGAAAGAAGCTGTCTGACAAACTGCTTAGTGTTCTGTTAATTCATCTTACAGAGGTACATCTGTATTTCGTGGATCTCTTTGCTAGCCTTATTTCTGTGGAATCTGAGAACAGATATTTCGGATCCCTTGGAAGACTATAGGGCCAAAGGAAATATCCTCCGATAACAAAGAGAAAGAAGCTTTCTGAGAAACTTCATTGTGTTCTGTGAAATCATCTCACAGAGTTACAGCCTTCCCCTCAAGAAGCCTTTCGCTAAGACAGTTCTTGTGGAATTGGCAAAATGATATTTGGAAACCCATAGAGGACTATGGTGAAAAAGGAAATATCCACAGATGAAATCTGGAAAGAAGATTTCTGAGAAACTGCTTAGCGTTCTGTCAATTCTCCTCACAGAGTTACATCTATATTTCGTGGATCTCTTTGCTAGCCTTATTTCTGTGGAATCTGAGAACAGTTATTTAGGATCCCTTTGAAGACTATAGGGCCAAAGGAAATATCCTCCGATAACAAAGAGAAAGAAGCTTTCTGAGAAAAATCTTTGTGTTCTGTGAAATCATCTGACAGAGTTACAGCTTCCCCTCAAGAAGCCTTTCGCTAAGACACTTCTTGTGGAATTGGCAAAGTGATATTTGGAAGCCCATAGAGGGCTATGGTGAAAAAGGAAATATCCTCAGATGAAATCTGGAAAGAAGCTTTCTGAGAAACGGCTTAGTGTTCTGTGAATTCATCTCACAGAGTTACATCTGTATTTCGTGGATATCCTTGCTAGCCTTATTTCTGTGGAATCTGAGAACAGATATTTCGGATCCCTTTGAAGACTATAGGGCCAAAGGAAAGATCCTCCGATAACAAAGAGAAAGAAGCTTTCTGAGAAACTTCTTTGTGTTCTGGAAATCATCTCACAGAGTTACAGCTTTCCCCTCAAGAAGCCTTTCGCTAAGACAGTTCTTGTGGAATTGGCAAAGTGATATTTGGAAGCCCATAGAGGGCTATGGTGTAAAAGGAAATATCCTCAGATGAAATCTGGAAAGAAGCTTTCGGAGAAACTGCTTAGTGTTCCGTTAATTCATCTCACAGAGTTAAAACTGTGTTTCGTGGATCTCCTTGCTAGCCTTATTTCTGTGGAATCTGAGAACAGATATTTCGGATCCCTTTGAAGACTATAGGGCCAAAGGAAATATCCTCCGATAACAAAGAGAAAGAAGCTTTCTGAGAAACTCCTTTGTGTTCTGTGAAATCATCTCACAGAGTTACAGCTTTCCCCTCAAGAAGCCTTTCGCTAAGACAGTTCTTGTGGAATTGGCAAAGTGATATTTGGAAGCCCATAGCGGGCTATGGTGAAAAAGGAAATATCCTCAGATGAAATCTGGAAGGAAGCTTTCTGAGAAACTGCTCTGTGATGTGTGACATACACTCACAGAGTTACATCTGTATTTCGTGGATCTCTTTGCTAGCCTTATTTCTGTGGAATCTGAGAACAGTTATTTCGGATCCCTTTGAAGACTATAGGGCCAAAGGAAATATCCTCCGATAACAAAGAGAAAGAAGCTTTCTGAGAAACTTCTTTGTGTTCTGTGAAATCATCTCACAGAGTTACAGCTTTCCCCTCAAGAAGCCTTTCGCTAAGACAGTTCTTGTGGAATTGGCAAAGTGATATTTGGAAGCCCATAGAGGGCTATGGTGAAAAAGGAAATATCCTCAGATGAAATCTGGAAAGAAGCTTTTTGTGAAACTGCTTAGCGTTCTGTTAATTTATCTCACAGAGGTACATCTGTATTTCGTGGATCTCTTTGCTAGCCTTATTTCTGTGGAATCTGAGAACAGATATTTCGGATCCCTTTGAAGACTCTAGGGCCAAAGGAAATATCATCCGATTAGAAAGAGAAAGAAGCTTTCTGAGAATGTTCTTTGTGTTTTGTGAAATCAACTCACAGAGTTACCGCTTTCCCCTCAAGAAGCCTTTCGCTAAGATAATTCTTGTGGAATTGGCAAAGTGATATTTGGAATCCCATAGAGGGCTATGGTGAAAAAGGAAATATACTCAGATGAAATCTGGAAGGAAGCTTTCTGAGAAACTGCTCTGTAATGTGTGACATACACTCACAGAGTTACATCTGTATTTCGTGGATGTCTTTGCTAGCCTTATTTCTGTGGAATCTGAGAACAGATATTTCGGATCCCTTTGAAGAATATAGGGCCAAAGGAAATATCCTCCGATAACAAAGAGAAAGAAGCTTTCTGAGAAACTTCTTTGTGTTCTGTGAAATCATCTCACAGAGTTACAGCTTTGCCCTCAAGAAGCCTTTCGCTAAGACAGTTGTTGTGGAATTGGCAAAGTGATATTTGGAAGCCCATAGCGGGCTATGGTGAAAAGGAAATATCCTCAGATGAAATCTGGGAGGAAGCTTTCTGAGAATCTGCTTAGTGTTCTGTTAATTCATCTCACAGAGTTACAACAGTATTTTCTGGATCTCTTTGCTAGCCTTATTTCTGTGGAATCTGAGAACAGATATTTCGGATCCCTTTGAAGACTATAGGGCCAAAGGAACTATCCTCCGATAACAAAAAGAAAGAAACTTTCTGAGAAACTTCTTTGTGTTCTGTGAAATCATCTCACCGAGTTACAGCTTCCCCTCAAGAAGCCTTTCGATAAGACAGTTCTTGTGGAATTGGCAAAGTGATATTTGGAATCCCATAGAGGGCTACGGTGAAAAAGGAAATATCCTCAGACGAAATATGGAAGGAAGCTTTCTGAGAAACTGCTTAGTGTTCTGTTAATTCATCTCACAGAGTTACATCTGTATTTCGTGGATCTCTTTGCTAGCCTTATTTCTGTGGAATCTGAGAACAGATATTTCGGATCCCTTTGAAGACTATAGGGCCAAAGAAATATCCTCCGATACCAAAGAGAAAGAAGCTTTCTGAGAAACTTCTTTGTGTTGTGTGAAATCATCTCAGAGTTACAGCTTTCCCCTCAAGAAGCCTTTCGCTAAGACAGTTCTAGTGGAATTGGCAAAGTGATAATTGGAAGCTCATAGAGGGCTACGGTAAAAAAGGAAATATCCTCAGATGAAATCTGGAAAGAAGCTTTCTGAGAAACTGCTTAGCGTTCTGATAATTCGTCTCACCGACTTACAACAGAATTTCGTGGATCTCTTTGCTAGCCTTATTTCTGTGGAATCTGAGAACAGATATTTCGGATCCCTTTGAAGACTATAGGGCCAAAGGAACTATCCTCCGATAACAAAGAGAAAGAAGCTTTCTGAGAAACTTCTTTGTGTTCTGTGAAATCATCTCACAGAGTTACAGCTTTCCCCTCAAGAAGCCTTTCGCTAAGACAGTTCTTGTGGAATTGGCAAAGTGATATTTGGAAGCCCAGAGCGGGCTATGGTGATAAAAGAAATATCCCCAGATGAAATCTGGAAAGAAGCTTTCTGAGAAACTGCTTAGTGTTCTGTTAATTCATCTCACAGAGTTACATCTGTATTTCGTGGATCTCTTTGCTAGCCTTATTTCTGTGGAATCTGAGAACAGATATTTCGGATCCCTTTGAAGACTATAGGGCCAAAGGAAATATCCCCCGATAACAAAGAGAAAGAAGCTCTCTGAGAAACTTCTTTGCGTTCTGTGAAATCAACGCACAGAGTTACAGCTTTCCCCTCAAGAAGCCTTTCGCTAAGACAATTCTTGTGGAATTGGCAAAGTGATATTTGGAAGCCCATAGAGGGCTATGGTGAAAAAGGAAATATCCTCAGATGAAATCTGGAAGGAAGCTTTCTGAGAAACTGCTCTGTGATGTGTGACATATACTCACAGAGTTACATCTGTATTTCGTGGATCTCTTTGCTAGCCTTATTTCTGTGGAATCTGAGAACAGATATTTCGGATCCCTTTGAAGACTATAGGGCCAAAGAAATATCCTCCGATAACAAAGAGAAAGAAGCTTTCTGAGAAACTTCTTTGTGTACTGTTAAATCATCTCACAGAGTTACAGATTTCCCCTCAAGAAGCCTTTCGCTAAGACAGTTCTAGTGGAATTGGAAAAGTGATAATTGGAAGCTCATAGAGGGCTATGGTGAAAAAGGAAATATCCTCAGATGAAATCTGGAAAGAAGCTTTCTGAGAAACTGCTTAGCGTTCTGTTAATTCGTCTCACCGACTTACAACAGAATTTCGTGGATCTCTTTGCTCGCCTTATTTCTGTGGAATCTGAGAACAGATATTTCGGATCCCTTTGAAGACTATAGGGCCAAAGAAAATATCCTCGGATAACAAAGAGAAAGAAGCTTTCTGAGAAACTTCTTTGTGTTATATGAAATCATCTGACAGAGTTACAGCTTCCCCTCAAGAAGCCTTTCGCTAAGACAGTTCTTGTGGAATTGGCAAAGTGATATTTGGAAGCCCTTAGAGGGCTATGGGGAAAAAGGAAATATCCTCAGATGAAATCTGGAAAGAAGGTTTCTGAGAACCGGCTTAATGTTCTGTGAATTCATCTCATAGAGTTACATCTGTATTTCGTGGATCTCCTTGCTAGCTTTATTTCTGTGGAATCTGAGAACAGATATTTCGGATCCCTTTGAAGTCTATAGGGCCAAAGGAAATATCCTCCCATAACAAAGAGAAAGAAGCTTTCTGAGAAACTTCTTTGTGTTCTGTGTAATCATCTCACAGAGTTACAGCTTTCCACTCAAGAAGCCTTTCGCTAAGACAGTTCTTGTGGAATAGGCAATGTGATATTTGGAAGCCCATAGAGGGCTATGGTGTAAAACGAAATATCCTCAGATGAAATCTGGAAATAAGCTTTCTGAGAAACAGCTTAGGGTTCTGTTAATTCGTCTCACCGACTTACAACAGTATTTCGTGGATCTCTTTGCTAGCCTTATTTCTGTGGAATCTGAGAACAGATATTTCGGATTCCTTTGAAGACTATAGGGCCAAAGGAAATATCCTCCGATAACAAAGAGAAAGAAGCTCTCTGAGAAACTTCTTTGCGTTCTGTGAAATCAAATCACAGAGTTACAGCTTTCCCCTCAAAAAGCCTTTCGCTAAGACAATTCTTGTGCAATTGGCAAGGTGATATTTGGAAGCCCATAGAGGGCTATGGTGAAAAAGGAAATATCCTCAGATTAAATCTGGAAGGAAGCTTTCTGAGAAACTGCTCTGTGATGTGTGACATATACTCACAGAGTTACATCTGTATTTCGTGGATCTCTTTGCTAGCCTTATTTCTGTGGAATCTGAGAACAGATATTTCGGATCCCTTTGAAGACTATAGGGCCAAAGGAACTATCCTCCGATAACAAAGAGAAAGAAGCTTTCAGAGAAACTTCTTTGTGTTCTGTGAAATCATCTCACAGAGTTTAATCTTTCTCCTCAAGAAGCCTTTCGTTAAGACAGTTCTTGTGGAATTGGCAAAGTGATATTTGGAAGCCCATAGAGGGCTATGGTGAAAAAGGAAATATCCTCAGATGAAATCTGGAAGGAAGCTTTCTGAGAAACTGCTCTGTGATATGTGACCTCCACTCACAGAGTTACATCTCTATTTCGTGGATCCCCTTGCTAGCCTTATTTCTGTGGAATCTGAGAACAGATATTTCGGATCCCTTTGAAGACTATAGGGCCAAAGGAAATATCCTCCCATAAACAAGAGAAAGAATCTTTCTGAGAAACTTCTTTGTGTTCTGTGAATCATCTCACAGAGTTACAGCTTTCCCCTCAAGAAGCCTTTCGCTAAGAGAGTTCTTTTGGAATTGGCAAAGAGATATTTGGAACCCCATAGAGGGCTATGGTGAAAAAGGAAATATCCTCAGATGAAATCTCGAAAGAAGCTTTCTGAGAAACTGCTTAGTGTTCTGTTAATTCATCTCACAGAGTTACATCTGTATTTCGTGGATCTCTTTGCTAGCCTTATTTCTGTGGAATCTGATAACAGATATTTCAGATCCCTTTGAAGACTATAGGGTCAAAGGAAATATCCTCCCATAACAAAGAGAAAGAAGCTTTCTGAGAAACTTCTTTGTGTTCTGTGAAATCAACTCACAGAGTTACACCTTTCCCCTCAAGAAGCCTTTCGCTAACACAATTCTTGTGGAATTGCAAAGTGATATTTGGAAGCCCATAGAGGGCTACGGTGAAAAAGGAAATATCCTCAGATGAAATCTGGAAAGAAGCTTTCTGAGAAACTGCTTAGTGTTCTGTTAATTCATCGCACAGAGTTACATCTGTATTTCGTGGATCTTTTTGCTAGCCTTATTTCTGTGGAATCTGAGATCAGATAATTCGGATCCCTTTGAAGACTATAGGGCCAAAGGAAATATCCTCCGATAACAAAGAGAAAGAAGCTTTCTCAGAAACTTCTTTGTGTTCCGTGAAATCATCTCACAGAGTTACAGCTTTCCCCTCAAGAAGCCTTTCGCTAAGACAGTTCTTGTGGAATTGGCAAAGTGATAATTGGAATCTCATAGAGGGCTATGGTGAAAAAGGAAATATCCTCAGTTGAATCAGGAAAGAAGCCCTCTGAGAAACAGCTTAGCGTTCTGTTAATTCGTCTCACCAACTTACAACAATATTTCGTGGATCTCTTTGCTAGCCTTATTTCTGTGGAATCTGAGAACAGATATTTCGGATCCCTTTGAAGACTATAGGGCCAAAGGAAATATCCTCCGATAACAAAGAGAAAGAAGCTCTCTGAGAAACTTCTTCGCGTTCTGTGAAATCAACTCACAGAGTTACAGCTTTCCCCTCAAAAAGCCTTTCGCTAACACAATTCTTGTGGAATTGGCAAAGTGATATTTGGAAGCCCATAGAGGGCTATGGTGAAAAAGGAAATATCCTCAGATGAAATCTGGAAAGAAGCTTTCTGAGAAACTGCTCTGTGATATGTGACTTCCACTCACAGAGTTACATCTGTATTTCGTGGATCCCCTTGCTAGCCTTATTTCTGTGGAATCTGAGAACAGATATTTCGGATCCCTTTGAAGACTATAGGGCCAAAGGAAATATCCTCCGATAACAAAGAGAAAGAATCTTTCTCAGAAACTTCTTTGTGTTCTGTGAAATGATCTCACAGATTTACAGCTTTCCCCTCAAGAAGCCTTTCGCTAACGCAGTTCTTGTGGAATTGGCAAAGTGATATTTGGAACCACATAGAGCGCTATGGTGAAAAAGGAAATATCCTCAGATGAAATCTGGAAAGAAGCTTTCTGAGAAACTGCTTAGCGTTCTGTTAATTCATCTCACAGAGTTACAACAGTATTTCGTGGATCTCTTTGCTAGCCTTATTTCTGTGGAATCTGAGAACAGATATTTCGGATCCCTTTGAAGACTATAGGGCCAAAGGAAATATCCTCCCATAACAAAGAGAAAGAAGCTTTCTGAGAAACTTCTTTGTGTTCTGTGAAATCATCTCACAGAGTTACAGCTTTCCCCTCAAGAAGCCTTTCGCTAAGACAGTTCTTGTGGAATTCGAAAAGTGATATTTGGAAGCCCTAGAGGGCTATGGTGAAAAAGGAAATATCCTCAGATGAAATCTGGAAAGAATGTTTCTGAGAAACTGGTTAGTGTTCTGTTAATTCATCTCACAGAGTTACATCTGTATTTCGTGGATCTCTTTGATAGCCTTATTTCTGTGGAATCTGAGAACAGATATTTCGGATCCCTTTGTAGAATAGAGGGCCAAAGGAAATATCCTCCGATAACAAAGAGAAAGAAGCTTTCTGAGAAACTTCTTTGTGTTCTGTGAAATCATCTCACAGAGATACAGCTTCCCCTCAAGAAGCCTTTCGCTAAGACAGTTCTTGTGGAATTGACAAAGTGATATTTGGAAGCCCTAAGGGGGCTATGGTGAAAAAGGAAATATCCTCAGGTGAAATCTGGAAAGAAGCTTTCTGAGAAACTGCTTAGTGTTCTGTTAATTCATCTCACAGAGTTACGTCTGTATTTCGTGGATCTCATTGCTAGCCTTATTTCTGTGGAATCTGAAAACAGATATTTCGGATCCCTTTGAAGACTATAGGGGCAAAGGAAATATCCTACGATAACAAAGAGAAAGAATCTTTCTGAGAAACTTCTTAGTGTTCTGCGAAATCATCTCACAGAGTTACAGCTTCCCCTCAAGAATCCTTTCGCTAAGGCAGTTCTTGTGGAATTGACAAAGTGATATTTGGAAGCCCAAAGAGGGCTATGGTGTAAAAGGAAATATACTCAGATGAAAACTGGAAAGAAGCTTTCTGAGAAACTGCTTAGTGTTCTGTTAATTCATCTCACAGAGTTACATCTGTATTTCGTGGATCTCTTTGCCAGCCTTATTTCTGAGGAATCTGAGAACAGATATTTCAGATCCCTTTGAAGACAATAGGGCCAAAGGAATTATCCTCCGATACCAAAGAGAAAGAAGCTTTCTGAGAAACTTCTTTGTGTTCTGTGAAATCATCTCACAGAGTTACAGCTTTCCCCTCAAGAAGCCTTTCGCTAAGACAGTTCTTGTGGAATTGGCAAAGTGATATTTGGAAGCCCATAGAGGGCTATGGTGAAAAAGGAAATATCCTCAGATGAAATCTGGAAAGAAGCTTTCTGAGAAACTGCTTAGTGTTGTGTTACTTCATCTCACAGAGTTACATCTGTATTTCGTGGATCTCTTTGCTAGCCTTATTTCTATGGAATCTGAGAACAGATATTTCAGATCCCTTTGAAGACTATAGGGCCAAAGGAAATATCCTCCGATAACAAAGAGAAAGAAGCTTTCTGAGAAACTTCTTTGTGTTCTGTGAAATCGTCTCACAGAGTTACAGCTTTCCCCTCAAGAAGCCTTTCGTTAGACAGTTCCTGTGGAATTGGCAAAGTGATATTTGGAAGCTCATAGAGGGCTATGGTGAAAAAGGAAATATCCTCAGATGACGTCTGGAAAGAAGCTTTCTGAGAAAATGCTAAGGGTTCTGTTACTTCATCTCACAGACTTACAATAGTATTTCGTGGATCTCTTTGCTAGCCTTATTTCTGTGGAATCTGAGAACAGATATTTCGGATCCCTTTGAAGACTATAGGGCCAAAGGAAATATCCTCCGATAACAAAGAGAAAGAAGCTTTCTGAGAAACTTCTTTGTGTTCTGTGAAATCATCTCACAGAGTTACAGGTTTCCCCTCAAGAAGCCTTTCGCTAAGACAGTTCTTGTGGAATTGGCAAAGTGATATTTGGAAACCCATAGAGGGCTATGGTGTAAAAGGAAATATCCACAGATGAAATCTGGAAAGAAGCTTTCTGAGAAACTGCTTAGTGTTCTGTTAATTCATCTCACAGAGTTACATCTGTATTTCGTGGACCTCTTTGCAACCTTATTTCTAAGGAATCTGAGAACAGATATTTCAGATCCCTTTGAAGACTATAGGGCGAAAGGAAATATCCTCCGATAACAAAGAGAAAGAAGCTTTCTCAGAAACTTCTTTGTGTTCTGTGAAATCGTCTCACAGAGTTACAGCTTTCCCCTAAAGAAGCCTTTCGCTAAGACAGTTCTTGTGGAATTGGCAAAGTGATATTTGGAAGCCCATAGAGGGCTTTGTTGAAAAAGGATATATCCTCAGATGAAATCTGGAAAGAAGCCGTCTGAGAAACTGCTTAGCGTTCTGTTAATTCATCTCACAGAGTTACGTCTGTATTTCGTGGATCTCATTGCTAGCCTTATTTCTGTGGAATCTGAAAACAGATATTTCGGATCCCTTTGAAGACTATAGGGGCAAAGGAAATATCCTACGATAACAACGAGAAAGAATCTTTCTGAGAAACTTCTTGGTGTTCTGCGAAATCATCTCACAGAGTTACAGCTTCCCCTCAAGAATCCTTTCGCTAAGGCAGTTCTTGTGGAATTGACACAGTGATATTTGGAAGCCCAAAGAGGGCTATGGTGTAAAAGGAAATATCCTTAGATGAAATCTGGAAAGAAGCTTTCTGAGAAACTGCTCAGTGTTCTCTTAATTCATCTCACAGAGTTACATCTGTATTTCGTGGATCTCTTTGCTAGCCTTATTTCTGTGGAATCTGAGAACAGATATTTCGGATCCTTTGAAGACTATAGGGCCAAAGGAAATATCCTCCTATAGCAAAGAGAAAGAAACTTTCTGAGAAACTTCTTTGTGTTCTGTGAAATCATCTCACAGAGTTAAGGCTTTCCCCTCAAGAATCCTTTCGCTTAGGCAGTTCTTGTGGAATTGGCAAAGTGATATTTGCAACCCATATAGGGCTATGGTGAAAAAGGAAATATCGTCAGATGAAATCTGGAAAGAAGCCCTCTGAGAAACTGCTTACCGTTCTGTTAATTCATCTCACAGAGTTACAACAGTAGTTCGTGGATGTCTTTGCTAGCCTTATTTCTGTGGAATCTGTGAACAGATATTCGGATCCCTTTGAAGACTATAGGGCCAAATTAAATATCCTCCGATAACAAAGGGAAAGAAGCTTTGTGAGAAACTTCTTTGTGTTCTGTGAAATCATCTCACAGTTACAGCTTTCCCCTCAAGAAGCCTTTCGCTAAGACAGTTCTTGTGGAATTAGCAAAGTGATATTTGGAAGCCCATAGAGGGCTATGGTGAAAAAGGAAATATCCTCAGATAAAATCTGGAAAGAAGCTTTCTGAGAAACTGCTTAGTGTTCTGTTAATTCATCTCACAGAGTTACATCAGTATTTCGTGGATCTATTTGCTAGCCTTATTTCTATGCAATCTGAGAACAGATATTTCGGATCCCTTTGAAGACTATAGGGCCAAAGGAAATATCCTCCGATAACAAAGAGAAAGAAGCTTTCTGAGAAACTGCTCTGTGATGTGTGACTTCCACTCACAGAGTTACATCTGTATTTCGTGGATCTCCTTGCTAGCCTTCTTTCTGTGGAATCTGAGAACACATATTTCGTATCCCTTTGAAGACTATAGTGCCAAAGGAAACATCCTCCGATAACAAAGAGAAAGAAGCTTTCTGAGAAACTTCTTTGTGTTCTGTGAAATCATCTCACAGAGTTACAGCTTTCCCCTCAAGAAGCCTTTCGCTAAGACAGGTCCTGTGGAATTGGCAAAGTGATATTTGGAAGCCCATAGAGGTCTATGGTGAAAAAGGAAATATCCTCAGATGAAATCTGGAAAGAAGCTTTCTGAGAAACTGCTTAGTGTTGTGTTACTTCATCTCACAGAGTTACATCTGTATTTCGTGGATCTCTTTGCTAGCCTTATTTCTATGGATTCTGAGAACAGATATTTCAGATCCCTTTGAAGACTATTGGGCCAAAGGAAATATCCTCCGATAACAAAGAGAAAGAAGCTTTCGGAGAAACTTCTTTGTGTTCTGTGAAATCGTCTCACAGAGTTACAGCTTTCCCCTCAAGAAGCCTTTCGTTAGACAGTTCCTGTGGAATTGGCAAAGTGATATTTGGAAGCTCATAGAGGGCTATGGTGAAAAAGGAAATATCCTCAGATGACATCTGGAAAGAAGCTTTCTGAGAAACTGCTAAGGGTTCTGTTACTTCATCTCACAGACTTACAATAGTATTTCGTGGATCTCTTTGCTAGCCTTATTTCTGTGGAATCTGAAAACAGATGTTTCGGATTCCTTTGAAGACTCTAGGGCCAAAGGAAATATCCTCCGATAACAAAGAGAAAGAAGCTTTCTGAGAAACTTCTTTGTGTTCTGTGAAATCATCTCACAGAGTTACAGCTTTCCCCTCAAGAAGCCTTTCGCTAAGACAGTTCTTGTGGCATTGGCAAAGTGATATTTGGAAGTCCATGGAGGGCTATGGTGAAAAAGGAAATATCCTCAGATGAAATCTGGAAAGAACCTTTCTGAGAAACTGCTCTGTGATGTGTGACTTCCACTCAAAGAGTTACATCTGTATTTCGTGGTTCTCTTTGCTAGCCTTATTTCTGTGCAATCTGAGAACAGATATTTCGGATCCCTTTGAAGACTATAGGGCCAAAGGAAATATACTCCGATAACAAAGAGAAAGAAGCTTTCTGAGAAACTTCTTTGTGTTTTGTGAAATCATCTCACAGAGGTACAGCTTCCCCTCAAGAAGCCTTCCGCTAAGACAGTTCTTGTGGAATTGACAAAGTGATATTTGGAAGCCCAAAGAGGGCTATGGTGAAAAAGGAAATATCCTCAGATGAAATCTGGAAAGAAGCTTTCTGAGAAACTGCTCAGTGTTCTGTTAATTCATCTCACAGAGTTTCATCTGTATTTCGTGGTTCTCTTTGCTAGCCTTATTTCTGTGGTATCTGAGAACAGATATTTCGGATCCCTTTGAAGACTATAGGGCCAAAGGAAATATCCTCCGATTACAAAGAGAAAGAAGCTTTCTGAGAAACTTCTTGGTGTTCTGTGAAATCATCTCACAGAGTTACAGCTTTCCCCTCAAAAGGCCTTTCGCTAAGACAGTTCTTGTGGAATTGGCAAAGTGATATTTGGAAGCCCATAGAGGGCTATGGTGAAAAAGGAAATATCCCCAGATGAAATCTGGAATGAAGCTTTCTGAGAAACTGCTTAGTGTTCTGTTAATTCATCTCACAGAGTTACATCAGGATTTCGTGGATGTATTTGATAGCCTTATTTCTATGGAATCTGAGAAGAGATATTTCGGATCCCTTTGAAGACTATAGGGCCAAAGGAAAAATCCTCTGATAACAAAGAGAAAGAAGCTTTCTGAGAAACCTCTTTGTGTTCTGTGAAATCATCTCACAGAGTTACAGCTTTCCCCTCAAGAAGCGTTTCGCTAAGACAGTTCTTGTGGAATTGGCAAAGTGATATTTGGAAGCCAATAGAGGGCTATGGTGAAAAAGGAAATATTCTCAGATGAAACCTGGAAAGAAGGATTCTGAGAAACTGCTCTGTGATGTGTGACTTCCACTCACAGAGTTACATCTCTATTTCGTGGATCTCTTTGCTAGCCTTATTTCTTTGGAATCTGAGAACACATATTTCGTATCCCTTTGAAGACTATAGGGCCAAAGTAAACATCCTCCGATAACAAAGAGAAAGAAGCTTTCTGAGAAACTTTTTTGTGTTCTGTGAAATCATCTCACAGAGTTACAGCTTTCCCCTCGAGAAGCCTTTCACTAAGACAGGTCCTGTGGAATTGGCAAAGTGATATTTGGAAGCCCATAGAGGGCTATGGTGAAAAAGGAAATATCCTCAGATGAAATCTGGAAAGAAGCTTTCTGAGAAACTGCGTAGTGTTGTGTTAATTCATCTCACAGAGTTACATCTGTATTTCGTGGATTTCTTTGCTAGCCTTATTTCTATGGAATCTGAGAACAGATATTTCAGATTCCTTTGAAGACTCTAGGGCCAAAGGAAATATCCTCGGATAACAAAGAGAAAGAAGCTTTCTGAGAAACATCTTTGTGTTCTGTGAAATCATCTCACAGAGTTACAGCTTTCCCCTCAAGAAGCCTTTCGCTAAGACAGTTCTTGTATCATTGGCAAAGTGATATTTGGAAGTCCACAGAGGGCTATGGTGAAAAAGGAAATATCCTCAGATGAAATCTGGAAAGAAGCTTTCTGAGAAACTGCTTAGTGTTGTGTTAATTCATCTCACAGAGTTACATCTGTATTTCGTGGTTCTCTTTGCTATCCTTATTTCTGTGGAATCTGAGAACAGATATTTCGCATCCCTTTGAAGACTATAGGGCCAAAGGAAATATGCTCCGATAACAAAGAGAAAGAAGCTTTCTGAGAAACTTCTTTGTGTTTTGTGAAATCATCTCACAGAGTTACAGCTTCCCCTCAAGAAGCCTTTCGCTAAGACAGTTCTTGTGGATTTGACAAAGTGATATTTGGAAGCCCAAAGAGGGCTATGGTGAAAAAGGAAATATCCTCAGATGAAATCTGGAAAGAAGCTTTCTGAGAAACTGCTCAGTGTTCTGTTAATTCATCTCACAGAGTTACATCTGTATTTCGTGGATCTCTTTGCTAGCCTTTTTTCTGTGGAATCTGAGAACAGATATTTCGGATCACTTTGAAGACTATACGGCCAAAGGAAATATCCTCCGATAACAAAGAGAAAGAAACTTTCTGAGAAACTTCTTTGTGTTCTGTGAAATCATCTCACAGAGTTACAGCTTTCCCCTCAAGAAGCCTTTCACTAAGACAGTTCTTGTGGAATTGGCAAAGTGATATTTGGAAGCCCATATAGTGCTATGGTGAAAAAGGAAATTTCCTCAGATGAAATCTGGAAAGAAGCTTTCTGAGAAACTTCTCTGTGATGTGTGACTTCCACTCACAGAATTACATCTGTATTTCGTGGATCTCTTTGCTAGCCTTATTTCTGTGGAATCTGAGAGCAGATATTTCGGATCCCTTTGAACACTATAGGGCCAAAGGAAATATCCTCCAACAACAAAGACAAAGAATCTTTCTGAGAAACTTCTTTGTGTTCTGTGATATCATCTCACAGAGTTACAGCTTTCCCCTCAAGAAGCCTTTCGCTAAGACAGTTCTTGTGGAATTGGCAAAGTGATATTTGGAAGCCCATAGAGGGCTATGGTGAAAAAGGAAATATCCTCAGATGAAATCGGGAAAGAAGCTTTTTGAGAAACGGCTTAGTGTTCTGTTAATTCATCTCACAAAGTTACATCTGTATTTCGTGGATCTCATTGCTAGCCTTATTTCTGTGGAATCTGAGAACAGATATTTCGGATCCATTTGAAGTCTATAGGGACAAAGGAAATATCCTCCGATAACAAAGAGAAAGAAGCTTTCTGAGAAACTTCTTTGTGTTCTGTGAAATCATCTCACAGAGTTACAGCTTTCCACTCAGGAAGCCTTTCGCTAAGACAGTTCTTGTGGAATTGGCAAAGTGATATTTGGAAGAACATAGAGGGCTATGGTGAGAAAGGAAATATCCTCAGATGAAATCTGGAAAGAAGCCTTCTGAGAAACTGCTTAGTATTCTGTTAATTGATCTCACAGAGTTACATCTCTATTTCGTGGATCTCTTGGGGAGCCTTATTTCTGTGGAATCTGAGAACAGATATTTCAGATCCCTTTGAAGACTATAGGGCCAAAGGAAATATCCTCCGATACCAAAGAGAAAGAAGATTTCTGAGAAACTTCTTTGTGTTCTGTGAAATCATCTCACAGAGTTACAGCTTTCCCCTCAAGAAGCCTTTCGCTAAGACAGTTCTTGTGGAATTGGCAAAGTGATATTTGGAAGCCCTTATGGGGCTATGGTGAAAAAGGAAATATCCTCAGATGAAATCTGGAAAGAAGCTTTCTGAGAAACTGCTCTGTGATGTGTGACTTCCACTCACAGAATTACATCTGTATTTCGTGAATCTCTTTGCTAGCCTTATTTCTGTGGAATCTGAGAACAGATATTTCGGATCCCTTTGAAGACTATAGGGCCAAAGGAAATATCCTCCGATAACAAAGGAAAAGAAGCTTTCTGAGAAACTTCTTTTTGTTCTGTGAAATCATCTCACAGAGTTACAGCTTTCCCCTCAAGAAGCCTTTCGCTAAGACTGTTCTTGTGGAATTGGCAAAGTTATATTTGGAAGCCCATAGAGAGCTATGGTGAAAAAGGAAATATCCTCAGATGAAATCTGGAAAGAAGCTTTCTGAGAAACTGCTCAGTGTTCTGTTAATTCATATCACAGAGTTACATCTGTATTTCGTGGATCTCTTGGGGAGCCTTATTTCTGTGGAATCTGAGAACAGATATTTCGGATCCCTTTGAAGACTATAGGGCCAAAGGAAATATCCTCCGATAACAAAGAGAAAGAAGCTTTCTGAGAAACTTCTTTGTGTTCTGTGAAATCATCTCACAGAGTTACAGCTTTCCCCTCAAGAAGCCTTTCGCTAAGACAGTTCTTGCGGAATTGGCAAAGTGATATTTGGAAGCCCATAGAGGGCTACGGTGAAAAAGGAAATATCCTCAGATGAAATCTGGAAACAAGCTTTCTGAGAAACTGCTCTGTGATGTGTGACTTCCACTCACAGAATTACATCTGTATTTCGTGAATCTCTTTGCTAGCCTTATTTCTGTGGAATCTGAGAACAGATATTTCGGATCAGTTTGAAGACTATAAGGCCAAGGGAAATATCCTCCGATAACAAAGAGAAAGAAGCTTTCTGAGAAACATCTTTGTGTTCTGTGAAATCATCTCACAGAGTTACAGCTTTCCCCTCAAGAAGTCTTTCGCTAAGACAATTCTTGCGGAATTGGCAAAGTGATATTTGGAAGCCCATAGAGGGCTGTGTGAAAAAGGAAATATCCTCCGATGAAATCTGGAAACAAGCTTTCAGAGAAACTGCTTAGTGTTCTGTTAATTTATCTCACAGAGTTACATCTGTATTTCGTGGATCTCTTGGCGAGCCTTATTTCTGTGGAATCTGAGAACAGATATTTCGGATCCCTTTGAAGACTATAGGGCCAAAGGAAATAACCTCCTACAACAAAGGGAAAGAAGCTTTCTGAGAAACTTCTTTGTGTTCTGTGAAATCATCACACAGAGTTACAGCTTTCCCCTAAAGAAGCCTTTCGCTAAGACAGTTCTTGTGGAATTGCCAAAGTGAATTTGGAAGCCCATAGAGGGCTATGGGGAAAAAGGAAATATCCTCAGATGAAATCTGGAAAGAAGTTTTCTGAGAAACTGCTCAGTGTTCTGTTAATTCATCTCACAGAGTTACATCTATATTTCGTGAATCTCTTTGATAGCCTTATTTCTGTGGAATCTGAGAACAGATATTACGGATTCCTTTGAAGACTCTAGGGCCAAAGGAAATATCCTCCGATAACAAAGAGAAAGAGGCTTTCTGAGAAACCTCTTGGTGTTCTGTGAAATCATCTCACAGAGTTACAGCTTTCCCCTCAAGAAGCCTTTCGCTAAGACAGTTCTTGTGGAATTGGAAAAGTGATATTTGGAAGAACATAGTGGGCTATGGTGAAAAAGGAAATATCCTCAGATGAAATCTGGAAACAAACTTTCTGAGAAACTGCTTAGTGTTCTGTTAATTGACCTCACAGAGTTACATCTGTATTTCGTGGATCTCTTGGGGAGCCTTATTACTGTGGAATCTGAGAACAGATATTTCGGATCCCTTTGAAGACTATAGGGCCAAAGGATATATCCTCCGATAACAAAGGGAAAGAAGCTTTCTGAGAAACTTCTTTGTGTTCTGTGAAATCATCTCACAGAGTTACAGCTTTGCCCTCAAGAAGCCTTTCGCTAAGACAGTTCTTGTGGAATTGGGAAAGTGAATTTGGAAGCCCATAGAGGACTATGGTGAAAAAGGAAATATCCTCAGATGAAATCTGGAAAGAAGCTTTCAGAGAAACTGCTCTGTGATGTGTGACTTCCACTCACAGAATTACATCTGTATTTCATGGATCTCTTGCAAGCCTTATTTCTGTGGAATCTGAGAACAGATATATCGCATCCCTTTGAAGACTATAGGGCCAAAGGAAATATCCTCCGATAACAAAGAGAAAGAAGCTTTCTGAGAAACTTCCTTGTGTTCTGTGAAATCATCTCACAGAGTTACACCTTTCCCCTCAAGAAGCCTTTCGCTAAGACAGTTCTTGTGGAATTGGCAAAGTGATATTTGGAAGAACATAGAGGGCTATGGTGAAAAAGGAAATATCCTCAGATGAAATCTGGAAAGAAGCTTTCTGAGAAACTGCTTAGTGTTCTGTTAACTGATCTCACAGAGTTACATCTGTATTTCGTGGATCTCTTGGGGAGCCTTATTTCTGTGGAATCTGAGAACAGATATTTCGGATCATTTTGAAGACTATAGGGCCCAAGGAAATATCCTCCGATACCAAAGAGAAAGAAGCTTTCTGAGAAACTTCTTTGTGTTGTGTGAAATCATCTCACAGAGTTACAGCTTTCCCCTCAAGAAGCCTTTCGCTAAGACAGTTCTTGTAGAATTGGCAAAGTGATATTTGAAGCCCATGGAGGGCTACGGTGAAAAAGGTAATATCCTCAGATGAAATCTGGAAAGAAGCCTTCTGAGAAACTGCTTAGTGTTCTGTTAATTCATCTCACAGAGTTGCATCTGTATTTCTTGGATCTGTTTCCTAGCCCTTCTTCTTTGGAATCTGAGAACAGATATTTCGGATCACTTTGAAGACTATAGGGCCAAAGAAATATCCTCCAATAACAAAAAGAAAGAAGCTTTCTGAGAAACTTCTTTGTGTTCTGTGAAATCACCTCACAGAGTTACAGCTTTCCCCTCAAGAAGCCTTTCGCTAAGACAGTTCTTGTGTAATTGGCAAAGTGATATTTGGAACCCCTAGAGGGCTATGGTGAAAAAGGAAATATCCTCAGATGAAATCTGGAAAGAAGCTTTCTGAGAAACTGCTTAGTGTTCTGTTAATTGATCTCACAGAGTTACATCTGTATTTCGGGGATCTCTTGGGGTGCCTTATTTCTGTGGAATCTGAGTACAGATATTTCGGATCCCTTTGAAGACTATAGGGCCAAAGGAAATATCCTCCGATAACAAAGAGAAAGAAGCTTTCTGAGAAACTTCTTTGTGTCCTGTGAAATCATCTCACAGAGTTACACCTCTCCCCTCAGGAAGCCTTTCGCTAAGACAGTTCTTGTGGAATTGGCAAAGTGATATTTGGAAGCGCATAGAGGGCAATGGTGAAAAAGGAAATATCCTCAGAAGAAATTTGGAAAGAAGGTTTCTGAGAAACTGCTCTGTGATGTGTGACTTCCACTCACAGAGTTACATCTGTATTTCGTGGATCTCTTGGGGAGCCTTATTTCTGTGGAATCTGAGAACAGATATTTCGGATCCCTTTGAAGACTATAGGGCCAAAGGAAATATCCTCCGATAACAAAGAGAAAGAAGCTTTCTGAGAAACTTCTTTGTGTTCTGTGAAATAATCTCACAGAGTTACACCTTTCCCCTCAAGAAGACTTTCGCTAAGACAGTTCTTGTGGAATTGGCAAAGTGATATTTGGAAGCCCATAGAGGGCTATGGTGAAAAAGGAAATATCCTCAGATGAAATCTGGAAAGAAGCTTTCTGAGAAACTGCTCTGTGATGTGTGACTTCCACTCACAGAATTACATCTGTATTTCGTGGATCTCTTTGCTAGCCTTATTTCTGTGGAATCTGAGAACAGATATTTCAGATCCCTTTGAAGACTATAGGGCCAAAGGAAATATCCTCCGATAACAAAGAGAAAGAAGCTTTCTGAGAAACTTCTTTGTGTTCTTTGAAATCATGTCACAGAGTTACAGATTTCCCCTCAAGAAGCCTTTCGCTAAGACAGTTCTTGTGTAATTGGCAAAGTGATATTTGGAAGCCCATAGAGGGATATGGTGAAAAAGGAAATATCCTCAGATGAAATCTGGAAAGAAGCTTTCTGAGAAACTGCTTAGTGTTCTGTTAATTCATCTCACAGAGTTACATCTGTATTTCGTGGATCTCTTTGCTAGCCTTATTTCTGTGGAATCTGAGAACAGATATTTCAGATCCCTTTGAAGACTATAGGGCCCAAGGAAATATCCTCTGATAACAAAGGGAAAGAAGCTTTATGAGAAACTTCTTTGTGTTCTGTGAAATCAACTCACAGAGTTACAGCTTTCCCCTCAAGAAGACTTTCGCTAAGACAGTTCTTTTGGAATTGGCAAAGTGATATTTGGAAGCCCATAGAGGGCTATGGTGAAAAAGGAAATATCCTCAGATGAAATCTGGAAAGAAGCTTTCTCAGAAACTGCTTAGTGTTCTGTTAATTCATCTCACAGAGTTACATCTGTATTTCGTGGATCTCTTTGCTAGCCTTATTTCTGTGGAATCTGAGAACAGATATTTTGGATCCCTTTAAAGTCTATAGGGCCAAAGGAAATATCCCAGGATAACAAAGAGAAAGAACCTTTCTGAGAAACATCTTTGTGTTCTGTGAAATCATCTCACAGAGTTACAGCTTCCCTCAAGACGCCTTTCGCTGAGACAGTTCTGGTGTAATTGGCAAAGAGATATTTGGAAGCCCCTAGAGGGCTATGGTGAAAAAGTAAATATCCTCAGATGAAATCTGGAAAGAAGATTTCTGAGAAACTGCTCTGTGATGTGTGACTTCCACTCACAGAGTTACATCTGTATTTCGTGGTTCTCTTTGCTAGCCTTATTTCTGTGGAATCTGAGAACAGATATTTTGGATCCCTTTAAAGTCTATAGGGCCAAAGGAAATATCCCAGGATAACAAAGAGAAAGAACCTTTCTGAGGAACTTCTGTGTGTTCTGTGAAATCATCTCACAGAGTTACAGCTTTGCTCTCAAGAAGCCTTTCGCTAAGACAGTTCTTGTGGAATTGGCAAAGAGATATTTGGAAGCCCCTAGAGGGCTATGGTGAAAAAGTAAATATCCTCAGATGAAATCTGGAAAGAAGATTTCTGAGAAACTGCTCTGTGATGTGTGACTTCCACTCACAGAGTTACATCTGTATTTCGTGGTTCTCTTTGCTAGCCTCATTTCTGTGGAATCTGAGAACAGATATTTCGGATCCCTTTGAAGACTATAGGGCCAAAGGAAATATCTTCCGATAACCAAGAGAAAGAAGCTTTCTGAGAAACTTCTTTGTGTTCTGTGAAATCATCTCACAGAGTTACAGCTTTCCCCTCAAGAAGCCTTTCGCTAATACAGTTCTTGTGGAATTGGCAAAGTGATATTTGGAAGCCCATAGAGGGCTATGGTGAAAAAGGAAATATCCTCAGATGAAATCTGGAAAGAAGCTTTCTGAGAAACTGCTTAGTGTTCCGCTAATTCATCTCACAGAGTTACATCTGTATTTCGTGGAACTATTTGCTAGCCTTATTTCTGTGGAATCTGAGAACAGATATTTCGGATCCATTTGTAGACTATAGGGCCAAAGGAAATATCCTCCGATAACAAAGAGAAAGAAGCTTTCTGAGAAACTTCTTTGTGTTCTGTGTAATCATCTCACAGAGTTACAGCTTTCACCTTAGAAACCTTTCGCTAAGACAGTTCTTGTGGAATTGGCAAAGTGATATTTGGAAGCCCATAGAGGGCTATGATGAAAAAGGAAATATCCTCAGATGAAATCTGGAAAGAAGGTTTCTGAGAAACTGCTTAGTGTTCTGTTAATTCATCTCACAGAGTTACAACAGTATATTGTGCATCTCTTTGCTAGCATTATTTCTGTGGAATCTGAGAACAGATATTTCGGATCCTTTTGAAGAATATATGGCCAAAGGAAATATCCTCCGATAACAAAAAGAAAGAAGCTTTCTGAAAAACTTCTATGTGTTCTGTGAAATCATCTCACAGAGTTACAGCTTTCCCCTCAAGAAGCCTTTCGCTAATACAGTTCTTGTGGAATTGGCAAAGTGATATTTCGAAGCCCATAGAGGGCTATGGTGAAAAAGGAAATATCCTCAGATGAAATCTGGAAAGAAGCTTTTTGAGAAACTGCTTAGCGTTCTGTTAATTCATCTCACAGTGTTAAAACAGTGTTTTGTGGATCTCTTTGCTAGCCTTATTTCTGTGGAATCAGAGAACAGATATTTCGGATCCCTTTGAAGACTAAAGGTCCAAAGGAAATATCCTCCGATAACAAAGAGAAAGAAGCTTTCTGAGAAACTTCTTTGTGTTCTGTGAAATCATCTCACAGAGTTACAGCTTTCCCCTCAAGAAGCCTTTCGCTAAGACACTTCTTGTGGAATTGGAAAAGTGATATTTGGTAGCCCATACAGGGCTATCGTGATAAAGGAAATATCCTCAGATGAAATCTGGAAAGAAGCTTTCTGAGAAACTGCTTAGTGTTCTGTTAATTCATATCACAGAGTTACATCTGTATTTCGTGGATCTCTTCGCTAGCCTTATTTCTGTGGAATCTGAGAACAGATATTTCGGATTCCTTTGAAGAATATAGGGCCAAAGGAAATATCCTCCGAAAACAAAGAGAAAGAAGCTTTCTGAGCAACTTTTTTGTGTTCTGTGAAATCATCTCACAGAGTTACAGCTATGCTCTCAAGAAGCCTTTCGCTAAGACACTTCTTGTGGAATTGGCAAAGTGATATTTGGAAGTCCATAGAGGGCAATGGTGACAAGGAAATATCCTCAGATGAAATCTGGAAAGAAGCTTTCTGAGAAACTGCTTAGTGTTCTGTTAATTCATCTCACAGAGTTACATCTGTATTTCGTGGATCTCTTTGCTAGTCTTATTTCTGAGGAATTTGAGAACAGATATTTCTGATCCATTTGAAAACTATTGGGCCAAAGGAAATATCCTCCGATAACAGAGAGAAAGAAGCTTTCTGAGAAACTTCTTTGTGTTCTGTGATATCATCTCACAGAGTTACAGCTTTCTCGTTAAGAAGCCTTTCGCTAAGACAGTTCTTGTGGAATTGGCAAAGTGATATTTGGAAGCCCATAGAGGGCTATGGTGAAAAAGGAAATATCCTCAGATGAAATCTGGAAAGAAGCTTTCTGAGAAACTTCTAAGGGTTCTGTTAATTCATCTCACAGAGTTACATCTGTATTTCATGGATCTCTTTGCTAGCCCTATTTCTGTGGAATCTGAGAACAGATATTTCGGATCCCTTTGAAGACTATAGGGCCAAAGGAAATATCCTCCGATAACAAAGAGAAAGAAGCTTTCTGAGAAACTTCTTTGTGCTCTGTGAAATCATCTCACAGAGTTACAGCTTTCCCTTCAAGAAGCCTTTCGCTCAGACAGTTCTTGTGGAAATGGCAAAGTGATATTTGGAAGACCATAGAGGGCTAGGGTGAAAAAGGAAATATCCTCAGATGAAATCTGGAAAGAAGCTTTCTGAGAAACTGCTTAGTGTTCTGTTAATTCAGCTCACACAGTTACATCTGTATTTCGTGGATTTCTTTGCTAGCCTTATTTCTGTGGAATCTGAGAACAGATATATCGGATCCCTTTGAAGACTATAGGACCAAAGGAAATATCCTCCGATAACAAAGAGAAAGAAGCTTTCTGGGAAACTTCTTTGTGTTCTGTGAAATCATCTCACAGAGTTACAGCTTTCCCCTCAAGAATCCTTTCACTAAGACAGTTCTTGTGGAATTGGCAAAGTGATATTTGGAAGCCCATAGAGGGCTACGGTGAAAAAGGAAATATCCTCAGATGAAATCTGGAAAGATTTCTGAGAAACTGCTTAGTGTTCTGTTAATTCATCTCACAGCGATACATCTGCATTTCGTGGATCTCTTTGCTAGCCTTATTTCTGTGGAATCTGAGCACAGATATTTCGGATCCCTTTGAAGACTATAGGGCCAAAGGAAATATCCTCCGATAACAAAGAGAAAGAAGCTTTCTGAGAAACTTCTTTGTGTTCTGTGATATCATCTCACAGAGTTACAGCTTTCTCGTTAAGAAGCCTTTCGCTAAGACAGTTCTTGTGGAATTGGCAAAGTGATATTTGGAAGCCCATAGAGGGCTATGGTGAAAAAGGAAATATCCTCAGATGAAATCTGGAAAGAAGCTTTCTGAGAAACTTCTAAGGGTTCTGTTAATTCATCTCACAGAGTTACATCTGTATTTCATGGATCTCTTTGCTAGCCCTATTTCTGTGGAATCTGAGAACAGATATTTCGGATCCCTTTGAAGACTATAGGGCCAAAGGAAATATCCTCCGATAACAAAGAGAAAGAAGCTTTCTGAGAAACTTCTTTGTGTTCTGTGAAATCATCTCACAGAGTTACAGCTTTCCCTTCAAGAAGCCTTTCGCTCAGACAGTTCTTGTGGAATTGGCAAAGTGATATTTGGAAGCCCATAGAGGGCTAGGGTGAAAAAGGAAATATTCTCAGATGAAATCTGGAAAGAAGCTTTCTGAGAAACTGCTTAGTGTTCTGTTAATTCATCTCACAGAGTTACACCTGTATTTCGTGGATTTCTTTGCTAGCCTTATTTCTGTGGAATCTGAGAACAGATATATCGGATCCCTTTGAAGACTATAGGACCAAAGGAAATATCCTCCGATAACAAAGAGAAAGAAGCTTTCTGAGAAACTTCTTTGTGTTCTGTGAAATCATCTCACAGAGTTACAGCTTTCCCCTCAAGAATCCTTTCACTAAGACAGTTCTTGTGGAATTGGCAAAGTGATATTTGGAAGCCCATAGAGGGCTACGGTGTAAAAGGAAATATCCTCAGATGAAATCTGGAAAGAAGCTTTCTGAGAAACTGCTCTGTGAAGTGTGACTTCCACTCACAGAGTTACATCTGTATTTCGTGGATCTCTTTGCTAGCCTTATTTCTGTGTAATCTGAGACAGATATTTCGGATCCATTTGAAAACTATAGGGCCAAAGGAAATATCCTCCGATAACAGAGAGAAAGAAGCTTTCTGAGAAACTTCTTTGTGTTCTGTGAAATCAACTCACAGAGTTACAGCTTTGCCCTCAAGAAGGCTTTCGCTGAGACAGTTCCTGTGGAATTGGCAAAGTGATATTTGGAAGCCCATAGAGGGCAATGGTGAAAAAGGAAATATCCTCAGATGAAATGTGTAAAGAAGCTTTCTGAAAAACTTCTTAGTGTTCTGTTAATTCATTTCACAGAGTTACATCTGTATTTCGTGGATCTCTTGGGGAGCCTTATTTCTGTGGAATCTGAGAACAGATATTTCAGATCACTTTTAAGACTATCAGGCCAAAGGAAATATCCTCCGATAACAAAGAGAAAGAAGCTTTCTGAGAAACTTCTTTGTGTTCAGTGAAATCAACTCTCAGAGTTACAGCTTTCCCCTCTAGAAGCCTTTCGCTAAGATAGTTCTTGTGGAATTGGCAAAGTGATATTTGGAAGCCCATACAGGGCTATGGTGAAAAAGGAAATATCCTCAGATGAAATCTGGATAGAAGCTTTCTGAGAAACTGCTCTGTGATGTGTGACTTCCACTCACAGAGTTACAGCTGTATTTCGTGGAACTCTTTGCTAGCCTTATTTCTGTGGAATGTGAGAACAGATATTTCAGATCCCTTTGAAAACTGGAGGGTCAAAGGAAATATCCTCCGATAACAAAGAGAAAGAAGCTTTGTGAGAAACTTCTTTGTGTTCTGTGAAATCATCTCACAGAGATACAGCTTTCCCCTCAAGAAGCCTTTCGCTAAGACAGTTCTTGTGGAATTGGCAAAGTGATATTTGGAAGAACATAGAGGACTATGGTGAAAAAGGAAATATCCTCAGATGAAATCTGGAAAGAAGCTTTCTGAGAAACTGCTTAGTGTTCTGTTAATTCATCTCACCGAGTTACATCTGTATTTCCTGGATCTCTTTGCCAGCCTTATTTCTGTGGAATCTGAGAAATGATATTTCAGATCCCTTTGAAGACTATACGGCCAAAGGAAATATCCTCCGATAACAAAGAGAAAGAAGCTTTCTGAGAATCTTCTTTGTGTTCTGTGAAATCATCATACAGAGTTACACCTTTCCCCTCTAAAAGCCTTTCGCTAAAACAGTTCTTGTGGAATTTGCAAAGTGATATTTGGAAGCCCATAGAGGTCTATGATGAAAATGGAAATATCCTCAGGTGAAATCTGGAAAGAAGCTTTCTGAATAACTGCTTAGTGTTCTCTTAATTCATCTCACAGATTTACATCTGAATTTCGTGGATCTCTTTGCTAGCCTTACTTCAGTGGAATCTGAGAACAGATATTTCGGATGCCTTTGAAGACTATAGTGGCAAAGGAAATATCCTCCGATAACAAAGAGAAAGAAGCTTTCTGAGAAACTTCTTTGTGTTCTGTGAAATCATCTCACAGAGTTACATTTTCCCCTCAAAAAGCTAGTCACTAAGACAGTTCTTGTGGAATTGGCAAAGTGATATTTGGAAGCCCATACAGGGCTATGGTGTAAAAGGAAATATCCTCAGATGAAATCTGGAAAGAAGCTTTCTGAGAAACTGCTCTGTGATGTTTGACTTCCACTCAAAGAGTTACATCTGTATTTCGTGGATCTCTTTGCAACCTTATTTCTAAGGAATCTGAGAACAGATATTTCAGATCCCTTTGAAGACTATAGGGCCAAAGGAAATATCCTCCGATAACAAAGAGAAAGAAGCTTTCTCAGAAACTTCTTTGTGTTCTGTGAAATCGTCTCACAGAGTTACAGCTTTCCCCTCAAGAAGCCTTTCGCTAAGACAGTTCTTGTGAAATTGGCAAAGTGATATTTGGAAGCCCATAGAGGGCTATGTTGAAAAAGGAAATATCCTCAGATGAAGTCTGGAAAGAAGGTTTCTGAGAAACTGCTTAGTGTTCTGTTAATTCATCTCACAGAGTTACATCTGTATTTCGTGGATCTCTTTGATAGCCTTATTTCTGTGGAATCTGAGAACAGATATTTCGGATCCCTTTGTAGAATAGAGGGCCAAAGGAAATATCCTCCGATAACAAAGAGAAAGAAGCTTTCTGAGAAACTTCTTTGTGTTCTGTGAAATCATCTCACAGAGATACAGCTTCCCCTCAAGAAGCCTTTCGCTAAGACAGTTCTTGTGGAATTGACAAAGTGATATTTGGAAGCCCTAAGGGGGCTATGGTGAAAAAGGAAATATCCTCAGGTGAAATCTGGAAAGAAGCTTTCTGAGAAACTGCTCAGTGTTCTGTTAATTCATCTCACAGAGTTACATCTCTATTTCGTGGATCTCATTGCTAGCCTTATTTCTGTGGAATCTGAAAACAGATATTTCGGATCCCTTTGAAGACTATAGGGCCAAAGGAAATATCCTACGATAACAAAGAGAAAGAATCTTTCTGAGAAACTTCTTGGTGTTCTGCGAAATCATCTCACAGAGTTACAGCTTCCCCTCAAAATCCTCTCGCTAAGGCAGTTCTTGTGGAATTGACAAAGTGATATTTGGAAGCCCAAAGAGGGCTATGGTGAAAAAGGAAATATCCTCAGATGAAATCTGGAAAGAAGCTTTCTGAGAAACTGCTCAGTGTTCTGTTAATTCATCTCCCAGAGTTACATCTGTATTTCGTGGATCTCTTTGCTAGCCTTATTTCTGGGGAATCTGAGAACAGATATTTCGGATCCCTTTGAAGACTATAGGGCCAAAGGAAATATCCTCCTATAGCAAAGAGAAAGAAACTTTCTGAGAAACTTCTTTGTGTTCTGTGAAATCATCTCACAGAGTTACAGCTTTCCCCTCAAGAATCCTTTCGCTTAGACAGTTCTTGTGTAATTGGCAAAGTGATATTTGCAACCCATATAGGGCTATGGTGAAAAAGGAAATATCCTCACATGAAATCTGGAAAGAAGCCCTCTGAGAAACTGCTTACCGTTCTGTTAATTCATCTCACAGAGTTACAAAAGTATTTCGTGGATCTCTTTGCTAGCCTTATTTCTGTGGAATCTGACAACAGATATTCGGATCCCTTTGAAGACTATAGGGCCAAATTAAATATCCTCCGATAACAAAGAGAAAGAAGCTTTGTGAGAAACTTCTTTGTGTTCTGTGAAATCATCTCACAGAGTTACAGCTTTCCCCTCAAGAAGCCTTTCGCTAAGACAGTTCTTGTGGAATTGGCAAAGTGATATTTGGAAGCCCATAGAGGGCTATGGTGAAAAAGGAAATATCCTAAGATGAAATCTGGAAAGAAGCTTTCTGAGAAACTGCTCAGTGTTCTGTTAATTCATCTCACAGAGATTCAACAGTATTTCGTGGATCACTTTGCTAGCCTTATTTCTGTGGAATCTGAGAACAGATATTTCGGATCCCTTTGAAAACTATAGGGCCAAAGGAAATATCCTCCGATAACAAAGAGAAAGAAGCTTTCTGAGAAACTTCTTTGTGTTCTGTGAAATCATCTCACAGAGTTACAGCTTTCCCCTCAAGAAGCCTTTCGCTAAGACAGTTCTTGTGGAATTGGAAAAGTGATTTTTGGAAGCCCTAGAGGGCTATGGTGAAAATGGAAATATCCTCAGATGAAATCTGGAAACAAGCTTTCTGAGAAACTGCTTAGTGTTCTGTTAATTCATCTCACAGAGTTACATCTGTATTTCGTGGATCTCTTTGATAGCCTTATTTCTGTGGAATCTGAGAACAGATATTTCGGATCCCTTTGTAGAATAGAGGGCCAAAGGAAATATCCTCCGATAACAAAGAGAAAGAAGCTTTCTGAGAAACTTCCTTGTGTTCTGTGAAATCATCTCACAGAGTTACAGCTTTCCCCTCAAGAAGCCTTTCGCTAAGACAGTTCTTGTGGAATTGACAAAGTGATATTTGGAAGCCCTAAGGGGGCTATGGTGAAAAAGGAAATATCCTCAGGTGAAATCTGGAAAGAAGCTTTCTGACAAACTGCTCAGTGTTCTGTTAATTCATCTCACAAAGTTACATCTGTATTTCGTGGATCTCATTGCTAGCCTTATTTCTGTGGAATCTGAGAACAGATATTTCGGATCCTTTTGAAGACTATAGGGCCAAAGGAAATATCCTCCGATAACAAAGAGAAAGAAGCTTTCTGAGAAACTTCTTTGTGTTCTGTGAAATCATCTCACAGAGTTACAGCTTTCCCCTCAAGAATCCTTTCGCTAAGACAGTTCTTGTGGAATTGGCAAAGCGCTATTTGGAAGCCCATAGAGGGCTATGGTGAAAAAGGAAATATCCCCAGATGAAATCTGGAAAGAAGCTTTCTGAGAAACTGCTTAGTGCTCTGTTAATTCATGTCACAGAGTTACATCAGAATTTCGTGGATCTATTTGCTAGCCTTATTTCTATGGAATCTGAGAACAGATATTTCGGATCCCTTTGAAGACTATAGGGCCAAAGGAAATATCCTCTGATAACAAAGAGAAAGAAGCTTTCTGAGAAACCTCTTTGTGTTCTGTGAAATCATTTCACAGAGTTACAGCTTTCCCCTCAAGAAGCCTTTCGCTAAGACAGTTCTTGTGGAATTGGCAAAGTGATATTTGGAAGCCCATAGAGGGCTATGGTGAAAAAGGAAATATTCTCAGATGAAACATGGAATGAAGCATTCTGAGAAACTGCTCTGTGATGTGTGACTTCCACTCACAGAGTTACATCTGTATTTCGTGGATCTCTTTGCTAGCCTTATTTCTGTGGAATCTGAGAACACATATTTCGTATCCCTTTGAAGACTATAGGGCCAAAGGAAACATCCTCCGATAACAAAGAGAAAGAAGATTTCTGAGAAACTTTTTTGTGTTCTGTGAAATCATCTCACAGAGTTACAGCTTTCCCCTCGAGAAGCCTTTCGCTAAGACAGTTCTTGTGGCATTGGCAAAGTGATATTTGGAAGTCCATAGAGGGCTATGGTGAAAAAGGAAATATCCTCAGATGAAATCTGGAAAGAAGCTTTCTGAGAAACTGCTTAGTGTTGTGTTAATTCATCTCACAGAGTTACATCTGTATTTCGTGGATCTCTTTGCTAGCCTTAATTCTGTGGAATCTGAGAAAAGATATTTCGGATCCCTTTGTAGAATAGAGGGCCAAAGGAAATATCCTCCGATAACAAAGAGAAAGAAGCTTTCTGAGAAACTTCTTTGTGTTCTGTGAAATCATCTCACAGAGATACAGCTTCCCCTCAAGAAGCCTTTCGCTAAGACAGTTCTTGTGGAATTGACAAAGTGATATTTGGAAGCCCTAAGGGGGCTATGGTGAAAAAGGAAATATCCTCAGGTGAAATCTGGAAAGAAGCTTTCTGAGAAACTGCTCAGTGTTCTGTTAATTCATCTCACAGAGTTACATCTGTATTTCGTGGATCTCATTGCTAGCCATATTTCTGTGGAATCTGAAAACAGATATTTCGGATCCCTTTGAAGACTATAGGGCCAAAGGAAATATCCTACGATAACAAAGAGAAAGAATCTTTCTGAGAAACTTCTTAGTGTTCTGCGAAATCATCTCACAGAGTTACAGCTTCCCCTCAAGAATCCTTTCGCTAAGGCAGTTCTTGTAGAATTGACAAAGTGATATTTGGAAGCCCATAGAGGGCTATGGTGAAAAAGGAAATATCCTCAGATGACATCTGGAAAGAAGCTTTCTGAGAAACTGCTAAGGGTTCTGTTACTTCATCTCACAGACTTACAATAGTATTTCGTGGATCTCTTTGCTAGCCTTATTTCTGTGGAATCTGAGAACAGATGTTTCGGATTCCTTTGAAGACTCTAGGGCCAAAGGAAATATCCTCCGATAACAAAGAGAAAGAAGCTTTCTGAGAAACTTCTTTGTGTTCTGTGAAATCAACTCACAGAGTTACAGCTTTCCCCTCAAGAAGCCTTTCGCTAAGACAGTTCTTGTGGCATTGGCAAAGTGATATTTGGAAGTCCATAGAGGGCTATGGTTGAAAAGGAAATATCCTCAGATGAAATCTGGAAAGAAGCTTTCTGAGAAACTGCTCTGTGATGTGTGACTTCCACTCAAAGAGTTACATCTGTATTTCGTGGTTCTCTTTGCTAGCCTTATTTCTGTGGAATCTGAGAACAGATATTTCGGATCCCTTTGAAGACTATAGGGCCAAAGGAAATATCCTCCGATAACAAAGAGAAAGAAGCTTTCTGAGAAACTTCTTTGTGTTTTGTGAAATCATCTCACAGAGTTACAGCTTCCCCTCAAGAAGCCTTCCGCTAAGACAGTTCTTGTGGAATTGACAAAGTGATATTTGGAAGCCCAAAGAGGGCTATGGTGAAAAAGGAAATATCCTCAGATGAAATCTGTAAAGAAGCTTTCTGAGAAACTGCTCAGTGTTCTGTTAATTCATCTCACAGGGTTACATCTGTATTTCGTGTATCTCTTTGCTAGCCTTATTTCTGTGGAATCTGAGAACAGATATTTCGGATCCCTTTGAAGACTATAGGGCCAAAGGAAATATCCTCCGATAACAAAGAGAAAGAAGCTTCCTGAGAAACTTCTTTGTGTTCTGTGAAATCAGCACACAGAGTTACAGCTTTCACCTCAAGAAACCTTTCGCTAAGACTGTTCTTGCGAAATTGGCAAAGTGATATTTGGAAGCCCATAGAGGGCTATAGTGAAAAACGAAATATCCTCAGATGAAATCTGGAAAGAAGCTTTCTGAGAAACTACTTAGTGTTCTGTTAATTCATCTCACAGAGTTACATCTGTATTTCGTGTATCTCTTGGGGAGCCTTATTCCTGTGGAATCTGAGAACAGTTATTTCGGATTCCTTTCAAGACTATAGGGACATAGGAAATATCCTCCGATAACAAAGAGAAAGAAGCTTTGTGAGAAACTTCTTTGTGTTCTGTGAAATCATCTCACAGAGTTACAGCTTTCCCCTCAAGAAGCCTTTCGCTAAGACCGTTCTTGTGGAATTGGCAAAGTGATATTTGGAAACCCATAGAGGGCTATGGTGTAAAAGGAAATATCCACAGATGAAATCTGGAAAGAAGCTTTCTGAGAAACTGCTTAGTGTTCTTTTTATTCATCTCACAGAGTTACATCTGTATTTCGTGGATCTCTTTGCAACCTTATTTCTGAGGAATGTGAGAACAGATATTTCAGATCCCTTTGAAGACTATAGGGCCAAAGGAAATATCCTCCGATAACAAAGAGAAAGAAGCTTTCTGAGAAACTTCTTTGTGTTCTGTGAAATCGTCTCACAGAGTTACAGCTTTCCCCTCAAGAAGCCTTTCGCTAAGACAGTTCTTGTGGAATTGGCAAAATGATATTTGGAAGCCCGTAGAGGGCTATGTTGAAAAAGGAAATATCCTCAGATGAAATCTGGAAAGAAGCCCTCTGAGAAACTTCTTAGCGTTCTGTTAATTCATCTCACAGAGATGCAACAGTATTTCGTGGATCTCTTTGCTAGCCTTATTTCTGTGGAATCTGAGAACAGATATTTCGGATCCCTTTGAAGACTATAGGGACAAAGGAAATATCCTCCGATAACAAAGAGAAAGAAGCTTTCTGAGAAACTTCTTTGTGTTCTGTGAAATCATCTCACAGAGTTACAGCTTTCCCCTCAAGAAGCCTTTCGCTAAGACAGTTCTTGTGGAATTGGAAAAGTGATATTTGGAAGCCCTAGAGGGCTATGGTGAAAAAGGAAATATCCTCAGATGAAATCTGGAAACAAGCTTTCTGAGAAACTGCTTAGTGTTCTGTTAATTCATCTCACAGAGTTACATCTGTATTTCGTGGATCTCTTTGGTAGCCTTATTTCTGTGGAATCTGAGAAAAGATATTTCGGATCCCTTTGTAGAATAGAGGGCCAAAGGAAATATCCTCCGATAACAAAGAGAAAGAAGCTTTCTGAGAAACTTCTTTGTGTTCTGTGAAATCATCTCACAGAGATACAGCCTCCCCTCAAGAAGCCTTTCGCTAAGACAGTTCTTGTGGAATTGACAAAGTGATATTTGGAAGCCCTAAGGGGGCTATGGTGAAAAAGGAAATATCCTCAGGTGAAATCTGGAAAGAAGCTTTCTGAGAAACTGCTCAGTGTTCTGTTAATTCATCTCACAGAGTTACATCTGTATTGCGTGGATCTCATTACTAGCCATATTTCTGTGGAATCTGAAAACAGATATTTCGGATCCCTTTGAAGACTATAGGGCCAAAGGAAATATCCTACGATAACAAAGAGAAAGAATCTTTCTGAGAAACTTCTTAGTGTTCTGCGAAATCATCTCACAGAGTTACAGCTTCCCCTCAAGAATCCTTTCGCTAAGGCAGTTCTTGTGGAATTGACAAAGTGATATTTGGAAGCCCAAAGAGGGCTATGGTGAAAAAGGAAATATCCTCAGATGAAATCTGGAAAGAAGCTTTCTGAGAAACTGCTCAGTGTTCTGTTAATTCATCTCACAGAGTTACATCTGTATTTCGTGGATCTCTTTGCTAGCCTTATTTCTGGGGAATCTGAGAACAGATATTTCGGATCCCTTTGAAGACTATAGGGCCAAAGGAAATATCCTCCTATAGCAAAGAGAAAGAAACTTTCTGAGAAACTTCTTTGTGTTCTGTGAAATCATCTCACAGAGTTACAGCTTTCCCCTCAAGAATCCTTTCGCTTAGACAGTTCTTGTGTAATTGGCAAAGAGATATTTGCAACCCATATAGGGCTATGGTGAAAAAGGAAATATCCTCAGATGAAATCTGGAAAGAAGCCCTCTGAGAAACTGCTTACCGTTCTGTTAATTCATCTCACAGAGTTACAAAAGTAGTTCGTGGATCTCTTTGCTAGCCTTATTTCTGTGGAATCTGAGAACAGATATTCGGATCCCTTTGAAGACTATAGGGCCAAATTAAATATCCTCCAATAACAAAGAGAAATAAGCTTTGTGAGAAACTTCTTTGTGTTCTGTGAAATCATCTCACAGAGTTACAGCTTTCCCCTCAGGAAGCCTTTCGCTAAGACAGTTCTTGTGGAATTGGCAAAGTGATATTTGGAAGCCCATAGAGGGCTATGGTGAAAAAGGAAATATCCTCAGATAAAATCTGGAAAGAAACTTTCTGAGAAACTGCTTAGTGTTCTGTTAATTCATCTCACAGAGTTACATCAGTATTTCGTGGATCAATTTGCTAGCCTTATTTCTGGGGAATCTGAGAACAGATATTTCGGATCCCTTTGAAGACTATAGGGCCAAAGGAAATATTCTCCGATAACAAAGAGAAAGAAGCTTTCTGAGAAACCTCTTTGTGTTCTGTGAAATCATCTCACAGAGTTACAGCTTTCCCCTCAAGAAGCCTTTCGCTAAGACAGTTCTTGTGGAATTGGCAAAGTGATATTTGGAAGCCCATAGAGGGCTATGGTGAAAAAGGAAATATCCTCAGATGACATCTGGAAAGAAGCTTTCTGAGAAACTGCTAAGGGTTCTGTTACTTCATCTCACAGACTTACAATAGTATTTCGTGGATCTCTTTGCTAGCCTTATTTCTGTGGAATCTGAGAACAGATGTTTCGGATTCCTTTGAAGACTCTAGGGCCAAAGGAAATATCCTCCGATAACAAAGAGAAAGAAGCTTTCTGAGAAACTTCTTTGTGTTCTGTGAAATCAACTCACAGAGTTACAGCTTTCCCCTCAAGAAGCCTTTCGCTAAGACAGTTCTTGTGGCATTGGCAAAGTGATATTTGGAAGTCCATAGAGGGCTATGGTTGAAAAGGAAATATCCTCAGATGAAATCTGGAAAGAAGCTTTCTGAGAAACTGCTCTGTGATGTGTGACTTCCACTCAAAGAGTTACATCTGTATTTCGTGGTTCTCTTTGCAAGCCTTATTTCTGTGGAATCTGAGAACAGATATTTCGGATCCCTTTGAAGACTATAGGGCCAAAGGAAATATCCTCCAATAACAAAGAGAAAGAAGCTTTCTGAGAAACTTCTTTGTGTTTTGTGAAATCATCTCACAGAGTTACAGCTTCCCCTCAAGAAGCCTTCCGCTAAGACAGTTCTTGTGGAATTGACAAAGTGATATTTGGAAGCCCAAAGAGGGCTATGGTGAAAAAGGAAATATCCTCAGATGAAATCTGGAAAGAAGCTTTCTGAGAAACTGCTCAGTGTTCTGTTAATTCATCTCACAGAGTTACATCTGTTTTTCGTGTATCTCTTTGCTAGCCTTATTTCTGTGGAATCTGAGAACAGATATTTCGGATCCCTTTGAAGACTATAGGGCCAAAGGAAATATCCTCCGATAACAAAGAGAAAGAAGCTTCCTGAGAAACTTCTTTGTGTTCTGTGAAATCAGCTCACAGAGTTACAGCTTTCACCTCAAGAAACCTTTCGCTAAGACTGTTCTTGCGAAATTGGCAAAGTGATATTTGGAAGCCCATAGAGGGCTATAGTGAAAAACGAAATATCCTCAGATGAAATCTGGAAAGAAGCTTTCTGAGAAACTACTTAGTGTTCTGTTAATTCATCTCACAGAGTTACATCTGTATTTCGTGTATCTCTTGGGGAGCCTTATTCCTGTGGAATCTGAGAACAGTTATTTCGGATTCCTTTCAAGACTATAGGGACATAGGAAATATCCTCCGATAACAAAGAGAAAGAAGCTTTGTGAGAAACTTCTTTGTGTTCTGTGAAATCATCTCACAGAGTTACAGCTTTCCCCTCAAGAAGCCTTTCGCTAAGACCGTTCTTGTGGAATTGGCAAAGTGATATTTGGAAACCCATAGAGGGCTATGGTGTAAAAGGAAATATCCACAGATGAAATCTGGAAAGAAGCTTTCTGAGAAACTGCTTAGTGTTCTTTTTATTCATCTCACAGAGTTACATCTGTATTTCGTGGATCTCTTTGCAACCTTATTTCTGAGGAATGTGAGAACAGATATTTCAGATCCCTTTGAAGACTATAGGGCCAAAGGAAATATCCTCCGATAACAAAGAGAAAGAAGCTTTCTGAGAAACTTATTTGTGTTCTGTGAAATCGTCTCACAGAGTTACAGCTTTCCCCTCAAGAAGCCTTTCGCTAAGACAGTTCTTGTGGAATTGGCAAAATGATATTTGGAAGCCCGTAGAGGGCTATGTTGAAAAAGGATATCCTCAGATGAAATCTGGAAAGAAGCCCTCTGAGAAACTTCTTAGCGTTCTGTTAATTCATCTCACAGAGATGCAACAGTATTTCGTGGATCTCTTTGCTAGCCTTATTTCTGTGGAATCTGAGAACAGATATTTCGGATCCCTTTGAAGACTATAGGGCCAAAGGAAATATCCTCCGATAACAAAGAGAAAGAAGCTTTCTGAGAAACTTCTTTGTGTTCTGTGAAATCATCTCACAGAGATACAGCTTCCCCTCAAGAAGCCTTTCGCTAACACAGTTCTTGTGGAATTGACAAAGTGATATTTGGAAGCCCTAAGGGGGCTATGGTGAAAAAGGAAATATCCTCAGGTGAAATCTGGAAAGAAGCTTTCTGAGAAACTGCTCAGTGTTCTGTTAATTCATCTCACAGAGTTACATCTGTATTTCGTGGATCTCATTGCTAGCCATATTTCTGTGGAATCTGAAAACAGATATTTCGGATCCCTTTGAAGACTATAGGGCCAAAGGAAATATCCTACGATAACAAAGAGAAAGAATCTTTCTGAGAAACATCTTAGTGTTCTGCGAAATCATCTCACAGAGTTACAGCTTCCCCTCAAGAATCCTTTCGCTAAGGCAGTTCTTGTGGAATTGACAAAGTGATATTTGGATGCCCAAAGAGGGCTATGGTGAAAAAGGAAATATCCTCAGATGAAATCTGGAAAGAAGCTTTCTGAGAAACTGCTCAGTGTTCTGTTAATTCATCTCACAGAGTTACATCTGTATTTCGTGGATCTCTTTGCTAGCCTTATTTCTGGGGAATCTGAGAACAGATATTTCGGATCCCTTTGAAGACTATAGGGCCAAAGGAAATATCCTCCTATACCAAAGAGAAAGAAACTTTCTGAGAAACTTCTTTGTGTTCTGTGAAATCATCTCACAGAGTTACAGCTTTCCCCTCAAGAATCCTTTCGCTTAGACAGTTCTTGTGTAATTGGCAAAGTGATATTTGCAACCCATATAGGGCTATGGTGAAAAAGGAAATATCCTCAGATGAAATCTGGAAAGAAGCCCTCTGAGAAACTGCTTACCGTTCTGTTAATTCATCTCACAGAGTTACAAAAGTAGTTCGTGGATCTCTTTGCTAGCCTTATTTCTGTGGAATCTGAGAACAGATATTCGGATCCCTTTGAAGACTATAGGGCCAAATTAAATATCCTCCAATAACAAAGAGAAAGAAGCTTTGTGAGAAACTTCTTTGTGTTCTGTGAAATCATCTCACAGAGTTACAGCTTTCCCCTCAAGAAGCCTTTCGCTAAGACAGTTCTTGTGGAATTGGCAAAGTGATATTTGGAAGCCCATAGAGGGCTATGGTGAAAAAGGAAATATCCTCAGATAAAATCTGGAAAGAAACTTTCTGAGAAACTGCTTAGTGTTCTGTTAATTCATCTCACAGAGTTACATCAGTATTTCGTGGATCAATTTGCTAGCCTTATTTCTATGCAATCTGAGAACAGATATTTCGGATCCCTTTGAAGACTATAGGGCCAAAGGAAATATCCTCCGATAACAAAGAGAAAGAAGCTTTCTGAGAAACCTCTTTGTGTTCTGTGAAATCATCTCACAGAGTTACAGCTTTCCCCTCAAGAAGCCTTTCGCTAAGACAGTTCTTGTGGAATTGGCAAAGTGATATTTGGAAGCCCATAGAGGGCTATGGTGAAAAAGGAAATATCCTCAGATGACATCTGGAAAGAAGCTTTCTGAGAAACTGCTAAGGGTTCTGTTACTTCATCTCACAGACTTACAATAGTATTTCGTGGATCTCTTTGCTAGCCTTATTTCTGTGGAATCTGAGAACAGATGTTTCGGATTCCTTTGAAGACTCTAGGGCCAAAGGAAATATCCTCCGATAACAAAGAGAAAGAAGCTTTCTGAGAAACTTCTTCGTGTTCTGTGAAATCAACTCACAGAGTTACAGCTTTCCCCTCAAGAAGCCTTTCGCTAAGACAGTTCTTGTGGCATTGGCAAAGTGATATTTGGAAGTCCATAGAGGGCTATGGTTGAAAAGGAAATATCCTCAGATGAAATCTGGAAAGAAGCTTTCTGAGAAACTGCTCTGTGATGTGTGACTTCCACTCAAAGAGTTACATCTGTATTTCGTGGTTCTCTTTGCTAGCCTTATTTCTGTGGAATCTGAGAACAGATATTTCGGATCCCTTTGAAGACTATAGGGCCAAAGGAAATATCCTCCGATAACAAAGAGAAAGAAGCTTTCTGAGAAACTTCTTTGTGTTTTGTGAAATCTTCTCACAGAGTTACAGCTTCCCCTCAAGAAGCCTTCCGCTAAGACCGTTCTTGTGGAATTGACAAAGTGATATTTGGAAGCCCAAAGAGGGCTATGGTGAAAAAGGAAATATCCTCAGATGAAATCTGGAAAGAAGCTTTCTGAGAAACTGCTCAGTGTTCTGTTAATTCATCTCACAGAGTTACATCTGTATTTCGTGTATCTCTTTGCTAGCCTTATTTCTGTGGAATCTGAGAACAGATATTTCGGATCCCTTTGAAGACTATAGGGCCAAAGGAAATATCCTCCGATAACAAAGAGAAAGAAGCTTCCTGAGAAACTTCTTTGTGTTCTGTGAAATCAGCTCACAGAGTTACAGCTTTCACCTCAAGAAACCTTTCGCTAAGACTGTTCTTGCGAAATTGGCAAAGTGATATTTGGAAGCCCATAGAGGGCTATAGTGAAAAACGAAATATCCTCAGATGAAATCTGGAAAGAAGCTTTCTGAGAAACTACTTAGTGTTCTGTTATTTCATCTCACAGAGTTACATCTGTATTTCGTGTATCTCTTGGGGAGCCTTATTCCTGTGGAATCTGAGAACAGTTATTTCGGATTCCTTTCAAGACTATAGGGACATAGGAAATATCCTCCGATAACAAAGAGAAAGAAGCTTTGTGAGAAACTTCTTTGTGTTCTGTGAAATCATCTCACAGAGTTACAGCTTTCCCCTCAAGAAGCCTTTCGCTAAGACCGTTCTTGTGGAATTGGCAAAGTGATATTTGGAAACCCAAAGAGGGCTATGGTGTAAAAGGAAATATCCACAGATGAAATCTGGAAAGAAGCTTTCTGAGAAACTGCTTAGTGTTCTTTTTATTCATCTCACAGAGTTACATCTGTATTTCGTGGATCTCTTTGCAACCTTATTTCTGAGGAATGTGAGAACAGATATTTCAGATCCCTTTGAAGACTATAGGGCCAAAGGAAATATCCTCCGATAACAAAGAGAAAGAAGCTTTCTGAGAAACTTCTTTGTGTTCTGTGAAATCGTCTCACAGAGTTACAGCTTTCCCCTCAAGAAGCCTTTCGCTAAGACAGTTCTTGTGGAATTGGCAAAATGATATTTGGAAGCCCGTAGAGGGCTATGTTGAAAAAGGAAATATCCTCAGATGAAATCTGGAAAGAAGCCCTCTGAGAAACTTCTTAGCGTTCTGTTAATTCATCTCACAGAGATGCAACAGTATTTCGTGGATCTCTTTGCTAGCCTTATTTCTGTGGAATCTGAGAACAGATATTTCGGATCCCTTTGAAGACTATAGGGACAAAGGAAATATCCTCCGATAACAAAGAGAAAGAAGCTTTCTGAGAAACTTCTTTGTGTTCTGTGAAATCATCTCACAGAGTTACAGCTTTCCCCTCAAGAAGCCTTTCGCTAAGACAGTTCTTGTGGAATTGGAAAAGTGATATTTGGAAGCCCTAGAGGGCTATGGTGAAAAAGGAAATATCCTCAGATGAAATCTGGAAACAAGCTTTCTGAGAAACTGCTTAGTGTTCTGTTAATTCATCTCACAGAGTTACATCTGTATTTCGTGGATCTCTTTGATAGCCTTATTTCTGTGGAATCTGAGAAAAGATATTTCGGATCCCTTTGTAGAATAGAGGGCCAAAGGAAATATCCTCCGATAACAAAGAGAAAGAAGCTTTCTGAGAAACTTCTTTGTGTTCTGTGAAATCATCTCACAGAGATACAGCTTCCCCTCAAGAAGCCTTTCGCTAAGACAGTTCTTGTGGAATTGACAAAGTGATATTTGGAAGCCCTAAGGGGGCTATGGTGAAAAAGGAAATATCCTCAGGTGAAATCTGGAAAGAAGCTTTCTGAGAAACTGCTCAGTGTTCTGTTAATTCATCTCACAGAGTTACATCTGTATTGCGTGGATCTCATTGCTAGCCATATTTCTGTGGAATCTGAAAACAGATATTTCGGATCCCTTTGAAGACTATAGGGCCAAAGGAAATATCCTACGATAACAAAGAGAAAGAATCTTTCTGAGAAACTTCTTAGTGTTCTGCGAAATCATCTCACAGAGTTACAGCTTCCCCTCAAGAATCCTTTCGCTAAGGCAGTTCTTGTGGAATTGACAAAGTGATATTTGGAAGCCCAAAGAGGGCTATGGTGAAAAAGGAAATATCCTCAGATGAAATCTGGAAAGAAGCTTTCTGAGAAACTGCTCAGTGTTCTGTTAATTCATCTCACAGAGTTACATCTGTATTTCTGGGATCTCTTTGCTAGCCTTATTTCTGGGGAATCTGAGAACAGATATTTCGGATCCCTTTGAAGACTATAGGGCCAAAGGAAGTATCCTCCTATACCAAAGAGAAAGAAACTTTCTGAGAAACTTCTTTGTGTTCTGTGAAATCATCTCACAGAGTTACAGCTTTCCCCTCAAGAATCCTTTCGCTTAGACAGTTCTTGTGTAATTGGCAAAGTGATATTTGCAACCCATATAGGGCTATGGTGAAAAAGGAAATATCCTCAGATGAAATCTGGAAAGAAGCCCTCTGAGAAACTGCTTACCGTTCTGTTAATTCATCTCACAGAGTTACAAAAGTAGTTCGTGGATCTCTTTGCTAGCCTTATTTCTGTGGATTCTGAGAACAGATATTCGGATCCCTTTGAAGACTATAGGGCCAAATTAAATATCCTCCAATAACAAAGAGAAAGAAGCTTTGTGAGAAACTTCTTTGTGTTCTGTGAAATCATCTCACAGAGTTACAGCTTTCCCCTCAGGAAGCCTTACGCTAAGACAGTTCTTGTGGAATTGGCAAAGTGATATTTGGAAGCCCATAGAGGGCTATGGTGAAAAAGGAAATATCCTCAGATAAAATCTGGAAAGAAACTTTCAGAGAAACTGCTTAGTGTTCTGTTAATTCATCTCACAGAGTTACATCAGTATTTCGTGGATCAATTTGCTAGCCTTATTTCTATGCAATCTGAGAACAGATATTTCGGATCCCTTTGAAGACTATAGGGCCAAAGGAAATATCCTCCGATAACAAAGAGAAAGAAGCTTTCTGAGAAACCTCTTTGTGTTCTGTGAAATCATCTCACAGAGTTACAGCTTTCCCCTCAAGAAGCCTTTCGCTAAGACAGTTCTTGTGGAATTGGCAAAGTGATATTTGGAAGCCCATAGAGGGCTATGGTGAAAAAGGAAATATCCTCAGATGACATCTGGAAAGAAGCTTTCTGAGAAACTGCTAAGGGTTCTGTTACTTCATCTCACAGACTTACAATAGTATTTCGTGGATCTCTTTGCTAGCCTTATTTCTGTGGAATCTGAGAACAGATGTTTCGGATTCCTTTGAAGACTCTAGGGCCAAAGGAAATATCCTCCGATAACAAAGAGAAAGAAGCTTTCTGAGAAACATCTTTGTGTTCTGTGAAATCAACTCACAGAGTTACAGCTTTCCCCTCAAGAAGCCTTTCGCTAAGACAGTTCTTGTGGCATTGGCAAAGTGATATTTGGAAGTCCATAGAGGGCTATGGTTGAAAAGGAAATATCCTCAGATGAAATCTGGAAAGAAGCTTTCTGAGAAACTGCTCTGTGATGTGTGACTTCCACTCACAGAGTTACATCTGTATTTCGTGGTTCTCTTTGCTAGCCTTATTTCTGTGGAATCTGAGAACAGATATTTCGGATACCTTTGAAGACTATAGGGCCAAAGGAAATATCCTCCGATAACAAAGAGAAAGAAGCTTTCTGAGAAACTTCTTTGTGTTTTGTGAAATCATCTCACAGAGTTACAGCTTCTCCTCAAGAAGCCTTCCGCTAAGACAGTTCTTGTGGAATTGACAAAGTGATATTTGGAAGCCCAAAGAGGGCTATGGTGAAAAAGGAAATATCCTCAGATGAAATCTGTAAAGAAGCTTTCTGAGAAACTGCTCAGTGTTCTGTTAATTCATCTCACAGAGTTACATCTGTATTTCGTGTATCTCTTTGCTAGCCTTATTTCTGTGGAATCTGAGAACAGATATTTCGGATCCCTTTGAAGACTATAGGGCCAAAGGAAATATCCTCCGATAACAAAGAGAAAGAAGCTTCCTGAGAAACTTCTTTGTGTTCTGTGAAATCAGCTCACAGAGTTACAGCTTTCACCTCAAGAAACCTTTCGCTAAGACTGTTCTTGCGAAATTGGCAAAGTGATATTTGGAAGCCCATAGAGGGCTATAGTGAAAAACGAAATATCCTCAGATGAAATCTGGAAAGAAGCTTTCTGAGAAACTACTTAGTGTTCTGTTAATTCATCTCACAGAGTTACATCTGTATTTCGTGTATCTCTTGGGGAGCCTTATTCCTGTGGAATCTGAGAACAGTTATTTCGGATTCCTTTCAAGACTATAGGGACATAGGAAATATCCTCCGATAACAAAGAGAAAGAAGCTTTGTGAGAAACTTCTTTGTGTTCTGTGAAATCATCTCACAGAGTTACAGCTTTCCCCTCAAGAAGCCTTTCGCTAAGACCGTTCTTGTGGAATTGGCAAAGTGATATTTGGAAACCCATAGAGGGCTATGGTGTAAAAGGAAATATCCACAGATGAAATCTGGAAAGAAGCTTTCTGAGAAACTGCTTAGTGTTCTTTTTATTCATCTCACAGAGTTACATCTGTATTTCGTGGATCTCTTTGCAACCTTATTTCTGAGGAATGTGAGAACAGATATTTCAGATCCCTTTGAAGACTATAGGGCCAAAGGAAATATCCTCCGATAACAAAGAGAAAGAAGCTTTCTGAGAAACTTCTTTGTGTTCTGTGAAATCGTCTCACAGAGTTACAGCTTTCCCCTCAAGAAGCCTTTCGCTAAGACAGTTCTTGTGGAATTGGCAAAATGATATTTGGAAGCCCGTAGAGGGCTATGTTGAAAAAGGAAATATCCTCAGATGAAATCTGGAAAGAAGCCCTCTGAGAAACTTCTTAGCGTTCTGTTAATTCATCTCACAGAGATGCAACAGTATTTCGTGGATCTCTTTGCTAGCCTTATTTCTGTGGAATCTGAGAACAGATATTTCGGATCCCTTTGAAGACTATAGGGACAAAGGAAATATCCTCCGATAACAAAGAGAAAGAAGCTTTCTGAGAAACTTCTTTGTGTTCTGTGAAATCATCTCACAGAGTTACAGCTTTCCCCTCAAGAAGCCTTTCGCTAAGACAGTTCTTGTGGAATTGGAAAAGTGATATTTGGAAGCCCTAGAGGGCTATGGTGAAAAAGGAAATATCCTCAGATGAAATCTGGAAACAAGCTTTCTGAGAAACTGCTTAGTGTTCTGTTAATTCATCTCACAGAGTTACATCTGTATTTCATGGATCTCTTTGATAGCCTTATTTCTGTGGAATCTGAGAAAAGATATTTCGGATCCCTTTGTAGAATAGAGGGCCAAAGGAAATATCCTCCGATAACAAAGAGAAAGAAGCTTTCTGAGAAACTTCTTTGTGTTCTGTGAAATCATCTCACAGAGATACAGCTTCCCCTCAAGAAGCCTTTCGCTAAGACAGTTCTTGTGGAATTGACAAAGTGATATTTGGAAGCCCTAAGGGGGCTATGGTGAAAAAGGAAATATCCTCAGGTGAAATCTGGAAAGAAGCTTTCTGAGAAACTGCTCAGTGTTCTGTTAATTCATCTCACAGAGTTACATCTGTATTGCGTGGATCTCATTGCTAGCCATATTTCTGTGGAATCTGAAAACAGATATTTCGGATCCCTTTGAAGACTATAGGGCCAAAGGAAATATCCTACGATAACAAAGAGAAAGAATCTTTCTGAGAAACTTCTTAGTGTTCTGCGAAATCATCTCACAGAGTTACAGCTTCCCCTCAAGAATCCTTTCGCTAAGACAGTTCTTGTGGAATTGACAAAGTGATATTTGGAAGCCCAAAGAGGGCTATGGTGAAAAAGGAAATATCCTCAGATGAAATCTGGAAAGAAGCTTTCTGAGAAACTGCTCAGTGTTCTGTTAATTCATCTCACAGAGTTACATCTGTATTTCGTGGATCTCTTTGCTAGCCTTATTTCTGGGGAATCTGAGAACAGATATTTCGGATACCTTTGAAGACTATAGGGCCAAAGGAAATATCCTCCTATAGCAAAGAGAAAAAACTTTCTGAGAAACTTCTTTGTGTTCTGTGAAATCATCTCACAGAGTTACAGCTTTCCCCTCAAGAATCCTTTCGCTTAGACAGTTCTTGTGTAATTGGCAAAGTGATATTTGCAACCCATATAGGGCTATGGTGAAAAAGGAAATATCCTCAGATGAAATCTGGAAAGAAGCCCTCTGAGAAACTGCTTACCGTTCTGTTAATTCATCTCACAGAGTTACAAAAGTAGTTCGTGGATCTCTTTGCTAGCCTTATTTCTGTGGAATCTGAGAACAGATATTCGGATCCCTTTGAAGACTATAGGGCCAAATTAAATATCCTCCAATAACAAAGAGAAAGAAGCTTTGTGAGAAACTTCTTTGTGTTCTGTGAAATCATCTCACAGAGTTACAGCTTTCCCCTCAGGAAGCCTTTCGCTAAGACAGTTCTTGTGGAATTGGCAAAGTGATATTTGGAAGCCCATAGAGGGCTATGGTGAAAAAGGAAATATCCTCAGATAAAATCTGGAAAGAAACTTTCTGAGAAACTGCTTAGTGTTCTGTTAATTCATCTCACAGAGTTACATCAGTATTTCGTGGATCAATTTGCTAGCCTTATTTCTATGCAATCTGAGAACAGATATTTCGGATCCCTTTGAAGACTATAGGGCCAAAGGAAATATCCTCCGATAACAAAGAGAAAGAGGCTTTCTGAGAAACCTCTTTGTGTTCTGTGAAATCATCTCACAGAGTTACAGCTTTCCCCTCAAGAAGCCTTTCGCTAAGACAGTTCTTGTGGAATTGGCAAAGTGATATTTGGAAGCCCATAGAGGGCTATGGTGAAAAAGGAAATATCCTCAGATGACATCTGGAAAGAAGCTTTCTGAGAAACTGCTAAGGGTTCTGTTACTTCATCTCACAGACTTACAATAGTATTTCATGGATCTCTTTGCTAGCCTTATTTCTGTGGAATCTGAGAACAGATGTTTCGGATTCCTTTGAAGACTCTAGGGCCAAAGGAAATATCCTCCGATAACAAAGAGAAAGAAGCTTTCTGAGAAACTTCTTTGTGTTCTGTGAAATCAACTCACAGAGTTACAGCATTCCCCTCAAGAAGCCTTTCGCTAAGACAGTTCTTGTGGCATTGGCAAAGTGATATTTGGAAGTCCATAGAGGGCTATGGTTGAAAAGGAAATATTCTCAGATGAAATCTGGAAAGAAGCTTTCTGAGAAACTGCTCTGTGATGTGTGACTTCCACTCAAAGAGTTACATCTGTATTTCGTGGTTCTCTTTGCTAGCCTTATTTCTGTGGAATCTGAGAACAGATATTGCGGATACCTTTGAAGACTATAGGGCCAAAGGAAATATCCTCCGATAACAAAGAGAAAGAAGCTTTCTGAGAAACTTCTTTGTGTTTTGTGAAATCATCTCACAGAGTTACAGCTTCCCCTCAAGAAGCCTTCCGCTAAGACAGTTCTTGTGGAATTGACAAAGTGATATTTGGAAGCCCAAAGAGGGCTATGGTGAAAAAGTAAATATCCTCAGATGAAATCTGTAAAGAAGCTTTCTGAGAAACTGCTCAGTGTTCTGTTAATTCATCTCACAGAGTTACATCTGTATTTCGTGTATCTCTTTGCTAGCCTTATTTCTGTGGAATCTGAGAACAGATATTTCGGATCCCTTTGAAGACTATAGGGCCAAAGGAAATATCCTCCGATAACAAAGAGAAAGAAGCTTCCTGAGAAACTTCTTTGTGTTCTGTGAAATCAGCTCACAGAGTTACAGCTTTCACCTCAAGAAACCTTTCGCTAAGACTGTTCTTGCGAAATTGGCAAAGTGATATTTGGAAGCCCATAGAGGGCTATAGTGAAAAACGAAATATCCTCAGATGAAATCTGGAAAGAAGCTTTCTGAGAAACTACTTAGTGTTCTGTTAATTCATCTCACAGAGTTACATCTGTATTTCGTGTATCTCTTGGGGAGCCTTATTCCTGTGGAATCTGAGAACAGTTATTTCGGATTCCTTTCAAGACTATAGGGACATAGGAAATATCCTCCGATAACAAAGAGAAAGAAGCTTTGTGAGAAACTTCTTTGTGTTCTGTGAAATCATCTCACAGAGTTACAGCTTTCCCCTCAAGAAGCCTTTCGCTAAGACCGTTCTTGTGGAATTGGCAAAGTGATATTTGGAAACCCATAGAGGGCTATGGTGTAAAAGGAAATATCCACAGATGAAATCTGGAAAGAAGCTTTCTGAGAAACTGCTTAGTGTTCTTTTTATTCATCTCACAGAGTTACATCTGTATTTCGTGGATCTCTTTGCAACCTTATTTCTGAGGAATGTGAGAACAGATATTTCAGATCCCTTTGAAGACTATAGGGCCAAAGGAAATATCCTCCGATAACAAAGAGAAAGAAGCTTTCTGAGAAACTTCTTTGTGTTCTGTGAAATCGTCTCACAGAGTTACAGCTTTCCCCTCAAGAAGCCTTTCGCTAAGGCAGTTCCTGTGGAATTGGCAAAATGATATTTGGAAGCCCGTAGAGGGCTATGTTGAAAAAGGAAATATCCTCAGATGAAATCTGGAAAGAAGCCCTCTGAGAAACTTCTTAGCGTTCTGTTAATTCATCTCACAGAGATGCAACAGTATTTCGTGGATCTCTTTGCTAGCCTTATTTCTGTGGAATCTGAGAACAGATATTTCGGATCCCTTTGAAGACTATAGGGACAAAGGAAATATCCTCCGATAACAAAGAGAAAGAAGCTTTCTGAGAAACTTCTTTGTGTTCTGTGAAATCATCTCACAGAGTTACAGCTTTCCCCTCAAGAAGCCTTTCGCTAAGACAGTTCTTGTGGAATTGGAAAAGTGATATTTGGAAGCCCTAGAGGGCTATGGTGAAAAAGGAAATATCCTCAGATGAAATCTGGAAACAAGCTTTCTGAGAAACTGCTTAGTGTTCTGTTAATTCATCTCACAGAGTTACATCTGTATTTCGTGGATCTCTTTGATAGCCTTATTTCTGTGGAATCTGAGAAAAGATATTTCGGATCCCTTTGTAGAATAGAGGGCCAAAGGAAATATCCTCCGATAACAAAGAGAAAGAAGCTTTCTGAGAAACTTCTTTGTGTTCTGTGAAATCATCTCACAGAGATACAGCTTCCCCTCAAGAAGCCTTTCGCTAAGACAGTTCTTGTGGAATTGACAAAGTGATATTTGGAAGTCCTAAGGGGGCTATGGTGAAAAAGGAAATATCCTCAGGTGAAATCTGGAAAGAAGCTTTCTGAGAAACTGCTCAGTGTTCTGTTAATTCATCTCACAGAGTTACATCTGTATTTCGTGGATCTCATTGCTAGCCATATTTCTGTGGAATCTGAAAACAGATATTTCGGATCCCTTTGAAGACTATAGGGCCAAAGGAAATATCCTACGATAACAAAGAGAAAGAAGCTTTCTGAGAAACTTCCTTGTGTTCTGTGAAATCATCTCACAGAGTTACAGCTTTCCCTCAGGAAGCCTTTCGCTAAGACAGTTCTTCTGGAATTGGCAAAGTGATATTTGGAAGCCCATAGAGGGCTATGGTGAAAAAGGAAATATCCCCAGATGACATCTGGAAAGAAGCTTTCTGAGAAACTGCTTAGTGTTCTGTTAATTCATCTCACAGAGTTACATCAGAATTTCGTGGATCTATTTGCTAGCCTTATTTCTATGGAATCTGAGAACAGATATTTCGGATCCCTTTGAAGACTATAGGGCCAAAGGAAATATCCTCTGATAAAAAAGAGAAAGAAGCTTTCTGAGAAACCTCTTTGTGTTCTGTGAAATCATTTCACAGAGTTGCAGCTTTCCCCTCAAGGAGCCTTTCGCTAAGACAGTTCTTGTGGAATTGGCAAAGTGATATTTGGAAGCCCATAGAGGGCTATGGTGAAAAAGGAAATATTCTCAGATGAAACCTGGAATGAAGCATTCTGAGAAACTGCTCTGTGATGTGTGACTTCCACTCACAGAGTTACATCTGTATTTCGTGGATCTCTTTGCTAGCCTTATTTCTGTGGAATCTGAGAACACATATTTCGTATCCCTTTGAAGACTATAGGGCCAAAGGAAACATCCTCCGATAACAAAGAGAAAGAAGCTTTCTGAGAAACTTTTTTGTGTTCTGTGAAATCATCTCACAGAGTTACAGCTTTCCCCTCGAGAAGCCTTTCGCTAAGACAGTTCTTGTGGCATTGGCAAAGTGATATTTGGAAGTCCATAGAGGGCTATGGTGAAAAAGGAAATATCCTCAGATGAAATCTGGAAAGAAGCTTTCTGAGAAACTGCTTAGTGTTGTGTTAATTCATCTCACAGAGTTACATCTGTATTTCGTGGTTCTCTTTGCTAGCCTTATTTCTGTGGAATCTGAGAACAGAGATTTCGGATCACTTTGAAGACTATAGACCAAAGGAAATATCCTCCGATAACAAAGAGAAAGAAGCTTTCTGAGAAACTTCTTTGTGTTCTGTGAAATCATCTCACAGAGTTACAGCTTTCACCTCAAGAAACCTTTCGCTAAGACTGTTCTTGCGAAATTGGCAAAGTGATATTTGGAAGCCCATAGAGGGCTATAGTGAAAAACGAAATATCCTCAGATGAAATCTGGAAAGAATCTTTCTGAGAAACTGCTTAGTGTTCTGTTAATTCATCTCACAGAGTTACATCTGTATTTCGTGTATCTCTTGGGGAGCCTTATTCCTGTGGAATCTGAGAACAGTTATTTCGGATCCCTTTCAAGACTATAGGGACATAGGAAATATCCTCCGATAACAAAGAGAAACAAGCTTTGTGAGAAACTTCTTTGTGTTCTGTGAAATCATCTCTCAGAGTTACAGTTTTCCCCTGAAGAAGCCTTTCACTAAGACAGTTCTTGTGGAATTGGCAAAGTGATATTTGGAAACCCATAGAGGGCTATGGTGAAAAAGGAAATATCAACAGATGAAATCTGGAAAGAAGCTTTCTGAGAAACTGCTTAGTGTTCTTTTTATTCATCTCACAGAGTTACATCTGTATTTCTGGATCTCTTTGCAACCTTATTTCTGAGGAATGTGAGAACAGATATTTCAGATCCCTTTGAAGACTATAGGGCCAAAGGAAATATCCTCCGATAACAAAGAGATAGAAGCTTTCTGAGAAACTTCTTTGTGTTCTGTGAAATCGTCTCACAGAGTTACAGCTTTCCCCTCAAGAAGCCTTTCGCTAAGACAGTTCTTGTGGAATTGGCAAAGAGATGTTTGGAAGCCCATAGAGGGCTATGTTGAAAAAGGAAATATCCTGAGATGAAATCTGGAAAGAAGCCCTCTGAGAAACTGCTTAGTGTTCTGTTAGTTCATCTCACAGAGTTACATCAGTATTTCGTGGATCTATTTGCTAGCCTTATTTCTATGGAATCTGAGAACAGATATTTCGGATCCCTTTGAAGACTATAGGGACAAAGGAAATTTCCTCCGATAACAAAGAGAAAGAAGCTTTCTGAGAAACTTCTTTGTGTTCTCTGAAATCATCTCACAGAGTTACAGCTTTCCCCTCAAGAAGCCTTTCGCTAAGACAGTTCTTGGGAATTGGAAAGGTGATATTTGGAAGGCCTAGAGGGCTATGGTGAAAAAGGAAATATCCTCAGATGAAATCTGGAAAGAAGGTTTCTGAGAAACTGCTTAGTGTTCTGTTAATTCATCTCACAGAGTTACATCTGTATTTCGTGGATCCCTTTGCTAGCCTTATTTCTGTGGAATCTGAGAACACATATTTCGGATCCCTTTGAAGACTATAGGGCCAAAGGAAATATCCTTCGATAACAAAGGGAAAGAAGCTTTCTGAGAAACTTCTTTGTGTTCTGTGATATCATCTCACAGAGTTACAGCTTTCCCCTTAAGAAGCCTTTCGCTAAGACAGTTCTTGTGGAATTGGCAAAGTGATATTTGGTAGCCCATAGAGGGCTATGGTGAAAAAGGAAATATCCTCAGATGAAATCGGGAAAGAAGCTTTCTGAGAAACTGCTTAGTGTTCTGTTAATTGATCTCACAGAGTAACATCTCTATTTCGTGGATCTCTTGGGGAGCCTTATTTCTGTGGAATCTGAGAACAGATATTTCAGATCCCTTTGAAGACTATAGGGCCAAAGGAAATATCCTCCGATACCAAAGAGAAAGAAGCTTTCTGAGAAACTTCTTTGTGTTCTGTGAAATCATCTCACAGAGTTACAGCTTTCCCCTGAAGAAGCCTTTCGCTAAGACAGTTCTTGTGGAATTGGCAAAGTGATATTTGGAAACCCATAGAGGGCTATGGTGTAAAAGGAAATATCCGCAGATGAAATCTGGAAAGAAGCTTTTTGAGAAACTGCTTAGTGTTCTTTTTATTCATCTCACAGAGTTACATCTGTATTTCTTGGATCTCTTTGCAACCTTATTTCTGAGGAATGTGAGAACAGATATTTCAGATCCCTTTGAAGACTATAGGGCCAAAGGAAATATCCTCCGATAACAAAGAGAAAGAAGCTTTCTGAGAAACTTCTTGGTGTTCTGTGAAATTGTCTCACAGAGTTACAGCTTTCCCCTCAAGAAGCCTTTCGCTAAGACAGTTCTTGTGGAATTGGCAAAGTGATATTTGAAGCCCATAGAGGGCTATGGTGAAAAAGGAAATATCCTCAGATGAAATCGGGAAAGAAGATTTCTGAGAAACTGCTTAGTGTTCTGTTAATTCATCTCACAAAGTTATATCAGTATTTCGTGGATCTCATTGCTAGCCTTATTTCTGTGGAATCTGAGAACAGATACTTCGGATCCATTTGAAGTCTGTAGGGACAAAGGAAATATCCTCCGATAACAAAGAGAAAGAAGCTTTCTGAGAAACTTCTTTGTGTTCTGTGAAATCATCTCACAGAGTTACAGCTTTCCCCTCAAGAAGCCTTTCGCTAAGACTGTTCTTGTGGAATTGGCAAAGTTATATTTGGAAGCCCATAGAGAGCTATGGTGAAAAAGGAAACATCCTCAGATGAAATCTGGAAAGAAGCTTTCTGAGAAACTGTTTAGTGTTCTGTTAATTCATATCACAGAGTTACATCTGTATTTCGTGGATCTCTTGGGGAGCCTTATTTCTGTGGAATCTGAGAACAGATATTTCGGATCCCTTTGAAGACTCTAGGGCCAAAGGAAATATCCCCCTATAACAAAGAGAAAGAAGCTTTCTGAGAAACTTCTTTGTGTTCTGTGAAATCATCTCACAGAGTTGCAGCTTTCCCCTCAAGAAGCCTTTCCCTAAGACAGTTCTTGCGGAATTGGCAAAGTGATATTTGGAAGCCCATAGAGGGCTATGGTAAAAAAGGAAATATCCTCAGATGAAATCTGAAAAGAAGCTTTCTGAGAAACTGCTTAGTGTTCTGTTAATTCATCTCACAGAGTTACATCTGTATTTCGTGGATCTCATTGCTACCCTTATTTCTGTGGAATCTGAGAACAGATATTTCGGGTCCCTTTGAAGACTATAGGGAAAAAAGGAAATATCCTCCGATAACAAAGAGAAAGAAGCTTTCTGAGATACTTCTTTGTGTTCTGTGAAATCATCTCACAGAGTTACACCTTTCCCCTCAAGAAGCCTTTCGCTAAGACAGTTCTTGTGGAATTGGCAAAGTGATATTTGGAAGAACATATAGGGCTATGGTGAAAAAGGAAATATCCTCAGATGAAATCTGGAAAGAAGCTTTCTGAGAAACCGCTTAGTGTTCTGTTAATTCATCTCACAGAGTTACATCTGTATTTCGTGGATCTCTTGGGGAGCCTTATTTCTGTGGAATCTGAGAACAGATATTTCAGATCCCTTTGAAGACTATAGGGCCAAAGGAAATATCCTCCGATAACAAAGGGAAAGAGGCTTTCTGAGAAACTTCTTTGTGTTCTGTGAAATCATCTCACAGCGTTACAGGTTTCCCCTCAAGAAGCCTTTCGCTAAGACAGTTCTTGTGGAATTGGCAAAGTGATATTTGGAAGCCCTTAGAGGTCTATGGTGAAAAAGGAAATATCCTCAGATGAAATCTGGAAAGAAGCTTTCTGAGAAACTGCTTAGTATTCTGTTAATTCATCTAACAGAGTTACATCTGTATTTCGTGGATCTCATTGCTAGCCTTATTTCTGTGGAATCTGAGAACAGATATTTCGGATCCCTTTGAAGACAATAGGGCCAAAGGAAATATCCTCCGATAACAAAGAGAAAGAAGCTTTCTGAGAAACATCTTTGTGTTCTGTGAAATCATCTCACAGAGTTACAGCTTTCCCCTCTAGAAGTCTTTCGCTAAGACAATTCTTGCGGAATTGGCAAAGTGATATTTGGAAGCCCATAGAGGGCTGTGGTGAAAAAGGAAATATCCTCCGATGAAATCTGGAAACAAGCTTTCAGAGAAACTGCTTAGTGTTCTGTTAATTTATCTCACAGAGTTACATCTGTATTTCGTGGATCTCTTGGCGAGGCTTATTTCTGTGGAATCTGAGAACAGATATTTCGGATCCCTTTGAAGACTATAGGGCCAAAGGAAATAACCTCCGACAACAAAGGGAAAGAAGCTTTCTGAGAAACTTCTTTGTGTTCTGTGAAATCATCACACAGAGTTACAGCTTTCCCCTAAAGAAGCCTTTCGCTAAGACAGTTCTTGTGGAATTGGCAAAGTGAATTTGGAAGCCCATAGAGGGCTATGGGGAAAAAGGAAATATCCTCAGATGAAATCTGGAAAGAAGTTTTCTGAGAAACTGCTCAGTTTTCTGTTAATTCATCTCACAGAGTTACATCTCTATTTCGTGGATCTCTTGGGGAGCCTTATTTCTGTGGAATCTGAGAACAGATATTTCAGATCCCTTTGAAGACTATAGGGCCAAAGGAAATATCCTCGGATACCAAAGAGAAAGAAGCTTTCTGAGAAACTTCTTTGTGTTCTGTGAAATCATCTCACAGAGTTACAGCTTTCCCCTGAAGAAGCCTTTCGCTAAGAGAGTTCTTGTGGAATTGGCAAAGTGATATTTGGAAACCCATAGAGGGCTATGGTGTAAAAGGAAATATCCGCAGATGAAATCTGGAAAGAAGCTTTTTGAGAAACTGCTTAGTGTTCTTTTTATTCATCTCACAGAGTTACATCTGTATTTCGTGGATCTCTTTGCAACCTTATTTCTGAGGAATGTGAGAACAGATATTTCAGATCCCTTTGAAGACTATAGGGCCAAAGGAAATATCCTCCGATAACAAAGAGAAAGAAGCTTTCTGAGAAACTTCTTTGTGTTCTGTGAAATTGTCTCACAGAGTTACAGCTTTCCCCTCAAGAAGCCTTTCGCTAAGACAGTTCTTGTGGAATTGGCAAAGTGATATTTGAAGCCCATAGAGGGCTATGGTGAAAAAGGAAATATAATCAGATGAAATCCGGAAAGAAGCCTTCGGAGAAACAGCTTAGTATTCTGTTAATTGATCTGACAGAGTTACATCTCTATTTCGTGGATCTCTTGGGGAGCCTTATTTCTGTGGAATCTGAGAACAGATATTTCAGATCCCTTTGAAGACTATAGGGCCAAAGGAAATATCCTTTGAAACCAAAGAGAAAGAAGCTTTCTGAGAAACTTCTTTGTGTTCTGTGAAATCATCTCACAGAGTTACAGCTTTCCCCTCAAGAAGCCTTTCGCTAAGACAGTTCTTGTGGAATTGGCAAAGTGATATTTGGAAGCCCTTATAGGGCTATGGTGAAAAAGGAAATATCCTCAGATGAAATCTGGAAAGTAGCTTTCTGAGAAACTCCTCTGTGATGTGTGACTTCCACTCACAGAATTACATCTGTATTTCGTGAATCTCTTTGCTAACCTTATTTCTGTGGAATCTGAGAACAGATATTTCGGATCCCTTGGAAGACTACAGGGCCAAAGGAAATATCCTCCGATAACAAAGGAAAAGAAGCTTTGTGAGAAACTTCTTTGTGTTCTGTGAAATCATCTCACAGAGTTACAGCTTTCCCCTCAAGAAGCCTTTCGCTAAGACTGTTCTTGTGGAATTGGCAAAGTTATATTTGGAAGCCCATAGAGAGCTATGGTGAAAAAGGAAATATCCTCAGATGAAATCTGGAAAGAAGCTTTCTGAGAAACTGTTTAGTGTTCTGTTAATTCATATCACAGAGTTACATCTGTATTTCGTGGATCTCTTGGGGAGCCTTATTTCTGTGGAATCTGAGAACAGATATTTCGGATCCCTTTGAAGACTATAGGGCCAAAGGAAATATCCTCCGATAACAAAGAGAAAGAAGCTTTCTGAGAAACTTCTTTGTGTTCTGTGAAATCATCTCACAGAGTTACAGCTTTCCCCTCAAGAAGCCTTTCCCTAAGACAGTTCTTGCGGAAATGGCAAAGTGATATTTGGAAGCCCATAGAGGGCTATGGTGAAAAAGGAAATATCCTCAGATGAAATCTGAAAAGAAGCTTTCTGAGAAACTGCTTAGTGTCCTGTTAATTCATCTCACAGAGTTACATCTGTATTTCGTGGATCTCATTGCTACCCTTATTTCTGTGGAATCTGAGAACAGATATTTCGGGTCCCTTTGAAGACTATAGGGAAAAAAGGAAATATCCTCCGATAACAAAGAGAAAGAAGATTTCTGAGAAACTTCTTTGTGTTCTGTGAAATCATCTCACAGAGTTACACCTTTCCCCTCAAGAAGCCTTTCGCTAAGACAGTTCTTGTGGAATTGGCAAAGTGATATTTGGAAGAACATATAGGGCTATGGTGAAAAAGGAAATATCCTCAGATGAAATCTGGAAAGAAGCTTTCTGAGAAACTGCTTAGTATTCTGTTAATTCATCTCACAGAGTTACATCTGTATTTCGTGGATCTCATTTCTAGCCTTATTTCTGTGGAATCTGAGAACAGATATTTCGGATCCCTTTGAAGACAATACGGCCAAAGGAAATATCCTCCGATAACAAAGAGAAAGAAGCTTTCTGAGAAACATCTTTGTGTTCTGTGAAATCATCTCACAGAGTTACAGCTTTCCCCTCTAGAAGTCTTTCGCTAAGACAATTCTTGCGGAATTGGCAAAGTGATATTTGGAAGCCCATAGAGGGCTGTGGTGAAAAAGGAAATATCCTCCGATGAAATCTGGAAACAAGCTTTCAGAGAAACTGCTTAGTGTTCTGTTAATTTATCTCACAGAGTTACATCTGTATTTCGTGGATCACTTGGCGAGCCTTATTTCTGTGGAATCTGAGAACAGATATTTCAGATCCCTTTGAAGACTATAGGGCCAAAGGAAATAACCTCCGACAACAAAGGGAAAGAAGCTTTCTGAGAAACTTCTTTGTGTTCTGTGAAATCATCACACAGAGTTACAGCTTTCCCCTAAAGAAGCCTTTCGCTAAGACAGTTCTTGTGGAATTGGCAAAGTGAATTTGGAAGCCCATAGAGGGCTATGGGGAAAAAGGAAATATCCTCAGATGAAATCTGGAAAGAAGTTTTCTGAGAAACTGCTCAGTGTTCTGTTAATTCATCTCACAGAGTTACATCTATATTTCGTGAATCTCTTTGCTAGCCTTATTTCTGTGGAATCTGAGAACAGATATTACGGATTCCTTTGAAGACTCTAGGGCCAAAGGAAATATCCTCCGATAACAAAGAGAAAGAGGCTTTCTGAGAAACTTCTTGGTGTTCTGTGAAATCATCTCACAGAGTTACAGATTTCCCCTCAGGAATCCTTTCGCTAAGACAGTTCTTGTGGAATTGGAAAAGTGATATTTGGAAGAACATAGTGGGCTATGGTGAAAAAGGAAATATCCTCAGATGAAATCTGGAAACAAACTTTCTGAGAAACTGCTTAGTGTTCTGTTAATTGATCTCACAGAGTTACATCTGTATTTCGTGGATCTCTTGGGGAGCCTTATTTCTGTGGAATCTGAGAACAGATATTTCAGATCCCTTTGAAGACTATAGGGCCAAATAATATATCCTCCGATAACAAAGGGAAAGAAGCTTTCTGAGAAACTTCTTTGTGTTCTGTGAAATCATCTCACAGCGTTACAGGTTTCCCCTCAAGAAGCCTTTCGCTCAGACAGTTCTTGTGGAATTGGCAAAGTGAATTTGGAAACCCATATAGGGCTATGGTGAAAAAGGAAATATCCTCAGATGAAATCTGGATAGAAGCTTTCAGAGAAACTTCTCTGTGATGTGTGACTTCCACTCACAGAATTACATCTGTATTTCTTGGATCTCTTGCAAGCCTTATTTCTGTGGAATCGGAGAACAGATATTTCGCATCCCTTTGAAGACTATAGGGCCAAAGGGAATATCCTCTGATAACAAAGAGAAAGAAGCTTTCTGAGAAACTTCTTTGTGTTCTGTGAAATCATCTCACAGAATTACACCTTTCCCCTCAAGAAGCCTTTCGCTAAGACAGTTCTTGTGGAATTGGCAAAGTGATATTTGGAAGAACATAGAGGGCTATGGTGAAAAAGGAAATATCCTCAGATGAAATCTGGAAAGAAGCTTTCTGAGAAACTGCTTAGTGTTCTGTTAACTGATCTCACAGAGTTACATCTGTATTTCGTTGATCTCTTGGGGAGCCTTATTTCTGTGGAATCTGAGAACAGATATTTCGGATCCCTTTGAAGACTATAGGGCCAAAGGAAATATCCTCCGATACCAAAGAGAAAGAAGCATTCTGAGAAACTTCTTTGTGTTCTGTGAAATCATCTCACAGAATTACACCTTTCCCCTCAAGAAGCCTTTCGCTAAGACAGTTCTTGTAGAATTGGCAAAGTGATATTTGAAGCCCATAGAGGGCTATGGTGAAAAAGGTAATATCCTCAGATGAAAACTGGAAAGAAGCCTTCTGAGAAACTGCTTAGTGTTCTGTTAATTCATCTCACAGAGTTACATCTGTATTTCTTGGATCTCTTTCCTAGCCTTACTTCTGTGGAATCTGAGAACAGATATTTCGGATCCCTTTGAAGAATATAGGGCCAAAGGAAATATCCTCTGATAACAAAGAGAAAGAAGCTTTCTGAGAAACATCTTTGTGTTCTGTGAAATCATCTCACAGATTTACAGCTTCCCCTCAAGACGCCTTTCGCTAAGACAGTTCTTGTGGAATTGGCAAAGTGATATTTTGAAGCCCATAGAGGGCTACGGTGAAAAAGGAAATATCCTCTGATGAAATCTGGAAAGAAGCTTTCTGAGAAACTGCTCTGTGATGTGTGACTTCTACTCACAGTGTTACATCAGTATTTCGTGTTTCTCTTTGCTAGCCTTATTTCTGTGGAATCTGAGAACAGATATTTCGGATCCTTTTAAAGACTATAGGGCCAAAGGAAATATCCTCCGATAACAAAGAGAAAGAAGCTTTCTGAGAAACTTCTTTGTGTTCTGTGAAATCATCTCACAGAGTTACAGCTTTCCCCTCAAGAAGGCTTTCGCTAAGACAGTTCTTGTGGAATTGGCAAAGTGATATTTGGAAGCCCATTGAGGGCTATGGTGAAAAAGGAAATATCCTCAGATGAAATCTGGAAAGAAGCTTTCTGAGATACTGCTTAGTGTTCTGTTAATTCATCTCACAGAGTTACATCTGTATTTCGGGGATCTATTGGGGAGCCTTATTTCTGTGGAATCTGAGTACAGATATTTCGAATCCCTTTGAAGCCTATAGGGCCAAAGGAAATATCCTCCGATACCAAAGAGAAAGAAGCTTTCTGAGAAACTTCTTTGTGTTCTGTGAAATCATCTCACAGAGTTACAGCTTTCCCCTCAAGAAGCCTTTCGCTAAGACAGTTCTTGTGGAATTGGCAAAGTGATATTTGGAAGCCCTTATAGGGCTATGGTGAAAAAGGAAATATCCTCAGATGAAATCTGGAAAGAAGCTTTCTGAGAAACCGCTTAGTGTTCTGTTAATTCATCTCACAGAGTTACATCTGTATTTCGTGGATCTCTTGGGGAGCCTTATTTCTGTGGAATCTGAGAACAGATATTTCAGATCCCTTTGAAGACTATAGGGCCAAAGGAAATATCCTCCGATAACAAAGGGAAAGAAGCTTTCTGAGAAACTTCTTTGTGTTCTGTGAAATCATCTCACAGCGTTACAGGTTTCCCCTCAAGAAGCCTTTCGCTAAGACAGTTCCTGTGGAATTGGCAAAGTGATATTTGGAAGAACCTAGAGGGCTATGGTGAAAAAGGAAATATCCTCAGATGAAATCTGGAAAGAAGCTTTCTGAGAAACTGCTTAGTGTTCTGTTAACTGATCTCACAGAGTTACATCTGTATTTCTTGGATCTCTTTCCTAACCTTACTTCTGTGGAATCTGAGAACAGATATTTCGGATCCCTTTGAAGAATATAGGGCCAAAGGAAATATCCTCCGATAACAAAGAGAAAGAAGCTTTCTGTGAAACATCTTTGTGTTCTGTGAAATCATCTCACAGATTTACAGCTTCCCCTCAAGACGCCTTTCGCTAAGACAGTTCTTGTGGAATTGGCAAAGTGATATTTTGAAGCCCATAGAGGGCTACGGTGAAAAAGGAAATATCCTCTGATGAAATCTGGAAAGAAGCTTTCTGAGAAACTGCTCTGTGATGTGTTACTTCTACTCACAGTGTTACATCAGTATTTCGTGTTTCTCTTTGCTAGCCTTATTTCTGTGGAATCTGAGAACAGATATTTCGGATCCCTTTAAAGACTATAGGGCCAAAGGAAATATCCTCCGATAACAAAGAGAAAGAAGCTTTCTGAGAAACTTCTTTGTGTTCTGTGAAATCATCTCACAGAGTTACAGCTTTCCCCTCAAGAAGGCTTTCGCTAAGACAGTTCTTGTGGAATTGGCAAAGTGATATTTGGAAGCCCATTGAGGGCTATGGTGAAAAAGGAAATATCCTCAGATGAAATCTGGAAAGAAGCTTTCTGAGATACTGCTTAGTGTTCTGTTAATTCATCTCACAGAGTTACATCTGTATTTCGGGGATCTCTTGGGGGGCCTTATTTCTGTGGAATCTGAGTACAGATATTTCGAATCCCTTTGAAGACTATAGGGCCAAAGGAAATATCCTCCGATAACAAAGAGAAAGAAGCTTTCTGAGAAACTTCTTTGTGTTCTGTGAAATCATCTCACAGAGTTACAACTTTCCCATCAAGAAGCCTTTCGCTAAGACAGTACTTGTGGAATTGGCAAAGTGATATTTGGAAGCCCAAAGAGGGCTATGGTGAAAAATGAAATATCCTCAGATGAAATCTGGAAAGAAGCTTTCTGAGAAACTGCTCTGTGATGTGTGACTTCCACTCACAGAATTACATCTGTATTTCGTGGATCTCTTTGCAGCCTTATTTCTGAGGAATCTGAGAACAAATATTTCGGATCCCTTTGAAGACTATAGGGCCAAAGGAAATATCCTCCGAAAACAAAGAGAAAGAAGCTTTCTGAGAAACTTCTTTGTGTTCTGTGAAATCATCTCACAGAGTTACAGCTTTCCCCACAAGAAGCCTTTTGCTAAGACAGTTCTTGTGGAATTGGCAAAGTGATATTTGGAAGCCCATAGAGGGCTAAGGTGAAAAAGGAAATATCCTCAGATGAAATCTGGAAAGAAGCTTTCTGAGAAACTTCTTAGTGTTCTGTTAATTGGTCTCACAGAGTTACATCTGTATTTCCTGGATCTCTTGGGGAGCTTTATTTCTGTGGAATCAGAGAACAGATATTTCGGATCCCTTTGAAGACTATAGGGCCAAAGGAAATATCCTCCGATAACAAAGAGAAAGAAGCTTTCTGAGAAACTTCTTTGTGTTCTGTGAAATCATCTCACAGAGTTACACCTTTCCCCTCAAAAAGCCTTTCGCTAAGACAGTTCTTGTGGAATTGGCAAAGTGATATTTGGAAGCCCATAGAGGGCTACGGTGAAAAAGGAAATATCCTCAGATGAAATCTGGAAAGAAGCATTCTGAGAAACTGCTTAGTGTTCTGTTAATTCATCTCACTGAGTTACATCTGTATTTCGTGGATCTCTTTGCTAGCCTTATTTCTGTGGAATCTGAGAACAGATATTTCAGATCCCTTTGAAGACTATAGGGCCAAAGGAAATATCCTCCGATAACAAAGGGAAAGAAGCTTTATGAGAAACTTCTTTGTGTTCTGTG